>NC_090652.1:300441903-300789403 GCF_040937935.1 Hyperolius riggenbachi
TCCGATTAGATAATTATCGAATTTGAAGAAAATCTGTGCCTCTAGAAGCATGCCGATTGACGGTGCGCCCAAGTTTGGCCCGAAACTGTTAGCATGTATGGATCGGACAAGCTGCAAGATGTTGGGCCGACATGCCCGACGGTAATGGCGTGCGATATCGGGACAATCAGCGAACACAACAGTACCCCCTGGCACTGTCCACCCTAATGTAAAATGTTCCTCCCGGTGCAGTTAACTTTACCAGTCCGTGTCTGCCGCTTCATACACATGTTCCGCGTGGTTGCCAGCTTAACGTGGGCGCGAGTGTGACATCAAACACCCACCCATGTATATGTCGGCAACCATGTGGGACCCGTGTATGCGGATGGAGCCTGGAGACAGCGGCGGACATGGACAGGTAAAGTATACTGCACGGTGTTCACCTGCATCTTATTTGGTACACACAAAGGAAGTTGCAGGGCATGCTGGGTTGTCATTTTTTGCTTCTCTACTTCCCCTCAGACTTAAAAGGGGAACTGAAGTAAGAGGTATACGGCTGCCATATTTATTTTCTTTTAATCAATACCAGTTGCCTGGCAGCCCTGCTGGTCTATTTCTCTGCAGTAATATCTGAATAACACCAGAAACAAGCATGCAGCTAGTCTTGTCAGATCTGAAACACCTGATCTGCTGCATGCTTGTTCAGGGGCTATGGCTAATAGTATTAGAGGCAGAGGATCAGCAGGGTTGCCAGGCAACTGGTATTGCTTAAAAGGAAATAAACATGGCAGCCTCCATATACCTCTCTCTTCAGTTCCCCTTTAACTAATGCAGCCTGATTGGCTGAAGCCTCTTTCCCTCCTGTTTTCCCCTCCCACGCCTCTGTTCCTCTCTGATTGGCCAATATTTCTCATGCTGAGACAATGTAATGTACTTTCTATAGTGGAGGGCGGGCAATGCATACACAATCAGGCAGAGGAGAGTAAGGGAGGAAATGACATCAGGATTGGCTTCAAAATAGCCAGTTAAAATGGGAAATGGTAAGAAGGATTTTCTCTTTTTACTGTACAAAAAGTACGAAAATCAAAACGTGGACAGTGCAATACATGTGTAATTTAAGTAGAGCAAGTATTTATCTACATATGTGTTTTTTTCTGATATAGTATGGCTGACAGCTCCTCTTCAAGGTGGCCATACATCAGGCAATGTATGGGCAGATCAACCTAGAAGTCAAATCGCTGGATCAAAGGACCAATCGAAATCTACCTCAGCAGGATTTGACTGGTTTATGTTCAAACTGAATAAATTTGCATACAAGTTTTGCATAATCCTGCATTAACTCAAACTGATTTGTATCTCATGGACCACCCCTACCCTTCACGTGTGAGCAGTGCTGCGACTATGGCTGTAGGAGACTAACGTCTCCCCCCGTTCCGGGTTTCTATAAAAGTTGTCTTCTGTCATTTATCCCCGCCCTGCAGGACACCCATTATAGGGGACCCACATTCATAGCCTACCTTTGAAATAAAGATGGTGTTGATTTTGGGGTTATGCTTGAAGTTTTGAAGGATCTGCATTCGCTCTCCTTGGGAAGTCGGACCGTAGATATAAGGCCTGGAGAAATACAAAGTGAAAAAGCAACACTGTCAGACTGAAAAGGACCCCTATCAAGAAAATTGTAAAATGTAAAATATATGTGAACACATGCAATTAAGGAATACGTTTCTCCCAGAGTAAAATGAGTCATACATTACTTTTCTCCTATGTTGCAGTCACTTACAGTAGGTAGTAGAAATCTGACAGAACCAACAGGTTTTGGGCCAGTCCATCTCCTCATGGGTGGGGTGGGGGTGAAATCTCGGCATAGCCTTTTCTCTTTATAAAGACACTCCTTAAATTAGATTTATACAAAGATGCTGGGCCGCCTTGCTGCACACTTTTTTTGACAGTTGGACAGAGCAACTGCCATTCACTAAGTGCTTTTGAAAATAAAGAAAACCCAGAGAATCCCCCATGAGGAGATGGGCTAGTCCAAAACATGTCGGTTTTGTCATAATTTTTAATACTCACTTTAAGTGACAGCAACATAGGAGAAAAGTAATTTATGGCTCATTTTACTCTGGAAGAAATGTACTTCTTTGTATGCATTTACATGTATTCTCAATTTTACGATTTTTCGTGATAGTCTTCTTTTAAATTAAAAGTATTTGTTCAGGAGTGAATAATCCTCTCCGTTCAGCACTGCAAGGTGAGAGTTCTACCCACTATGCCACCATGCTGCCTATGGTAGGGGTGACATGCCACAGGCAGGGGTTTACCAAGAACTTGGCGGGCCACAAAAGCAACATTAAGCCAACAAGGCCCCTGCGAACCCTGCCCTAGGCAACCCCCAGCACGTCCCTCAGCAGAAATACACCTCCTAATCACTCCTCTCTTCAGCCACGCTGTATCTAGTTGTGGTGGCTGATGCATGCAGGGCAGAGGCGAGAGAGGTTCCAGCCTCAGGGCGCAGTGTAGGAGGGGCGCACAACTCGCTCATTCCCCTATTGTGTTTAAAGCAGAGAAATAAGAAATGGGGAAACAGAGATGAAGGTGCTGGGGGGTTGGAGCTTAGTCTAATAGCAATCAGTGTGTGACAGCTAGGGTGGGAAGGCTGAAGGGGCGCACTTTGGTGTCTCAGCCTTGGGTGCTGGAGGACCTTGTCCAGGCTCTGGATGCATGTCACATGACATACAGTGGGTCACATGACATGCAGGGTCGGAAGCCGCATGGAGCCTGTACAGTGCGGCCGAAGAAAAGCGCGAGGAGGAAGTGTAGCTCTGCTGAGAACATGTACTGTATGAAGTTTCCGCACACTGCATCTCCCCCCCCCCCCTTCCTTAGCCCCGTGGGGGCTGCTGATACGCTCCTGGCCACAGGGTCCCAATTAGAAGATGTTAATTGGGACCTATGCACCTATGGAAGACAATATATAAAAACTTCCCCTACATAAGGGAAGTCCATAATAAAGTGGGTTGTTGGGGGTGTTATTAACCTTTGGGGGGGCTGCTCCTTAGACCCCTCATCCATATGGGATCCTCCTCCTTCTGCAGGCAGACTTGCTGCCGCAGCACTTTGCAGATCCTGGTGGTGCCCCTCCAACTGCAGCAATGCATGCCAGGAGATGTAGTCCTATAATGTGAATACCGGCGAGATATACTCACACGGAAAGACTACATCTCCCAGTATGCATTGTGGCAGTCAGGGGTGCACAACACTGCCGGAAGCATGACAACGCTGCAGCTGTAGGTCTGCAGAAGATTTAGGATCCTATACCTGGGGAAGGACAGCCCCCACAAAGGAAAGTAATGTTGGTCACTCTTGCCCCCCCTTTACAACCTTCATTTATTTTGGATATTTTCCTAGATTGGTGCCGAGTTGCCATTAACGGTGCGATTTTTAGCAACAATCAGATTTTCAAAAAGATCGTTCAGATTGAAAGAAAAGATCACATTTGATCGATCCGCAACATTAAATAATCCAACTTGCCCTGATATCTAAACCAGTTGCAATAATATGTATGGGAAAATCCACGATTGACGATTGAATGGTTCAGGAACGATTGGGGCTACCAGCTCTTACAATACAATCTGAAAAAACTGATCCAATATATGTATGTTCACTAAAAATTGTACTGTTAATAGGCACCTTTCAAGAGACCCTGTAGTGACATGTAGTGGAATGTGGTATATTATTCAGCATACCCACTTTTCCTTTCATTTTTCTGTTTTCAACATCAGAAATACCCCCCTACATCTACATAGTGGTATGTAGACCCGCCCACCCAGTGTTGTTTAGCCTAGGCTGATTACCTATACACAATTCCCCCCTCCTCTTTCTGGGAGAGCGGGTATATTTTGTACTGGCTTTGGAACTCTCAGTATACAAACATTCCTCATCAATGTTCCTTGCCGGCAGTAATGATTTGGCCACCGGTGATACATTTCAGATATATGGTACGCCGTTACTACCACGCACCCAATTGAGCACTTCTGACCAAAATTTTTCGAGTATATATTGTTACGGCGCCGGGCAGTTTGGCGCTGGGCAACTCGAATGGCGGCTCTCCCCTCTGGTGCAAAACTCCCCGGTGGCGTTAAATACCATTCCCCCTCGCAGTTGTCGCAACACGGAGGGAGATGTAATTGGAGGTCTGGCAGCCACCGGAGCTCAAAATTACAGCTACACACCCAGCGCAGCATTACATTGCTGCTATGTGACGCCCAGTCTCGGCGCTCCGAGATAACCTGGTTGGGATTTTTCAGCATGTCCGATCGATATACAGTATATGATTGATTTTGGCCAGGTGCAAAATTTCTAGCTGTACGGTCACCTGTATTACCCATTGTTTTGATAAACAGCTGCTGTGACAGGCGATTATTAGTCTGCCCGCGGGTCGGTGTTAGAACGGCAGCGCAGGAACCACTGTGCACCTCAGGAGGATGTAAAACCTGGCATTTTCATAGAGTTGTCGCCAGCCCTGTCTCTGCCCGCTGACGCGGAACAGCGATCACAGCGAATCGCATTCCTCCAGAGTCATCTCTAATCTCCTCTCAGGACGATTGAGGCGAGATTAAAGCGCTGCTCTCCCGCCGGGTTCCGTCCTGGCTGGAACATTCCCAGAACTCCGGGACAAAGAACTGTAAAAAGATGACTGGAAGTTTCACAAGGAGATTAATACTCTGCGATTTCATTTCTGCAGAATTACTCAGAGATAAATCACAGGCGGGGAGCTTCCCGAGCAGCACCGAGGGGTGGATCTTCCCGAGCAGCTCTGAGGGGTGGAGAGGGGGGCTGAACTGATGGACGGCCTCTTCAAGCCAATGCTGGCAACCGGACGAGCAGAACTACATAAAGACAGCACTTAAACACAAAAGGAAAACAATCAAGCCCTTAATAATTGAGTAAGAGAAATATTATCCTATGCTAACTTACTACAAGAAAGAGGGGCACTCACAAAGGCAAGTTACCACTGTAATAGTATGTGGGGAGATTGGACACGACCCCACTCGGGTATTTAAGAAAAAAAAAAAAAAATTTGCTCGCTGTACATAGGAAAACCGAAAAGGGGTACACCCCTCCACCAAGGGTGGTCTCAAAATATCTGATTAATTTTAGTGGTGTACAAGCCTCCCCAAGTAGAATCAAATCGTACATTTGCAGTAGAAAATTCTATAAATCGTGAACTTCAAAAATGCAACGCATTTCACGGGCACATTCCCGCTTCATCAGGCTATAACAGGAGTAACTGTTCACACTGCCAGCTTGTTACTCCGGTTATAGCCTGACGAAGCTGTTCTATGCCTGCAAAACACGTTGCATTTTTGGAGTTTACAATTAAAAAATATTCAACTTAAAATTTACTGTTTTGAGTCTACTAAGTCCACCGCTACCTTTTTTACAGTTTTAAACCGGTTTTTAAATCGTTAAGTTTGAATGTGCCCGTTAACGGTACAATTTTTCCTTCCAATTAAATCTTTCGACGCAATTTTTATGACTGAACTGTATAGAAGACTGCGACGTTTGTGGTACAAATCCATGAGTAATGATTCATTGGTCAATTGGAAAAGGGGAGGAAAATAAATCGATCCAAAAGTTGGATTTTATGATTGAATCGGAAAGGCAAAAACTTTTTAAAGTGTTTCGTTAATGGAATCAATCGATCATTCCAATTAGCCAATATTGTTTAAATCGGATTGAAAGATCGAAGAAGCGTGTACGGAGTAGCCGGGTGTCTGCAGCCCTCGCAGTGGCACGGATCGGGTAAGCCGCTGCAGGCAAACGAGGGGGGGCCAGAATATTACAGGGGGATTGCGGAGGCCGGTATATTAGAAAGGCATGGCGCAGACATGCGGGGGAGCGGAGTCACGCGGGGGGTGGGTTGGGAGCTGACACCTGACTTCCCAAACTGGAGAGTAGGCTACCTATACGAATGGAACCCTAAATACCTATACTGCGTGTACCTACATACCTATAGTGAGGGCACCAAAACTTTACTTTCTATACTAGGGGCACCTTTGCTTGGCTACCTAGATTGAGGGTACCTACACCTGACTTCCTTTACTGGGGGCACCTGTACTTGGCTAACTAACTACCTATACTGGCTAAAACACGTAGGAGATCTGAGCGGTTGGCGTGATGTGTCACGACTTCCAAAAGTTTGGGAACCACTGGTCCAGGCCATACATGTCAGAGCCATCAAATTTGGCCCTCAGGTGGTTTCCCCACAATGCATCATGTTTGGCCCACTCTAGACCACCAGGGAAGCTATATTGGTGGGGATGCCCTAGATCACCAGGGAAGTCATAAGGGGGAGTAAGGTGGTAAAGTACTAGACACCAGGGAACTGTATACAAGAGGGAGGGGGCCATTAGACACCAAGAAGAGAGGTGGCTTCTAAAGAGAGGTGGCTACTAAACATTGAAGTTGGCCCCACGACTTGGGGTTTAATTTCGGCCCACTTTGTATTTAAGTTTCACACTCCGGGCCTAGGCTGTGACATCACTGGGAGGGCGGAGCTACATACCAATATCCAGCAATACATAGCTATTGGAAAGCGTTTGATGCTGAAACCAGAAAGATTACCATAAAAAGTGGGTATCCTGAATAAGTTACTGCACTCTACTACTATAAGTCATTTCCGTGCCTCTTCAATTTTGAGTAGAATGTCATTAGAGTCTATGTTTTATGTTTAAAGTGTAACTGTCGGGCATAAAATCAAAAATCAATTCTTTATTTTTGTCTGGCAAACAAGTAATAAGGATGCTAACCAGGACATCCAAAAGTTAAAATCTCTTTTACTTTTCTTGTTTATAAATGATCATTCCCCAGTTTACCCGACTCTTATGTGGTACGTTGCCGCACAAAGGAAGTTGCAGGGCATGCTGGGTTGTCTTTTTTTGCTTCTTTATTTCCCCTCAGACTTAACTAATGCACAGAAGCAAAATAAAAATAAAAAAAAAGGACAACCCAGCATGCACTGCAACTTCCTTTGTGCGCAACGTACCAAATAAGAGTGAGGTAAACTGGGGAATGATCATTTATAAACAAGAAAAGTAATGGTGATTTTAGACGTTTGGATTGCCTGATAAGCATCCTCATTACTTGTTTACCAGATAAAAATATATAATTGTTTTATTTTATGCCCGACAGTTACACTTCAATCTTTAACTTTTTTTTAAACGTAGTAGCTTTAGAAATAGGCTTCTACCTGCAGCTATTAATTTAGCAAAAGAAAAAAAACAAAAAACAAAATAAAATTACAACCCTCCCACTGGTTACAAAGCCCCGTTAACGGTAATTGGAAGTGAAAATAAAAAACTTATGATATACTGAATTGTATGTGCAGTACAGCTAAGAAATAGAGCATTTGAGTCTCTTATTGCTTCCAGTACAGGGAGAGTTAAGAAACTTATCTATGGAAAAGAGCTTCTCTAAGCCCGCCAACTAATTTAGCCAGAGAGCTATTTTCTGAAGCACTTATACATCAAAGAAACAGTGAAAGAGGAACTGTTGTGAAAGTCTTAAAAAAATAAGTAGTACAATTCTCCCTGAGTAAAATGAGCCATAAATTACTTTTCTCCTATGTTGCTGTCACTTACAGTAGGTAGTAGAAATCTGACATTACCGACTGGTTTTGGACTAGCCCATCTCTCCATGGGGGATTCTCAGCATGGCCTTTATTCTTTATAAAGACATTCCCTGAAAATGATTGATACAAAGATGCTGGCCAGCCTCCCTGCCCGCTGCACACTATTTTGGCAGTTGGATGGAGCAACTGCCATTCACCAAGTGCTTTTAAAAATAAAGAAAACCATTAGAACCCACTATGAGAAGATGGGCTAGTCCAAAATCTGTCGGTAATGTCAGATTTCTACTACTTACTGTAAGTGACAGCAACAGAGGATAAAGTTCATTTATGGCTCATTTTACTCGGAGAAATGTACTTCTTACTTGTATGTGTTTTCAATTTTAAGATTTTCATGACAGTTCCTCTTGAAAGACAACGTCAGATAAGATTTTACTGCAGTGAAGTTCAAAGAGTCATTGGCTCTTCTCTGTTTCATAATTTAAAATGCAGAGTGTGGTTTGTAAACTGCAAATATTAGAGAATGATGCAATGTTATACAAAAAAACTAAACACTGTATATACTCGCATTTAAGCCTAATTTTTCAGGAAAAAAAAAAAAGCTGAACAGTAACCCCTTTGGCTTATATGTGAGTCAGTGGAGCAGAACAGATGGTGGAGCAGGCTTATTTATTGGCAGAGGGGAGTAAGGCTCTTGCACTAGTGATCCTGCAACATGATATGCAGAATGCGCTGCTCAAGACTACCCGTGTCCCCCGGCATGTGGCGCAGAGCATGCCAGCAACCCTTCAGCGGTGCAATCATTGGGAATTATTCCTGTGTGACGTCTTGAGGCACAGCTGTATCATCCTTGGGACACATCTGGCTATGGGAAGGGGAGCTGACTTGTACTGGGGGCACATCTGGCATCTGTGGAGGGGGGCTATACTGGGGAGGGGGCTTATACACGAGTCAACTTTTTCCTGGTACCTTGGCTTATACGCGGGTCGGCTTATATGCAGTATATACGGTAACTGAAAATTAAAATATGAGACTTATTTGCTACTAATATTCTATTCATTATACGTACTACACATACAATATATACATTTTTTTTTTTTCGTTTCAGTGTCACTTTAAATCAATGACAGAATGTAAAACCTCAGAAAACAAAAATGGGTTTTTTAGTCCTCCACCACCCAAAAAAAACCCTCAAGGACCCCCCTTCTTGAGCCAGTCCAACAATAAGTCGTCATTGAAGTGGTTAAAATTAGAACCTGTTGAGATGCGGGCCCCACTTACTTATTTAGCCTGATGGCATACTCCTTCAGCGCGAAAACATTGTCGGCAAACACGATTATTTTGTCGTTCCGTCTCTCGTGGAACTTAATCAGGAACTGGCAAGCTCGGAATTTGTTTGGGTTCATGGTGTACAAGAGGATTCGCTTCTTTGTCTTGATAGCCACATATTCTCTGTAGAACTCTGGAGACATTGGGCACCAGACCTGCCGGGGGGAGACAAGAGAAAGGGAGGGTGACGGTTACGGATGCTGGGAAGACATTTTACGCACACAGCTCTATTTGTCCACAAGAGGATGCAGGCTGAATAGAATCGGGCAATCGCCGACATTGATGATGTAATACAAGTCTGGGGAACAATAACGTTTTACCACGGCAACAGCCTCCCTGGATGGCTGGGAATATAAATGTCTTAATCTCGGTCCCCGGTGGCCTTTGGGCACTTAATTTGGAACACTAAGTGGGGATGTGATTACAAAGTTTTCGGAGGCACAGAATAGACTCCCAGGACCAAAACAAACAAGGACATTGGAGATTCTGAATTAAGTCACATAAAGGGATTAAAAAAAAGGAAGTGAAAAGCGTAAAAAAACAAGTGAAAGGAAAAGTTAGAATGAAAAGAACTTTAGAAATACTGTCAACTAAAGAACAACTCCGACCAGAATTTTTTAAAGTGGACCTGAACTCTTGCACTCTTGCTTGTAAAGAAGGAAAACAGAGAAATGTACCCTGTATGTATTTAGAGAGTTTAGCCTGTCTAATTATCACGCATCTTTGTCTAATCACAAGTTGTAATTTGATCCCTCAGCTGTGTCAACTGGCTGCCTCGGCATAGCAGCTAACTAGGGATGTAGGCGAACCCCTATGGGCCGCTACTGCTTCCGGGTCGCTATGATCCGTGGTAGTACAGCTGCACTGGGCCAGCGGTGCGCATCTTTGATCGTGCGCCTGCTGCCAGCCACTCTGTGCATGAGCGTGACGTCACTCATGACATAGCGACCCGGAAGTAGTACATGGTGAGGGGTTCGCCGACATCTCTATTGCCAACTAACCTGCAGAATGTATATTTCTCTGTGTCATGGGGGCGGCCATCTTGCTTTCTGATGACATTACCTGCATTTCACACTCTGAGGTGGCCACGCATCTCTCAGCTTGGCGGCTATTATCAAATCGGATGAAAATCGGTTCACCAAGATCATGTCCGGTTGACGATGCAACAAATTTTGGTTACATGTATCCATCGGACATGCTGCAAGAAATCAGGCCGTTGTGGTTGATCGGGTGCGCTGCGGTAACAACAAGCATTATCGGAACGAGCAACAAAATCCCCCGGCGCTGCCCTGCAATGTAAAATGTCCCCCCGACGCACTGGTAGGTAAAGTATACTGCTGCGGGCATCGGGGGTGGGGGAACATTTCACATTGGGGACGAGAGCATCGTTGGGTATTGCAGCAAGGTGGCAGATGCGGCGTCACAAGGCCGATTCCCAAGAGATTTCATGCTAAAATCGGTCGCGAATTGGCCTGCTATGTATGGGCAGCCGACAGATCTCTCTGTAGTGTGTTTAAATCATTTTTAGCTGCATTTTTAGCTAAGCTCCACCCATCAAAGAAAACTGCCTAGGCTTTTTTCCCCCCGATGCTGTGCAAAGCATGATGGGATTTCCTAGGTTATTCATGTTGCCTAGCAACTGGGAGGGGTGATCAGCACACAGGACAGTTGGAACTGTGTCTCATGCTCCCTGTCACCTCCTTTCAACCAAAAAGATGGCTGCCCTCATGAAATCAAACATTTGCCTGTTCTTTTAAAACAGGGTGGGGTAAGAGATTATATTACCTATTTTAATTAACATAACTAATGTAACTTAATGACAGTATGTTTGCTTAGGCTGAAGTTCCTCTTTAAGGTCTAAAAGCTTGTGAAAAAAATTGCACAGCTTTTAGAACCCAAATCTGGAAATAATCAATGCCAGGGAGGTTAACCTCATTGGTGGTAACCCCGAGCTAGGGTTAGGGCGGAAAACCGCAGCTCAGAGCGGTAATCATGACCTCTGCTCGGGGTAGCCTCCGGAAGTTCTATACAGAGCAATGCGTGCAGCGGGCGTTTCTACATAACTCCCAGGGGACCCCCAACGTCGGCGGCCAGGTCAGGCTTCTTCTGCGTTCCAAAATGCGCCTCACGGCGGCGCGCTGACGTCATCGGACGTCCTCCGGGCTTTACTGCGCAGGCTCAGAACTACTGAGCCTGCGCAGTACAGCCCGGAGGACGTCCGATGACGTCAGCACGCTGCCGTGAGGCGCATTTTGGAACGCAGAAGAAGCCCGACCTGGCCGCCGGCCTGGCCAGGTCGGGTCGGCCACCGGAAGCCTGCGGAGCGGCGCCAAGGGCACCTCCTGCCTGCCATGGGCTGGAGGAAGCCCCAGGTAAGTGGATGCGGATTTTTATTTTTCTTCAACAGTCCCTGAACCTTCCCTTTAAGCAGGACCAGGGCCCCCTGCTGCTCCTGGGCCCCAGAACAGCCACTATGACTGACTGACTGACTGACTGACTGGGGTATTCCCCCCCCCCCCCTCACCAGCTATAAATCCCTGATCAGGGGCAAACGCAGGATTTTTAAGGGGGGGGGGGGGGGTTCCTGAAAGGTCCAGAAGCACGTATGTCCCCGAGTGCTTCCGAGGTGGCTCCATACTGCCCATGCACAAAAGTGCGCTGGCGTATTACGGAGCTGCCTATCTTTGGAAGTACTCAAGGACACGAGTGTTTCTGAGGGCTTCTGGTAGCAGCAAATGTGAACGGGGTACAGCGCTGGAACAACTCCCCAAGAGAGGAACAGGAGATCGACTTAGTTTGGACAATTCAGTGGAATATGCTACAAAGTGTCACATAGCGCAAGCGATACCCATATGATGCAGGGATATATGCAACTGCGGAAGATGGCGGCGCTATATAAATACTAAATAATAATATTTTGCCTCACCAGGATTGCACTTTTATTTAGCATTCCTGTATGACAAGAACACACAGCCAGCTCTAGGGGAAGAGGGAAACAAAGGTGAATGAAGGAGGCTGGTGCACACCAAGAGTGCTTCTGAGCGTTTTTCAAATCAACAGTGATTTGAAAAGCGCTTGACTAATGTTACCCTATGTGGGTGTTCCCACAGCAGCGTTGTGATTTTTTCAAAATCGCAGGTATACTGCATGTAGCATGTTTTTGAGCAATTCATTCAAAAATCGCTCTGAAAATCACTTCACAAAATCACACTCACAAATTGCTAGCGATTGCTATTGTCATTTTGGCGTTGCACTAGCCCAGAGAGAGGAATGGAGAAATTGAGAATAGCCTGAGATGGAGCAGAGAACTTATCTGTATTGCAGTCCCACATCACACAGGCTACTTGCCTGTAATCGGATTCCTGTCCCTGTCAGTCTCTCACACAAGTCAGTTTTTTTTTTTTTTTGCTTCAGTGTCTCATTAAAAGTCACAAAACGTTAAATACCTGCATGTCATATCAATGCACGGAGGGCGCCCTCCGTGCCGTTCCGCCGGGTCCCCGCAGCTCAATGTGCCCCCCGGGCCGGTCCCGACCTCCCGGCCCGGGTTGGGCTTTCCTGCCTCCACTAAGATGGCCGTCGGAGCTGGCCGCAGCTGCGCAGTCCGCATATGCGCAAGTGCGGCTACGCAGCTCTAGGGCCCCCCCCCCCCCCCCCGATCCACGCTACAGACGGCGCCCTCCGTGCATTGATATGACATGCAGGTATTTAACTTTTTGTGACTTTTTCGCCTCGTAAGTCCTTTAAAGTGGACCCAAATTAAAAATACAAGATTTCAGAAATAAAATCTATTTTCTAAATTATAATAAAAAAAATGTTTGGTTTGGGTCCTCTTTAAGGGCTCAGCCTCTGACACAGGAGACCTGGGTTCAAATCTCTGCTCTTCCTATTTAGTAAGCCAGCACCCATTCAGTAAGGAGACCCTGGGCAAGACTCCCTAACACTGCTACTGCCTATAGAGCACGTCCTAGTGGCTGCAGCTCTGGCACTTTGAGTCCGCCAGGAGAAAAGCACGATATAAATGTTCTGTGTCTTGTCAATTTATATGAAACTGTGCTCTGTGCAGCTTGCGCCGGCAGTGGGAATGGTGGGAAGCAAATGTGGGCAACCTCTTGGAAACTCTCCCTACATTTTAAATATTTTGCTTTTCACGCTTCACAGCTCGTTGGCCCATAGTGGAGAGGAGAACAGGGTGGTTGTTGTATAAATATTACAGTCCCACAGCTTGTAATGGAAGACAAAGCTGGCCTAAGCTTACTATTCTATCGAGTTACAGCAATAATAATATTACATTACACACACAGGCTGCTCCACCTGCCGCAAACACAGACACACTTCTCCCTCTAGTGGTGCAACAGCAGAATAACAAAACCCTTGAGTAGGAGTATACCAGATATTCTGACAGTTTTCCTTCCTCCTGCTAAACAAAACATATTTTATTATGTTTTATTTTAAAAACAACAAAATCCCATAACTGGTTTTATCTCTCAAAACGGCCATGGCGTGACCTCAGCCAAACTCAGCCTGAGCTAGGAGCCTCCTGAACCTTCTGGGCAGCATGGTGGCGTAGTGGTTAGCGCTGTCACCTTGCAGCACTGGGTGCCGGTTCAAATCCCAGCCAGGTCTACATCTGCAAGGAGTTTGAATGTTCTCCCTGTGTCTGCGTGGGTTTCCTCTGGGTACTCTGGTTTCCTTCCACACCCCAAAAACATACAGATAAGTTAATTGGCTTCCTCCCCTAAATTGGCCCTAGCCTACAATACATACTCTACACAATACATACATAGACATAGGACTATGGCAGGGACTAGATCAGGCATGGGCAAACTGTCAGGCTCCTGCAATGCATTGTGGGACTTGTAGTTCCTTAACAGCTGGAGGGTCAAGTTTGCCCACGCCTGGTCTAGATTGTGAGCTCCTTCGAGGGACAGTTAAGTGACAAGACAATATACTCTGTACGGCGCTGAGGAAGATGTCAGCACTATATAAATTATTAATAATAATAATAAATAATAATAATAATTCTCCAGCTCACCGTCCATCCCCCGTTGAAGGCCGCCGCTTTACCACCTCTGATCACAGTGGTGTGCACCCCTGCTGGCGGCGGCGGAGTACAGGCAGAGAAGAATTAAAGGACAACTGAAGTGAGAAGAACATGGAAGCCGCCATGTTTATTTCCTTTTAACCACTTGAGGACCAGAGCAATTTTCTCTGCCCATTCATTTCTCATTTACTTGCATAGACGAATATTTACGGCCCTGGAGCATCAAGTACCAGTTGCCTGCCAGCCCTGCTGATCTATTTGGCTGCAGTAGTGTGAGAATAAAACCAGAAACAAGCATGTGGCTAAACTTGTTAGATCTGACAATGTCAGAAACACCTGATCTGCTGCATGCTTGTTCAGGGCTATGGCTAAAAGCATTAGAGGCAGAGGATCAGCAGGATAGCCAGGCAACTGGTATTGTTAAAAATAAATATGGCAGCCTCCATATCCCTCTCGCTTCAGTTGTCCTTTAAGACATCATGAAGCCTTAGGCAGGGTAGTACATTGGGGCCCTTTTGTGAAGCTGAAGTGGAGAGAGAGGTCAAAGAAGATGTCAGGTGGGCCCCTTGACACCCACTAGGCCTAAAGCACCTGCCTAGGTTGCCTGGTGGATGATCCTGCTCTGAGTAAAGGGAAGCATTTGCGCACGCACAGACCGCGGCTCACCTTGGTGCACTGCACTTTAGCGATGTAGCCATTTTGCGCACGCACAGACCGTGGCTCACTGCACTTTAGCGATGTAGCCATTTTGCGCACGCACAGACCGTGGCTCACTGCACTTTAGCTATGTAGCCATTTTGCGCACGCACAGACCGTGGCGCACTGCACTTTAGCGATGTAGCCATTTTGTGCTTGCACAGACCGTGGCTCACCTTGGCGCACTGCACTTTAGCGATGTAGCCATTTTGCGCACGCACAGACCGTGGCTCACCTCGGCGCACCACTTTAGCGATGTAACCATTTTGCGCTTGTGCACGCACAGACCGCAGCTCACCTCGGCGCACTGCACTTTAGCGATGTAGCCATTTTGCGCACGCACAGACCATGGCTCACTGCACTTTAGCGATGTAGCCATTTTGCGCTTGCACAGACCGTGGCTCACCTCGGCGCACTGCACTTTAGCGATGTAGCCATTTTGCGCACGCACAGACCATGGCTCACTGCACTTTAGCGATGTAGCGATGTAGCCATTTTGCGCTTGCACAGGCCGCAGCTCACCTCGGCGCACTGCACTTTAGCGATGTAGCTATTTTGCGCTTGCGCACGCACAGACCGCGGCTCACCTCGGCGCACTGCACTTTAGCAATGTAGCCGTTGTTTTGCAGCTCCATCCAGTTGGCTTCATACAGCTTAGGACCGATCAGGAAATTCAAGTCCACGATTTTGTCATCTTCTCGCACCAGCGTGGCGGTGAGGCCGAGCTTGCAGTGGGCCTGGACGATGGTCAGGACGCGGCGGAACATCTTAGCTGGAAGAGGATGACACGTTTACAAAGTGACTTACGGAAATTGGTGGTGGTGGTCAGGGGTTAAAGAAGAAGGGATTCAAGCACTTTCTATATGCATTTAAAAAAAGACACCATGGAGGCTGCCATATGCAGCTCCCTGTAAACAATACAGATTGCCTGGCTGTCCTGAGGATTCTCTGCCTCTAATTACTTTTAGTCATAGACCCTGAACAAGCATGCAGATCAGGTGCTCTGACTTAAAATGTATCAGAGATGATTCATTATAAAAGATTTATACATACCTGGGGCTTCCTCCAACCCCCTCCGCATGAATCGCTCACATGCCATCTTGCCTTCTCGGTGTCCCGGTAGAAGGCCCGTAAGTTTGCCAAGGCAGGGCCAGTCGGTGCATGCTCAGTGCAGCTGTGCGCGCCCCAAATCTCCCTCCCACAGCTGGGAACATTCTGCGCCTGCACAGTAGCACTGCTCAGTTGCAGAGCGCTCCCGGCCACAGGAGCACTGCAGGGCACATTCATGTGGCCTGGCTGCGCATGTGCAGTATGCCCTGACTGGCTAAACTTAAGAGACCCAGAGACAAACATTATACTAAATTTATACATACCTGGGGCTTCCTCCAGCCCCATCAGCCTGGATCGCTCCCACGCCGCCGTCCTCCGCTGCCTCTGTCAGCCGGTACCGGGTCCTGAAATTTCGGCCAGTCGACGCAAGCGCAGTGTGCTCCCTCCGCACTACGCAGCCGCATGCGTACAGAGCCGGAGGGAGCCCCTGTGCATGCGTACAACTGGTCGCGTCCGGCGGAAGTGACAGGACCCGGTAGCGGCGATAGAGGCAGCGGAGGACGGCGGCGTGGGAGCAATCCAGGCTGATGGGGCTGGAGGAAGCCCCAGGTATGTATAAACTTTTTAAATTTTTCAACTACCCTTCGCCTCTGGTTCCCTTTAAGGGGCTTCTACTGGGACACTGAAAAGGCAAGACTGTGTGGGAGCGATCCGCGCGGAGGGGGCTGGAGAAAGCCCCAGGCATGTATAAATCTTTTATAATGAATCATCTCTGGTTTCCTTTAAAGGACAACTGAAGTGAGAGTGATATGGAGACTGCCATATTCATTTCCTGTTAAACAATACCAGTTGCTTGGCAGCAGTAGTGTCTAAATCACACACCTGAAACAAGCATGCAGCTAATCCAGTCACACTTCAGTCAGAAATGTCTGATCTGCTGCATGCTTGTTCAGGGGCTATGGCTATAAGTAATAGAGGCAGAGGACCAGCAGGGCTGCCAGGCAATCAGCGCACATGGCATACATTTGAAATTGCTGCCGGGAGACTTGGGCGCAGGACACAGCCGGTATATGGCTGATCCAGCTGCTGCTGCCGCCTTGTTAATTACTATTCCCCCTCCAGGCTGCCATGGATGGTGGGGAATGAAAGAATTCGTCTTCCAGCAATTGCTGGAGGCCGATTTATTGTGTTTTAAAAGCAACTTCGGCTCCATCTTCTGACGGTGCTGACGCAACTGAGCGCCGCTATAGCTGTAATTCCTATTACGGTCTATGATGGCGCTGGCTGCGCCCAAATCTAGCTGCGCTGAAAAGCACTGCGCCACGCACATGCCCAGAAGCGGGTTTTCTTTAATACACTTCAGCGCAGATCTTATCAGCCACAGGAAGATAGCGGTTGGGAGCCTCACTTCCCGTTTGGCCCGCAGACAGAATGGAGATTACCGCACACTGCTGCAGTCATCTCCAAAGGCTTTTTTTTGGAGGTGTGATCAGTCGCAGGTCAGGAGTGTGAAACCGGCTTGAAGGTTTCCAGGCCTGGAGCATTCTACAGTAGATACACAATGAGATCAATTCATAAAAGGATGTGCAGTAAAAAAAAAAAAAAAATCTGGTTGGGAAAACACCGCATTTGGTATTTTAGACTTGTGTGTGCAAATTCATAAAAAATATCACAGCAGCGATAGAAGTGCGGGGATTTCCCAAACTAAACTGGCGGTAACATCAGAAGAGTAGCTGCTCTTCTCCGTGCAGAGACAGCATTGCAATAAAAGAGGCATCCCCAACTTCCCTTTACATGTGCATGTTTTGTTATACTGCCTCTGCTTGCCCTGAATCTGCTCTGTATTTGTCTATTAGTCTTTCTTAATCTATTTAATTGCCACAGCTTAGAAGAAACTTTACACATGCCATGCTTTGTGGTGTTCACCTCCAGCTTAAAAACAGGAACCCAAGAGGTTAAAGGGGAACTGAAGTAAGAGGTATACGGAGGCTGCCATATTTATTTCCTTTTAATCAATACCAGTTGCCTGGCAGCCCTGCTGGTCTATTTCTCTGCAGTAGTATCTGAATAACACCAGAAACAAGCATGCAGCTACTCTTGTCAGGTCTGAAACACATGATCTGCTGCATGCTTGTTCAGGGGCTATGGCTAATAGTATTAGAGGCAGAGGATCAGCAGGGCTGCCAGGCAACGGGTATTGCTTAAAAGGAAACAAACATGGCAGCCTTCATATACCTCTCTCTTCAGTTCCCCTTTAAAACACAGCCTAAGGTATTCAGGGGAACGCTTGTTTGTTCCTAGCGCTCTGCTGCTGCTGCCTGGGAGAGATCTCACTGCTTCTACTTGTCACACAGTCCCAGACAGACTTTGCTCTCTTAGCACCACTTCAAAGCAGGCGGTATTCTTCTGTGCCATTATCGCCTGTTCTAATTTGTATGAATTGACATTTACTGACATGTGTTGAGGTAATTACCGCACAAGTTGGTAATTTACCTCACTGCTCGGGAATTTCAGCTTTTCATGCGGTAACAGCCTTTATGAATTGACATTTTCCTAAGTGTTCGGTGAAGTCAGCTGTTTTCTGCATTACCGAATGCGGTAATGCTTTAGGAATCATCCCCATTGGAGTATTTTCAGTATACACTATGGAGGCATTATACAGTCAGTACACAGGCCAGGCCTGGCGTTACCCACCTGGGATAGTGTGCACCTCATCCAGTATCATCAGCCCCCACTCCTGACTCTTCAGCCACTCCATCACCCGCTCCGCTTCCCAGGACCTCTTGGTTGTGTGCCCCAGCATGGAGTAGGTGCTGATGGCGATGGAGCAGCCGATGGGCTTGTCCTTGGCGTCTGACGTGAAGCGGCAGATCTGGCTGTCGTCGATGGTGGACCACATCTTGAACTGCGCTTTCCACTGTTCTACCGAAACGGCCGAATTCCCCAACACCAGGCATCTCTTCCTGACTGTGCAGGCGGCCGTGACACCGACCAGAGACTTCCCCGCACCTGTCACAAGCATGGAGATAACCATCAACGCAGGGCATTAAAGAGGAACTCTAGTCAAAATAACATAATTAAAGGACAACGGTAGTGAGAGGGATGTGGATGCTATAGATTTATATCCTTTTAAGCAATACCAGTTGCCTGGCTGTAATGCGGCTCCTCTAACACAATCAGCCATAGCCCCTGAACAAGCATGCAGCAGATCAGATGCTTGACATTACTATCAGATCTGATAAAATTATCTGCATGCTCATTTCTGGTGTAATTCAGCCACCACTGCAGCCAAATGTAGAAGCAGGGCTGCCAGGCAACTGGTATTGTTTAAAAGGATATAAATATGGCAGCCTCCATATCCCTCTCACTTCAGTTGTCCTTTAAAGAGGATCTGTAATTAATAAACAACCCCTGGGGAATACTTACCTCGGGAGAGGGAAGCCTCTGGATCCTAATGAGGCTTCCCCCACGCACCTAAAGGTAGCCACACACGATACAATAAAATGATCCGATTTTACAGCAATTCGATAAAAACGACCGGATCTAAAAAAAAACAAAAAAAAAAAAAAACAAACAAACAAACAAAAAAAATCGAAAGCTTTTTTTTTTTCATTCGACTGAAAACTCTGATCGGATTTCCAGTTTTTTTTTCGATTTTTATCTATCCGGAATGCCAGATATTTCTCTTCAATTTCTCTAAAGATTGTAAGGTGTGTGTTAGATTGTCAAATTTATTAATATACACACCCTAGCAATTTTCTCAGAGTTTCCAATCATTTTTATCATAATTGGGGAAAAATTGAACATACGTGTGTGGTACATTGGCCATATTTTTGAAATGTTACAATCAGTCAGAAAAATTGATTGCAATTGTTAAATTGAACAGATATTTAAAAAATTGTATGGTGTGTGGCCACCTTAAAGAGAATCTGTACTCTGAAATTCTTACAATAAAAAGCATACCATTCTATTCATTATGTGCTCCTGGTCCCCTCTGTGCTGTTTCTGCCATTCTCTGCTGCAAACCTGGCTTGTAATTGCCAGTTTTAGGCAGTGTTTACAAACAAACTAACCAGCTTCTAATAGGCTCAGCTAAGCAGAGTGTGTTAGTCACACAGAGCCTGCAGGGGGTGTGTACAGCTTCTAGCTAATCACAAGCAGCCCTGCACATTCCAGTCTGACTGCCTCAGCCTGACTGTGCCGACTATAGAGAGAAGATTAGATCATATAACAGAGATAACACAGCTACTGTGCAATTAGGAAAAGCTGCAGTAAGCCAGACCACATTAGAAAAGGCATAGGAATTTATAGCATAGAAGAAATAAAGATAAACAATTTGTTACAGAGTCTCTTTAAAGAGACTCTGAAGCGAGAATAAATCTCGCTTCAGAGTTCATAGTTAGCAGGGGCACGTGTGCCCCTGCTAAACCGCCGCAATAGCGCCGCTAAACGGGGGTCCCTTCACCCCCAAACCCCCCACTGTGACACTTGGTCGCAGACTTGGTCGCTCCTGGAGGCAGGGCTAACGGCTGCAGCCCTGCCTCCAGTCGCGTCTGTCAGCGGCGCATCGCCGCCTCTCCCCCGCCCCTCTCAGTGAAGGAAGACTGAGAGTGGCGGAGATACGCGCTGACAGACGCGCGTGGGGCAGGGCTGCGGCGGTTAGCCCTGCCCCAACCAGGAAGCGCTCCCCCGCATTACAGAGGGGATTTGGGGGATCAGGGATCCCCGTTAAGCCACGGGATAGCGGCGGTTTAGCAGGGACACACATGCCCCTGCTATCTATGAGGTCTGAAGCGAGATTTATTCTCGCTTCAGACTCTCTTTAAGCCTCTGGGATCCAGCGCTGGCAGCTCCCACAAAACAGAAAGGTAAACCTATACCTGCCACAATCCAGCATAGGCTCAGTAGCGGCTTTCTGTGGACTCTGGCAGAAATAGCTGAGCCCGATCTGGTCTGCTCTACTGCGCAGGTGACTCGCGTCTGCAAACTAGAGCAGACCCAGTTGTGCTCAGCTATTTCCACCTGAGCCAAATTGGAAATCCACTACTGCGCCTTTGCCAGAGCCATCGTCCTTGTCGGCTGTGGTTACGGAAAGGGGGGCCGGCGCTGGATCCAGGAGGCGGAGGAGGATAGTGGAATCCTCAATAGGATACAAAGGCTTCCTCCTCCTCCGGAGGTAATCTTTATAAAAAATGTTTTTTAACATAACATTTAGTCAGTGTTGGCCCATTGTAAAATCAGACAGAGCAGAAGGAAAACAAATAAATGCACCCTGTATGTGTAGAGAGTTTAGCCTGTCTAATTCCCCCTCATCTGAGACTGAGTACGAGTTCAGGTCCTAAAGCCTCTAAATACAAACAGGGTGCATTTCTCGGTTTTCCTTTTGTCCTGTGCAAAATTGCAGCTCTACTTTATTTTTTCCCCCTTTCTCTCTTTCTTCCCGAGGGAAGGGGAAACAAAACACAACCAGATCTGCTAATAAGAACCTAGTGAATGCTGTCCCCCACATATGTGTATCCTCACCGCAGGGCAGAACAATGACCCCGGAGCGAGCGCGGCCGTTGCCAAACATCTTGCGCAGGCTCTTCTCCTGGTACGGCCGGAGGACGGCGGTGGGCTTCAGGTCGATGTTAATGTCGGGGTTCATGGTGTCGTTCCTGAAGTCATACTCAGCCAGTAGAGGATACTCCAGGTGGATGCACTGCTTCTGCAGCTCCTCAATGTTCTCCTAGGGAAAAGAAATCCGAAGTCTCATCTGTGCGTTTCTGAACTTTGCACTGGGCAGAACAGAACAATCTTCACATCATTTTTCTCCCATGCAGCCTCCCTTGGATCACCGTAGTGGCTCATACAGGGCAGAGAGACTGTAGGTGTGCGGCTAACTCTAATTACATCTCAGCAGCAGCCATCAATAATGCCACTTATTTCCTGCAGTAGAACACTGGCAGAGCCTCAGAGAGCACACCTGAAGAGTGCTCCAACGGTAAAACTGAAAGGACAACTTAAATGAGAGGGATAGGGAGGCTGCCATATTTATTTCCTTTTAAAGTGGATCCGAGATGAAAAACTAACTATAAACAAGTAACTTATCTATACATCTTATCTAAAGTTTAGATAGTTTATACTGCAAATCTAGCTGCAAACAGCTTCAACAGTATATGCTTACTTCTTCCTGTGATACAGCAGCCATGTTCTACTTATTACACAGGCAAGCTGCTCTGCATCTCCAGCCCTCAGCCTGTGAAAACTTCACTCCCCTCTCCTCCTCCCTCCTCCCCCTGAAATCTCTGGTTAGTAACACCTCTTTCTTTTCCTGCCCAGATTGAGCTCCCATAAGCCCTTGCTACATGGGACTCAGATTGCCAAGGCACTCTGGAGGAGCTGTGGGCGAGGCTTGTTTAGTTTATAGGGAATTAGAGTATCAAAACCATAAAAAGTATTTGGCTTGAGGAATGCCCTATAAACTATATGAAAGGAACACAATTATGCAATGAGTAAAAGTTTCTCGGATCCACTTTAAGTAATACCAGTTGTCTGGCTATTCTGCTGATCCTCTAATACTTTTAGCCATAGAGCCTGAACCAGTATATGCAGGTCAGATGTTTCCGACTGAAGTGTGACTGGATTAGCTGCACGCTTGTTTCTGGTGTTATGCAGGCACTACTGCAGACACAGATCATCAGGGCTGCCAGGTAACTGGTATTAACAGGAAATAAATATGGCAGGCTCCATATCCCTCTGACTTCAGGGGTACATGTCCCACGGGCAGATTATCTAGGAGCTAGAAGTTTCTGACATTATTGTCAGATCTGACAAGTTTAGCCACATGCCTGTTTCTGGTGTTATTCAGACACTACTGCAGCCAAACAGACCAGCAGGGCTGCCAGGCAACAAGTATGGTTAGGAAATAAATATGGCAGCCTCCATATTCTTCTCACTTTAGTTGTCCTTTAAAGGAAACCTTCACTAAACTAAAACAAAATAAAAATATTTCACTTAACTGGGGCTTCTACCAACCCCCAAGCAGCCACCCTGTAACGATGCTATGGTCCCCCGCCGAGGCTAAGTTTAGGCCAGTTGCCGAAAACAAACACACACACACACACACACACACACACACACACACACACACACACACACACACACACACACACACACACACACACTGGTCGGGGGACTGGAACATCATTACAGGACAGTGCAGACAGGGGGCTGGTAGAAGCCCCAGGTAAGTGAAACTTTGTTAGTTGAGTTTAGGTTCCCTTTAAAGACAATCTGTAAGGAAAAAAGTGCCCCATGGGGTACTTACCTCGGGAAGGGGAAGCCTCCGGATCTTAATGGAGGTTTCCCATGTTCTCCTGTGTAGCCCCAATCCAGTGCTGGCTCCCCTCCCCCGAAAATCTGCAGCGATATTTACCTTTGGGATCCAGGCGGAGTACCATTTTCCTCCCCGGCCAATAGCAGAAATAGCCAGGCCCAATCAGGTCCGCTCTACAGTGCAAGCACAGTCAATATTTTTTAACTGCACAGTGCTGCCACGCTTGTACAAAGAGGGGGCGAGGCAACTTCGACTTTAACCACTTGCCGACCGCGCACTCATACCGCACGTCGGCAAAGTGGCAGCTGCAGGACCAGCGACGCAGTTCTGCGGCGCCGGCTGCAGGCTAATTAATCAAGAAGCAGCCGCTCAGCGGCCGGGGATCGCTGTCACATGACAGGCAGGAACCTGTTAGAGGCTGCACAGGACAGATCCGTTCCTGTGCAGCCTCGGATCTCTGGGGAAGGGAGGGAGGAGAGGGAGGGTGGGAATTTCGCCACGGAGGGGGGCTTTGAGGTGCCCCCCCCCGCAACACCCAGGCAGGCAGGAGCGATCAGACCCCCCCAGCACATCATCCCCCTAGTGGGGAAAAAAGGGGGGCGATCTGGTCGCTCTGCCTGCACCCTGATCTGTGCTGGGGGCTGCACAGCCCACCCAGCACAGATCAGCTAATACAGCGCTGGTCCTTAAGGGGGGGGGTAAAGGGTGGGTCCTCAAGTGGTTAAAGTGAACCTCCAGACTAAAAAATCTACTCCGCACCACTAAAAAAGGCTTGGTGTTTCTTTAACAGGTTCACAGCATCAGAACTTTGTTTTTCATACCCAAGCCTAATTTTTAGCTGCTTAGAAGCTAAGCTCCACCCCATTAAAGAAAACTGCCCGGGCATTTTTCCCCCAATGCCGTGCAAAGCATGATAGGATTTCTGATGATGATGATGATGTTCTCGCTGCCTAGCAACTGGGAGGGGTGATCAGGACACAGGACAGTTGGAACTGTGTCTCATGCTACCTGTCGAGGTGACAGGTAGCATGAGACACAGTAACCAAAAAGATGGCTGCCCTCATGAAATCACAAACCTTTGCCTGTTCTTTTAAAACAGGGTGGGTAAGAGATTACCCATCTACTGTATTTTAATTAACATAACTAATGTAACTTAATGACAGTATGTTTGTTTAGGCTGAAGTTCCTCTTTAAGGTAAGCGTTTATTTAGAGAACAGGAGGGGTGTAGGGAGACCTACTTAAAGAGAACCCGAGGAGGGCAGATGGGACACAGAGCCATATTCTCTGCCTCATGACATGCCTCTGTGTCCCCACTCCACCGCACTATAGTTCCAATATTGGTGACATTATTTGTCACCATCTTTGAGGAAAACACAAGAACACCCTGTTCAAAACATCCGCCAGGGACGATCCTGCAGGGTTTCCAGAGCTGCCATTGGGCAGCTCTCTTCCTGGCCGCGCCCCCTGCATCTCCCCCGCCTCCCTGCACTCAATAAGAGACAGTCTCTCATTCCAGCGTCGTGACCCAGAGGTCACGAAAGTGAAAGTGTTGCCAACAGAAGCGGTGTTTTTTGCAGCTACCTGATCCCCTCAGCCCCACGGATGGGAAGTGGGAAGTGTCAGCAGCAGGTAATCTAGCCCACCATGGGCTTAATTCACAATTTATTTTGTCACTTCAGGGGTACATTAAATAGTATAAACATTGGGGGCGAGAACCACCATTGGTTAAAAATAGAAATGTTAGAAAAAGGAATTAACAGCATTTCTTTTTTACTTAGCGAAGTACGACTTGGAAAAGCAGGCCTGCTAATTTCAGATCTAAAATGGAAGAAAGGAGTACTGCCACGAATGTGAGGACGGTGGCTGAGGATGGTAAAATGTGCCCTCATACTCCGTACAGATCGGCAATTACACCAGCAGGCAGAAGTCCTGTACATGTATGGCATACTGTTGCCATGGTTACAAGGAAGCATCATTCACCATCATAAATGGCCACATACGAAAAGGTAATTTGTAATAATATTAGACTGGTAAAATGTTTTGCATCACAATTTAACATATATTTGTGCTCCACAAAAGGAGGGCTGCTCTCCACACCCTGCAGCGAATCAGAATAATTTTCCCGGGCATGCAGCCAACGGCAGACAGTTTTACCTGTTTGACCTCAAATGACACGGTCTGCGTCTCCTCCTCCTCTTCGTCTTCTTTGTCCATCTGCTCATAGAAGTCAAACAGATCAGACGGAACATCGCCTTTATTCTGCGTCTCCGGAACCTGGGAAGTGGACGGTGCCCCTGCCGGGTCGCTGGTCTTCGAGATCTGAAAAGAACAGAAAGCCATAACTTTTTCTTAAAAATAAAATAGAAAAAAGTTTACCGGACAATGGCCTCGATTCATAAAGCATTCCCGCATTCGGAAATGCAAAAAAACGCTCACTTTACCGACCACACACCAAAATATGCATTCATAAAGGCTTTTTCCGCATGAAAAGCCGACATTTGCGAGCAGAGTGATCAATCACCGCCTTGCGCGGTGATTATCACAGCAACAGTAACAAATGTCAATTCATAAAGATTAGAGGTAGCGGTATGCGGACGGGTATTACCGCTACCTCTGATGTGGCGAGAAGCGTGCGGAATCCGTTGCAGTGAATGGGACAGACCTCCCAAGCAGCTGCAGAGAGAACACCGCACGGAGGGATTCCGCCTGCTTCCCCTGTTTCCGCACGTCTCCCGACAGCCTAACGCCTGCCTACAGCAGAGTATCTCCGCACGTATATCACAAGTAGCTACATTTTTATGAATTACCACCCTGAAGGCGGAAATACCGACAGCGGTGTTTCCCCGCTCGACTTTCCCCGCTCGCAGGCAGTTTTATGAATCGAGGCCAATTTAAGAGGGAAAAAAAAAAAAAAAAAAAGCAAAGCAAGGGTAAACGACAACCTACCAGTAAGTTAAAGTGCAACTGTCGGGCATAAAATCAAAAATCCAATTCTTTATTTTTATCTGGTAAACAAGTAATAAGGATGCTAACGAAGCAATCCAAAAGTTAAAAATCACTCTTAGTTTTCTTCTCCATAAAACAACAACATTCCCCAGTTTCCGCGGCTCTTGTTTGGTACATCTGCCGCACAAAGGAATTTGCAGGGCATGCTGGGTTGTCTTTTTTTGCTTCTTTACTTAACTTCTAGACTTAACTAATGCAGTCTTGATTGGCTGAAGCCTCTTTCCCTCCTGTTTTCCCCTCCCACACCTCTGTTTCTCTCTGATTGGCCAATATTTCTCTCTGCTGAGACAATGCATTACTATTACAGAGCTGGGTGGGAGTGCCTGAAGACTGGGACAGGCTATGCATACACAATCACGCAGAGGAGAGTAAAGGAGGAAATTACATCAGGATTGGCTTCAAAACAGACACCGTTAAAATGGAGAATGAAAGAAGGATTTTCTCTTGTTTTATTATAGAAAAATCACTAAAATCAAAAACGTGGACAGTGCAATATATATGTTATGTAAGTAGAGCAAGTATTTATCTACTTATATGTGTGTTTTGTTACACCTTACGCAGTAGAGCAACATGTCCATTTTGCTTGGAGCTCCTCTATAAAATCCCTTTCCAGATTCACATTTTTATTACACTAATCCCTCCCTCCCCCCACTAGTGACAAGTTTAATGTATAAATATCCCATCACCCCTTAGACTACCGCTGGCATCTATAGGTGTTTTGTGTCCCCATATTCTCGTGTCACGGATGTCTATAGACATTTAATAACGTTTTGGCACTGTGGCAACTTCCTACTTAGCTTGAGATCTGCAATTCCAAGATGATGCAGAATGATGCAAATGTTACTGCAAATCTACGCAGCTTGAAAAATGGACCAATGAAATGCTTCAAACAGCAAGATTTGATTAGTCAATTTTACAATAAATATAAGCGGACCTACACTCAGAACTTCCTCTCTGCTAAGCAACAACGTAATAAACTTTAAAGAGACCCTGTAACAAAACCCAAAACCCCTCTGGAGGATACTTACCTCGGTAGTGTGAAGCCTCAGCGCCCCAATGAGGCTTCCCCGTCCTCAGCCCTGGCTCAGACGAAAGTCCCTTGACAAAGCCTGACAAGCAGCAGGCAATACTTACCTACCGCCATCTAGCACAGGCCCACTAGCCGCTCTTAGTTCGGGTTAAGGCGGACATAGCCAAGCCCGATACACTCTACTGCGTAGGCAAAAAGGATTTGCCCCTGCACAGTAGAGCAGATACGATCGGGCCCGGCAATTTTCACCTTGCCCCGAACAAAGAGCCGATAGTGGGCCTGCGCTGGATCGCGGTAGGTAAATATTTACCTTGCCGCTGGTCCGGAGGGGATAAATCACAGCGGTAATCCGGTACACCAGAGGGCGTTAACCTCTCAAACATGGCAGCCCTTTCAGCTATTGGAAGCCAGGAGCTGCCAAGATCCCTTTAAGTGACTGACTGCTGTCACCAGGCCGGCTGTTAAGCATTACTTACAGCTGCTCCCAAGGTTATACATACAGTGGGTTGCAAAAGTATTCGGCCCCCTTGAAGTTTTCTACATTTTGTCACATTACTGGCACAAACATGCATCAATTTTATTGGAATTCCACGTGAAAGAGCAATACAAAGTGGTGTACATGTGAGTAGTGGATCGAAAATCATACATCATTCCAAACATTTTTTACAAATAAACAACTGCAAAGTGGGGTGTGCGTAATTATTCGGCCCCCTGAGTCAATACTTTGTAGAACCAGCTTTTGCTGCAATTACAGCTGCCAGTCTTTTAGGGTATGTCTCTACCAGCTTTGCACATCTAGAGACTGAAATCCTTGCCCATTCTTCTTTGCAAAACAGCTCCAGCTCAGTCAGATAAGATGGACAGCGTTTGTGAACAGCAGTTTTCAGATCTTGAAAAAGATTCTTGATTGGATTTAGATCTGGACTTTGACTGGGCCATTCTAACACATAGATAGGTTTTGTTTTAAACCATTCCATTCTTGCCTTGGCTTTATGTTTAGGGTCATTGTCCTGCTCGAAGGTAAACCTCCTCCCCAGTCTCAAGTCTTTTGCAGTCTCCAAGAGGTTTTCTTCCAAGTTTGCCCTGTATTTGGCTCCATCTATCTTCCCATCAACTCTGACCAGCTTCCCTGTCCCTGCAGAAGAGATGCACCCCCCGAGCATGATGCTGCCACCACCATATTTGACAGTGGGGATGGTGTGTTCAGAGTGATGTGCAGTGTTAGTTTTCCGCCACCCATAGCGTTTTGCATTTTGGCCAAAAAGTTTCATTTTGGTCTCATCTGACCAGAGCACCTTCTTCCACATGGTTGCTGTGTCCCCCACATGGCTTGTAGCAAACTGCAAACAGGACTTCTTATGCTTTCTGTTAACAATGCCTTTCTTCTTGTCACTCTTCCATAAAGGCCAACTTTGTACAGTGCATGACTAATAGTTGGACAGAGTCTCCCACCTGAGCTGTAGCTCGTCCACAGTCACCATGGGCCTCTTGACTGCATTTCTGATCAGTGCTCTCCTTGTTCGGCCTGTGAGTTTAGGTGGACGGCCTTGTCTTGGAAGATTTACAGTTGTGCCATACTCCTTCCATTTCTGAATGATCGTTTGAACAGTGCTCCGTGGGATGTTCAAGGCTTTGGAAATCTTTTTGTAGCCTAAGCCTGCTTTAAATTTCTCAATAACTTGATCCCTGACCTGTCTGGTGTGTTCTTTGGATTTCACAGTGTTGTTGCTCCCAATATTCTCTTAGACAACCTCTGAGGCCCTCACAGAGCAGCTGTATTTGTACTGACATTAGATTACACACAGGTGCACTGTATTTAGTCATTAGTACTCATCAGGCAATGTCTATAGGCAACTGACTGCACTCAGATCAAAGGGGGCCGAATAATTATGCACACACCACTTTGCAGTTATTTATTTGTAAAAAAAAATGTTTGGAATCATGTATGATTTTTCGTTCCACTTCTCACATCTACACCACTTTGTATTGGTCTTTCATGTTGAATTACAATAAAATTGATTCATGTTTGTGGCAGTAATATGACAAAATGTGGAAAACTTCAAGGGGGCCGAATACTTTTGCAACCCACTGTATGTTTTTAATTTAGGTTAGGCCACTTGCCTGGAGGTATACCTCACCGTGGCGCAAGTGTCCAGTATATTATACTTTGCATGCAAACTATAGTGGAAGCCAAAATTCCTGCGTAGTATAATAAATGTAGCATTTGTTTTGGACGCAGGGCATGCATTTTCAGCCTAATAGAGGTGGTGCATGCCTGAGCAATTAACCAGTCAATTGCAGCATGTTTAAGGGATGCGCAACCTCCCTCCTTTTCATAATATTACTTACAGCTGACTTGCTGGTAAAAGTTTCAGTGATCAGCTCAGTCTCCTCGCCCTCCTCATTGCGCAGTCTGCAGTTGCGAATGACTTTATCCTGTAGGAGATTCTGGATGACTTCTGGATGAGCGCTCTCCACAAAGTACCTGCAGAGGGAGACACAGGGGAGAACATAAACACACATGTTCAAACAGGGCAGCCCTAAATGACTTGATGCTCCCCCTACCCATACAGCCAGCTCCCCTCCTCCTAGCGAGCTGTGAATATAGAATACGCCTGATATTTTACCACTAGCTGGGTCACAAGAACTGGTACTGCAAGCATTAAGCATTTCACATCACTTTACTGAAAAAGGGCACAGATGTTACCTGTTGTGTTTCAGAACCAGCTTCACCTTCCCGTAGCTGACAGTGCAGAGCTGCAAGAGACACAAGGAAACAACTTCAATCACTGAAACAGGTTTACATTCATACATCTGTGCTGTGCAGCTAGCAGTTCCATAGCAGCTGGCATCTTAGGTTAGAGTATTATGGCTGGCAGTGTCGGCAGGAAGTCGTGCAGTGTTGCTAAAACTAATCAAGTGCTGCTACTGCTTGGCTTCTGACAGAGGTTCAGCACACCTAGATTACAAGCACTCTGCTTACTGCCTTCTGCCCATGACATTCTCAATGCCTGGTGGTGACAGGAAACAGAGATACTACCCAGAGTCCTTTGCTTTAGGTCTGCACAGCTTCTGGCAATACCCAGACTCCTTTGCCTTAGATGAGTATAGACAGCACGGTGGCATAGTACAGTGGTTCTCACACTTTCTTTGGGTGAGGGCGCCCTTGATGGCTTTGACATTTTTTTCAAGGCACCTCTCAGCAAAAACACGTACCAAAATGCTGCTATAACCCTTGTTAGGCAGCACCCACTCTAGACTAAGTGACCCCCATTAGCAGGACAGACATTTCCGTACCTATCCAGGCCGAGGCGCACTGCTTGATCACTCCACCCAGATTCCTCTGATGTCCAACTTCAACATAACATTTAACTGGCAGTTTATGCAGCCGCATTGTAATATCAAAGTGCAGTTGCATTACCTGACTAAAACGCACAAAGGATGGGAATGACTGCCGAGGCCCCCCGGGAGGTGATCAAGCGCCGCGGCACCTAGTTTGAGAGCCCCTGGCATAGTAGATAGCACTCGCCTTGCAGCACTCGGTCCCCGGTTCATAACACAGCCAGGGTTCTATCTGCATGGAGTTTGCATACTCTCCCCGTGTCTGCGTAGGGTCCTCATTCGCGACCCTCTTGTACAAAGCACTGTAAAGAAACGCAGTGTCACCTTGATAAACTGCACGATGCCGTCCGGCACTCCGGTCTTGCTCAGTTTCTGTAGATATTCTATGATGTCGCTGGTCTGTAGGCCCACGCTGACAGCCGCGTACAGCGAATACGCCGTGAGCTTATACTCGTGGACGTGCTGAGGTCTGCAGACCGGCTCCGAGATGGCGACCAGGAAGTCCTGCGCATACTTATACACAGGAGAGAAGGCTTCCAGGAAGATGTGTCCATCAGGTGCCTGCATAAAAGAGAGGAGGTCACTGGTCTAGAACTGGCAAGTATATGGTTTGTTTTTTAAAGGTGAGAGGGATATGGAGGCTGACATGTTTATTTCCTATTAAATAATGCACATTGCCTGGCTGTCCTGCCAATCCTCTGTCTCTAATACTTTTAAGCCATAGACCCTGAACAATCATGCAGCAGTTCAGGTGTCTATGTCAAATCTGACAAGATTAGCTGCATACTTGTTTCAAGTGTGTGATTTAGACCCAACGGACCAGAAAGATCAGCAGGACTGCCAGGCAACTGGTATTGTTTAACCTCCTCAGTGGTATGGACGAATATATCCGTCCATCACCGCTGGAGGTCGCCGCTCGATTTTCATCAAATAAAAAGCAGCACACGCAGCCGGCACTTTGCCAGCCGCATGTGCTGCCTGATCGCCGCCGCTCTGCGGCGATCCGCCGCGAGCAGCGGCGAAAGAGGGTCCCCCCAGCTGCACCGAGCTCTGCGCAGCCGGAACAAAAGTTCCGGCCAGCGCTAAGGGCTGGATCGGAGGCGGCTGACGTCCATGACGTCACTCCGTTAGTCGCTATGGCGACGATGTAAGCAAAACAAGGAAGGCTGCTCATTGCGGCCTTCCTTGTTTATTCTGGTCGCCGGAGGCGATCAGAATGACGCTTCCGGAGCGCCCTCTAGTGGGCTTTCATGCAGCCAACTTTCAGTTGGCTGCATGAAACAGTTTTTTTTAATAAAAAAAAAAACCCTCCCGCAGCCGCCCTGGCGATCTTAATAGAAGGCCAGGGAGGTTAAAAGGAAATATGGCAGCTTCCACAGGTCTCAAACCTCAAGTTCCTTTTAATGCTAAATACACATTATACAATTTTCTGACAGATGTCAGATCGACTATTTCCAACAGGTTTGATCTGATTTCTGGTCAATTTTCTATTCACCTCTATGGAAAATGATTGGAAATCAGATCAGACCTGATGGAAATTATTGATCTGACAGTAAATCTGTCAGAAAATTGCATCGTGTGTACCTAGCATAAGGGTGCATACACGTACAAATTTGATTGGCCAATCAGAACTATTTTACCACCTTCATGCAGCGCACCTTCATATTTTGAATTCTATATGTAGTTTAGCTCTCATACTACGTGAAAGTGTTAGAATTGGCCAATTAAAGTTGGAAGTGTGTACCAGGCTTGGTACAGGACACGTACCACCCACAGAGGCCGGGAGGCATGGTCATTCTTCAGGGGCATCTCCATTCTGTAATCCTTGGCTCCATATTCGTCAACTTTATTACTGACTTCATCCACCTGCTTCCCCGCGGCGGACGGCACGGCTTCCTGGTCATTTCCTGGCGCGTCGTCGTCTTCATCGTCATCTTCATCATAGTGCCGCTTCTTGGACTTTTTCTTGTCTAAAAAGGGTAAAAACAAACTCAAACCCATAAACAATAACAATCAACTCACATCCATAAACAACAAGATCAATCAATAAAACAACAACAACAACAATCAACTCACATCCATAAACAACAACCACCAACTCACATCCATAAACAACAAGATCAACTCACATCCATAAACAACAACAACAACAATCAACTCACATCCATAAACAACAACCACCAACTCACATCCATAAACAACAAGATCAACTCACATCCATAAACAACAACAACCAACTCACATCCATAGAGAACAACAACCAACTCACATCCATAAACAACAACCACCAACTCACATCCATAAACAACAACCACCAACTCACATCCATAAACAACAACCACCAACTCACATCCATAAACAACAAGATCAACTCACATCCATAAACAACAAGATCAACTCACATCCATAAACAACAACAATAAACCCACATCCATAAACAACAACAATATTTCAACAATGACAAACTTGTACCCAAATGAGGCCTGGGACACATTATCAGCCTTTTGTAAGCGCTTGTGATTTGAAAAGCTCTTGCTAAAGTAATGCTATGGGGGAGATTTATTTATTTTTATTTTTTTTTAACCACTTGCCGACCAGGGGATTTTTCACTGATCGGTGCTGTGTGGGCTCTACAGCCCGCAGCACCGATCAGGAGTGCAGCAGGGCAATCAGACTACCCCCCTTTTTTCCCCACTAGGGGGATGTCCTGCTGGGGGGGGTCTGATCGCCGCCAGCTGCAGTTGCTTAGCGGGGGGGGGGGGGCTCTTCAAAGCCCCCCTCCGCAGCGCTTTCCGCCCTCTCCCTCCCTCTCCCTTCCCCTGTGAGCTGCGCAGGACAGATTTCCGTCCTGCGCATTGAAGGATAGGCTTCTGATCGCAGCCGGCTGCAGTTGCTTAGCGGGGGGGGCTCTTCAAAGCCCCCCTCCGCAGCGCTTTCCGCCCTCTCCCTCCCTCTCCCTTCCCCTGTGAGCTGCGCAGGACAGATTTTCGTCCTGCGCATTGAAGGATAGGCTTCAGCCTATCATATGCCGGCGATCCCCGGCCAATCAGAGGCCGGGGATCGCCGATCTGCCTTCCGGCGCTGCTGCGCAGCAGCGCCGTATGATGTAAACAGCGGGGATTTCTCATTTTGCCGGCGAGCCGCAATCGGCGGCTCTCCGGCTGTTCACGGAGACACCCTCCGTGAAATGACATGGAAAGGCCGCTCGATCGAGCAGCCGTTTCCATGGTAACCCGCAGGCGACCAGTTTACGCCAATCGGCGTTAGCTGGTCGTCAAGAGGTTAAATTGCATCCCTCAAGTGGGATCGCACCCATAACATTACATTAGCAAGAGCTTTTTAAATCACAAAGCGCTCAGAAGTACCTAGTGTGTCCTATCACTGTACCCTGGTCCACCATCCCAGAGCACGGCTAGTGCCAGAAGACATGGCCCCTATCAGCTGGAGCCGACAGCTAGTATCATTTCTGGCCTGGCCACGCGTAGTCTTCTTCGCATACCCATCCGCAATAACGTCCTGCACAGAACACTACACTCCTGGCCAAAAGTTTTAAAACTGTCAAAAATAGTTTTCACAAGTTTGCTGCTTAACTACTTTTAGATCTTTGTTTCAATTGCTTATGTGATGTACTGAAATCTAATTATAAGCACTTCATCCATTTCAAAGGCTTTTATTGACAATTACATGAGATTTATGCAAAGAGTCAGCATTTGCAGTGTTGGTCCTTTTTCAGGACCTCTTCAATTCGACTGGGCATGCTCTCAATCAACGGCTGGGCCAAATTCTGACTGATAGCAACCCATTCTTTCATAATCACTTCTTTGAGTTTCTCAGAATTAGTTTTTGGTTTGTCCACCCGCCTCTTGAGGAATGACCACAAGTTCAATTGGATTAAGATCTGGGGAGTTTACAGGCCATGGACCCAAAATGTCAACGTTTTGGTCCCCGAGCCACTTCGTTATCACTTTTGCCTTATGACACGGTGCTCCACCGTGCTGGAAAATGCATTGTTCTTCACCAAACTGTTGTTGGATTGTTGAAAGAAGTTGCTGTTGGAGGGTGTTTTGGTACCATTCTTTATTCATGGCTGCGTTTTTTGGCAAAATTGTGAGTGTGAGCCCACTCTTTTGGATGAGAAGTAACCCCACACATACTGTTGGCATGACACAGGACTGATGGTAGCGCTTACCTTTTCCTCTCCTGACAAGCCTTTTTCTAGATGCCCCAAACAATCGGAAAGGGGCTTCATCAGAGAATATGACTTTGCCCCAGTCCTCAGCAGTCCATTCACCATACTTTCTGCAGAAGATCAATCTGTCCCTGATGTGTTTTTGGGAGAGAAGTGGCTTCTTTGCTGCCCTTCTTGACACCAGGCCATCTTCCAAAAGTCTTTGCCTCACTGTGCGTGCAGATGCGCTCACACCTGCCTGCTGCCATTCCTGAGCAACCTCTGCACTGGTTGCACTCTTATCCCAGCTATTTGGAGGTGCACAGCGAGACTGCCGGTGGACACAGGAGGACAGGGAAAGCCTCGATAGGATCCGGAGGCTTCCCCCACCTGAGGTGAGTACCCCCCAGGGGAACTATTTTTAGTTACAGGTTTTCTTTAAGTATGCCCTAATAACTTCAGAACCAGAAGTCTCAGCATACACTTTCCCTCCCCTTCTGTGGCACTTCAAAACCCAGCATTGGCTTTCACTGGAAAAGTTTACTGCGACACCACAAGACCCAGCACTCCCTGCCAGTTCATACTGCGACACCACAAGACCCAGCACTCCCTGCCAGTTCATACTGCGACACCACAAGACCCAGCACTCCCTGCCAGTTCATACTGCGACACCACAAGACCCAGCACTCCCTGCCAGTTCATACTGCGACACCACAAGACCCAGCACTCCCTGCCAGTTCATACTGCGACACCACAAGACCCAGCATTCCCTGCCAGCCTGTACTGTGCCTCTGCCCTGGGCAGCTGGTATAAGGCAATGTAGAGCAGCATGGCATTCTGGAAGATATGGCTCTGCGGGTGACATGGTACCTCTGTCAGGCTTGTCTTTCTTCCCCATCGCAGCTACCTCGACTCTCCTCTATGGCTGCCTGAACTGCAGTGACGTGACCTACCAGGCAGCGCTGCCTGAAAGGAAGGATGCAACCAATACACACAGAGGACACGCCCCCGCCGCGGATTGGCTGGAGCCTCAGCAGAACCAGAGGACGGATGTCGCTACAATGCGAGGGGCGTGGCTATAGAGTCGCTTCTTAATTTCGTCATTTTCAGCTGCCGGAAATTGAATTGAAGCCGAGCCAGCTGAACACTGCGCATGCTCAGTAGCTGTATCATGGCTTGGGTATCTTCTGGGGCTAAATATGTTGACTGAAAAGAAACATGTGTGACCAGTAAATAGGAGGACGAGGGGCTTAGTGCCGGTGTTCCAACATTTTAGCATACGCGACAGAATAGCATACAAATGCTACTGAGCATGTGCAAAGTCATGCAGGTCATACATTAACCCCATAATGCCCATCAGCAGCATTAACCTTTTCAACCCCAGTTAGCTGCCTGTGTGCTGATGTGCAATCTCCACTATCCAAGTGGACATTGGGCTTTATTCATAAAAGGTTACCGCAAGTTTTCCGCTCAAAACAGCGGATTTTCCCGTCCATTTAGCAAAGTGAGCATTCATAAAAGCTGTTCCCGCATGAAAATCTACAATCCCCCAGCAGAGCGAGAAATTTCCGCCCTCTCCAGTGGTTTTCTAGATTTATCTAGAAAAAAGCAACAAAATGGCCATTCATAAAGTTTAGAGGAAGCGGTATGTGGACGGGAAATACCGCTTCCTCTGATTTTGCGGATAACATACAAGTGAATGGGACAGACCTGCCAGAGAGAGCAGTGCACGGAGGGACTCTGCCGGCTGAAGTGTTTCCGCATGCCTTCCGATAGCTTACCGCCAGCATTCAGCGGGAGATCTCCGCACTTGCATGGCAGCTGGCAATATTTTTATGAATTACCTCCCAGAAGTCTAAAATACCGCTGCGGTATTTTCCCTCCAGGAGTTTTTTCGCCACAAAATTTTTATGAATAGAGCCCATAGAGTTAGAATAAAAAGTCGCAGCCCAGCGAGCGGGCAAGGAGGGGACACTGATTTTACTAACAAGGGGTATATCACTTTAAATGTATGCTGTTTTGTCAATGTATGCTAGTTAGTTGAACCAAGATAGAAAGGACCAGTGTGGTTTGAATTATAAAACAACATATTTTTCTTATGAAATCTTTGTGGTATGCAGCGTGACTAGGGGTGTGATCAGGGGTGTGGCTTAAGTGTCCCTCTTTCTCATCTCAAAAAGTTGGGAGGTATGCAGAAAGTCAGAAAGAAACAAGAGAACATTATATTGCACTTTTCTCCTGGCGGGCTCAAAGTTCCAGAGCTACAGCCACTAGGGCGCGCTCTATAAGCAGTAGCAGTGTTATGGAGTAAAGAAGAAACAAACAGTTCACCTGCAACAAACTGTTCGTTGCTTGCGGCTACTTACGGGTCAGTGAGGTCTAATGCCTAGTACACACCATACAATTTTCTGTAAGATTAAAGCAGGCCATACACTGGCTCGATTCACGGCCGTTTCGACAGCAGATCCGATCCTGGGATCGGATCTGCTGCCAATCGCTTGCGCTAAACGCACCCGCCGATCCGATTCCCTCCCGAAATCGGATCGGTCCGTCGATCGCGCCGTGCGGGAAATTACCCTCGATCGCCCGGCGGTAGGAGCGCGTCGCTTGCGGCGTACGATTCGGGCCCGATCCGAGCATGTATACATTACCTGAAGCTGGCTCCGGGGTCCTCTTCTCCTCGCTGCACCGCATTTCCGCATGTCCCAGTGTACGCTTATACTTCCTGTGTCACTCCGGTGACCAGGAAGTTGAAATAGAGGGCGCTCTATTTGAACTTCCTGGTCAGGGAGTAACACAGGAAGCGCCGGGATGGAGCAAGAACAGCGGTGCGGTGCAGTGCGGAGAAGACGCCCGGGAGCCAGCCTCAGGTAATGTATACGGGGGGGGGGGCAGGCGGCAGGAGCAGCTGAACAGATTGTGATCGGTTTCAGGCTGAAATCGATTCACAATCTGTTTGCAGTAAAGGCAGCCATACGATCCCTATCTGATCAGATTCGATCAGATAGGGATCTGTCAGCTGGTCGATCTAATGGCACATCGACCAGTGTATGGCCACCTTTACTGTAATTAGATTATTTTCTGTAAAGTACTGGTAGAGACTGGTCATTATCTCTGGTGCATTGTCTTCTGGTTATCTTCAGCTGAGTAGAACAATGCTTAAAGTGAACCTAAAGTCAGGAGAAAAAACTGAGATTTACTCACCCGGGGCTTCCCTCAGCCCCCTGCAGCCGATCGGTGCCCTGCAGCCAGGAGGCAATACCAGCATAGGGGGCGATATTTTAGCTGGGAACGCAAAGACTCACTCGCGTTCCCATGACTGTCGGCCGATGACGGCCAGACCGGAAGTGTTCGCCGGCGGGTCCTGGACCATCGGAGCGGAGCTGCGAGGGCACCGATCGGCTGCAGGGGGCTGAGGGAAGCCCCGGGTGAGTAAATCTCAGTTTTTTCCCCTGACTTTAGGTTCACTTTAATTGCTCGGCAGATAGATGGTTAGACAGGTAATTTCCAACATGTTGGGAATTATCGATCTTGCAGGTAAATCTTACAGAAATTTGTATGGTGTGTACTAAGCATTATGCTGGATACACACAGTACGTTCCTGCACTCGATGCGCCCGTCGATTTGCGTCGACTCGATTATTGCCGAGCGCATTTCGATGATTGTTAGGTCGATTTACATGTAATTATGCCAAATCGACCTAACGATCCATCAAAACATGAATCGGACATGTCGGAAATAATAGAGTCGACGCAAATCGACGGGCGCATCGAGTGCGGGAACGCACCGTGTGTATCCAGCATTAGTTTTCTGTTCTAGCAGATAAATCTCAGTCATAAGGGCTCGACTGGGTACAAGACAGTAATGGCGCTTGTCCCTCCCAGTATAAAGTCAGTGTCTCTTCCCTGCAAACCCCAATGTGTTCAGTGTTTTAACCTGAGGACTGCAGAGTTAAACCCCCCTCGTGACCAGGCCGCACCACTCAGCACACAAGCGATTCCCCCCTCTTTTCTCCCCAGCAACAGAGCTCTCTGTTGGTGGGGTCTGATCGCTCCCTCATGTTTATTTTTTTTTTTTAAACAAATATTTTTTCAATAAAAAACCCTATTATTTTTCCCTCCCTCCCCCCACCAGCCTATCTTAGCGATCTGCTGCGATCTGCAAACTGCTGCCGCCACGCCCATCAGCGTTATGCAATCAGCAAGCAGTTAAAGACTGAACTCTCTGCTGGCATGACTCCTGGCCTCCGGTGTCCACCCTCAGAGTGAGCTCCTGTACTATGTGGCACTGAAGCATGTGTGACGTCGCAACATATGCCAAGTCATGTACTGGCAGAGGCCAGGAGTCATGCTGGTGGAGAGGTGACACTTTAAAGCACAGAGTATGGGGGGACACACAACACACTTTAAACTTGGGGGGGGGGGGGGGGGCGGCAGATGGTGACACGAGGCCAAATTCCAATCCAAGAGATTGCAACTGTGCAGTGTGTGAGCAGGAAATAGATCCTTCGCCGACCAGAGTCAATTAGAGAGGGATCTATCTAACGGTTGCACTTTAGGACTGGTACACCAATCCAATTTTGATTGCCTGATCGATGACCAATTTTACCACATCCACATAGTATGAGGGCTAACAGATTTTAATTACTATGAACACATTATGTACGCAAGCTGTCCTATTACATGGAAGGGATAAGATTGGATGTGTGTACCAGGCTTTAGGGTGTGCACACAAACACAATGTTGATTGGCCCATGTTTCATGTAGTATATGAGAGCTCACCTACAGAATCTGTTCATAGTATTTAAAATCCAATGGCCCTCCTACTACATGGTAGCATTAAAATTGGCCAGTCAAAATTGGATATGTGTACACCTGTCTTGGATTGTTCTCGGCTGAGGATCATCTTGACCAAACATTCACCCCCTTTACCTCTTCCACTCAGTCGTGTGCTGTTTGTCGCCTCACTGCCCCCCCCCCCCCCCCCCTCTAAATTGGCACAGATCTCTCTTACCTTGCTCACCACTCGTTTCTGGTGTGAGATACCGAACTGCTAAAATAAAAACTTCCAGACAAACAGTTCTGGTAGCTCTGCTTAAAGCGGAATATAACCCTGCATTTCAACTTTGCGCTAAAACATTTTTTACAGCATATTATATGCAACCAGCATTTTTTTTACTAGACCAGCATCGGAAGGGTTACACACAAAGCTTTAAAGTTCCGTGGAGAGAACTGCAGACGCATCCGAAGTTTAGATAGATACATTTAAATAAACACAATGTAACAAGTGTGGAATGTGACTCACACTCTGACTGTGCAGGAGCTCCAGGACAGAGAGCGAGTGAGTCACATTCCTCACTTGTTACATTGTGTTTACGTAAATGCAGGGCTGTGGAGTCGGTACAAAAATCCACCGACTCCGACTCCTCAGTTTAGGATTCCACCGACTCAGACTCCTCTAATTTGCATATTACAATCTTGTTGATTGAAAGTATGTAACATGAAAATCGTCTCTTAACTGCCAACGCTTAGGAATTTTAAAAGACAACTGAAGTGAGAAGGATATGTAGACTACTATATTTATTCCCTTTAGTCATAGACTAAAACTAGTCCTTGGTAAGAGTACTTGTAAAAGGTAAAGAACAGAACAAAGAACATCCATCAGGCCCTAGGCAATGTAAGTGTGGGTACATGTAAGAGTGATGTGCAGGTACTCTGCAGGGGAATAAGGAGATTCTTCCTCTATTACACATTCTTCATGCACAATCTGAACCAGGTTTATGGGTGATAGACAACACCTCTGTGTTCAATGTGCACAACGTTCTGAGTGGATTCCATGCAGTTCTGTGGGAGGTGCATATGTATGTGTAACAACGTAAACCTGAGACAGATGAATTTAAAGTTTTATACATATCTAGGGCTTCCTCCAGCCCCCTTCAGGCTAACCAGTCACTCGCTGTTCTCCTCTGCCACCCGGATCTTCTGCTATGAGTCCAGGCACTTGAGTCAGTCTGGTGTAGTGGGCATGCACACACTTCGCCGCGAGCGTACTAAATCTGCGCAGCACTATTGCGCAGGTGCAGAACGCTTCTGGCTGTGGAAGCGGCATGCAGCCGTACAGCGCTGACTGGCTGACTTGCCAGGACTCATAGCAGAAGATCCAGGTGGTGGAGGTGGACAGCGAGGGACTGATTAGCCTGAAGGGGGCTGGAAGAAGCCCCAGGTATGTATAAAACTTTACTTTTCATCCTTCTCAGGTACCATTTAATTTGTATTTACCAAACCAAATTTTAACAACATATTAAATTATTTGATTTCATGAGCAAAGAGAGTGCGTTTATTTGCATAAATTAGAATCAACGCAGAATTATTTCCATCTCATTGACCATCTCTATTAGTGACACGGCTACACATCAGGCTTTATACTTACAGCATAGATGTTATTTAGTATATATAAGATTCCTGTGTACACATCATATATACAGTCACAATCAGATGCGTATATCTGACTTTAAAAATACGGGGACTGCTTTATTGAAGCAGGACAAGTAACTAATTTTGATTGGTTTATTTCATTTTTGTGGACTAAGCACAGCTATTACTGTATGTAGAAATTATTTATGATGACTATTATCTGAGAAATAGAACATTTTATCATATTTTCTATTTTAATTACAGTTTAAATTCATTCTGAGTCGGAGCATTTTTTCCCGACTCCAGGCACCCAAAATTGCCCCGACTCCAACTCCACGACTCCGACTCCACAGCCCTGCTTAAATGTATCTATCTAAACTTTGGATGCGTCTGGAGTTCTCTCCACGGAACTTTAAAGCTCTGTGTGTAACCCTTCCAATGCTGGTCTAGTAAAAAAAAATGCTGGTTGCATATAATATGCTGTAAATAATGTTTTAGAGCAAAGTTGAAATGCAGGGTTATATTCTGCTTTAAAGGACATCTGAGCTGAAGGGGAAAGGTCAAGCTTCACTTAGCTTGGGCTTCTTCCAGCTCAAAGCAGTCTATCTAGTTCTTCACTGCATTTCCACTGCCCTCCAGTGCGCTTCTACCCCCTCCAAGAGATCCCCGACCACAGCTGACTAATGCTGGGAATACACGTTAAGTTTTTACTTTAGATAGATGGGTTCGATAGATAAATTCCAACCTGTTGGATCTGGTCGATTCTACTTTCGTTTCGATTCTCCTCATTCAAGTGAATGTAATTGATAAGAAAAGATAAGGAATCGAGAGGGGAATCGAGCAGTGAATCGAGAGTAGAATCGATCGAAAGCGAAAACGACGGCATAAACGAACGCAAAAACGCATTGTGTATTCCCAGCATAACACTTAAGCAGGCCATACACTGGCTCGATTCCCGGCCGTTTCGACAGCAGATTCGATCCTGGGTTCGAATCTGCTGCCAATCGTTCGCGGTAAACGCAGCCGCCGATCCGATTTCCTCCCGAAATCGGATCGGTCCGTCGATCGAGCCGTGCGGAAAATTACCCTCGATCGCCCGCGGGTAAAGTGCGCGTCGCTAGCGGCGGCCGATCCGATCAAGTATACATTACCTGAGGCTGGCTCCCGGGCGTCTTCTCCGCGCTGCACGGCTCTGTTCCGGCTCCATCCATCCCGGCGCTTCCTGTGTCACTGCAGTGACCAGGAAGTTCAAATAGAGGGCGCTCTATTTGAACTTCCTGGTCACGGAGTAACACAGGAAGCGCCGTAATGGAGCCGGAACAGAGCCGTGCAATGCGGAGAATATGCCCGGGAGCCAGCGTCAGGTAATGTATACGGGGGGGGGGGGGGGGGGGGGACAGGCGGCAGGAGCAGCTCAACAGATGGTGAATCGGTTTCAGGCTGAAATCGATCCACAATCTGTTTGTAGTAAAGGCAGCCATACGATCCCTCTCTGATCAGATTCGATCAGATAGGGATCTGTTAGCTGGTCGATCTAATGGCACATCGACCAGTGTATGGCCACCTTAACAGTAATGCTGCAACTACTAGGACATGACTAGTTTGGCTATTGTTATATTTTCAAACTGACGCATCGTTGCATTTCAGCGGTTCTGGAGCTATCAGGGGACAACAAAGAGGTGATTTGCATATCCAGCAGTGATGCATTGTGGGACATTGCAGAACTTACTCCAACCTGAATAATCTCAAATACTGCACCTTCTATTTTTGCATAGCATTTTAGTAAGGAGGCCTTTTGGTCTCTTTCAGCCGCTTACACACTCTTACGAGTTCTGGTTCACCATGAGCTTGCTGGGCAATCACAGAGCTGCAAACTAAAAAAAATGAACATGCCACCAACGGTTATCCATTATTTTATTGGTGTCTCTTGTATTGCCTTTTACATAACTGCCAAGTCAAATTTGTTGTAACTGTGCATGTGCAGGCATTGAAGGAGGCACGCCGCCACGTCAGTACATGCTCAGCACATGCTCAGTACATGCGCGACCCAGCCGACTCACAAACTTTAGAAATAGCTTTGAGAATCCTCTAAGGCCAGGATTTTTTTCCTCATCGCCTGAGAGTCCTGATAACTAGAGTTCTCGATAAATGAGAATCTGCTTACCTCATTAGTGGGACATCTCTGAATGTTCCAGAGGCCTTTCCGGATCCACATGCAGCCCCCCGCAGGTACCTGCTCTGCTGAATAGGTTTATTCTGGCTGCACTAACAAGAGTATCTGGACTGGGCATGTGCGAGTCTGGGGCTGGTGCACACAAGAGCTTTTCTAAGCACCTAAAAAGCTCTTGCTAATGTTATCCTATGTGTGTGCTCTCACTGGAGCGATGTGATTTTGTAAAAATCCCCCATAGCATTGCATTAACAAGAGCTTTTAAAATCTGTAGAGTTTAAAAAGCTCTTGTAGTGTGCACCAGCCCTGAGGTTGTTTGTGGAGGTTCAACTGTCATTTTTTTTTAGTATTGCGTCTAAACCCTTTTATCAGCCCTGTGGGGGATAATGTATATGTGAAGAGTGCAGTCACGACAGTCTAATAAGGTGAGATCTATGGCAGCTTTATGTAACCAAAGTGTTTTTGCACAGTGATTAGTGGCAGGAATGGCCATAAGATCATAACTAATGCTGGATACACACGGTGCGTTCGTGCACTCGATTTTCCCGTCGATTCCCGTCGATTCGTTTATTTCCAACATGTCCGATTTGGATTTCGATGGATCGTTAGGTCGATTCGCATGCAAAGTATGCTGAATCAACCTAACGATCCATCGAAATCCAAATCGGACATGTTGGAAATAAACGAATCGACGGGAATCGACGGGAAAATCGAGTGCACGAACGCACCGTGTGTATCCAGCATAATGTTGCAGTATTTGTGGGTTGTCAGATTGGGTCAGCAGTGATTTGCAGCCCTATCTCCTGTGTATCTTTGGTGTGCAGCATGTAAAGTGAGACTCCTGACCATCCTCATCAAGTTTTGTGTATTTTTCCAGTGCTTATATTATGTGCTTTTTATTGCTGCCTGTCACTGTCACTGCTAGGTGGAAGAATGGTGCATACTTATAGTAGCTGGCTTTGTGATGTAATGCATCCATTTGTTTGTTATGTGAAGTGTATTTTTTTTCCCCAACTCCAGTCAAAACTTGTTTTTGTCTCATCTATGCACTCACCCATCCCTCTCACATGTGCATCTCCTGCATACATATATATTAAGTGTGCATTCTTGTGTGTCTGCATCTCCTGCATCTATGCATGTAGTGATGGGCTCCCGAGTAGTTACCTACTCGAAATTTGTGATTCAAATCAAGCTTAATTGCCTCTGCTGTGTGCATGGGAGATGGGGGGTTAATTACCCAGAATTCCATCTTCTATGCATCCCAAACATCTTGCACGCGGCCTATGGGATGCATTGCAAGACTCACTACCGCGCACATCCTCCAAGCTGGAAGGAGGAAGTGCGGTAGTGAGTTTAGCAACGCATCCAATAGGCCACATGCAAGATGTTTGGGGCGCATAGAAGAGGGAATTCTGGGTAATTAACCACCCATCTCCCATGCACACAGCAGAGGCAATTAAGCCTCATTTGAATCACAAATTTGGGTAGTTACCTATTCGTATCCCCATCACTACATGCATTCTCGTGTGCTTGCATTTTGTAACCCTGCATGTGGACTTTTTTCCTTGTATTTGCAGCTTGAGTGAGTTCATGCTTAAATGATTTATTTTAATTTTTTCTGTTTGATCCCACTGTAAGCACAAGGAGCACTAAGTTCCTCACACAGCTCGTGTCTCCTTGTAATAAGATACATCCAGACACCCCATTCAGCTATAACGAGAATCACACATTTTAGGGGGGTAAATCCATTTTATTTAATGCTATTAAACACAACAGGACGAGGGTGCTTGCATGTCGATTACTTTTGCTATATTAATTAGGACAAGCAGTTTCGATCAAGTGCAACAATTCAGTTAGAAGTAAGAAACGGGGGAAAAAATAAGTTTTTATAAAAAACAAAAAGAAAACCATTTTCATCATAAAACATAACAAAATAGTGTTGGATCCAGCCTCAGACACAGTTATATAATATGTATTCAAGTTGATTAAGTTTCTTTGCTATGACAGGACGCTTGCTGCCGCCGCGGCACGCCTAAGAACCGTGACGGCAGCAAGGCGAGTTATAAACTTCAGTACACTGTACAGATACAAGAACACCCAGAAGCGATTAAGTAGCTCAGTATAGTAAAATCTCCATGTTTCGACAAGCACAGACAGTAGTACATCGCACAGACGCTTTCACACGCACGCACGCTCGCACACCAAACACGCTCGCGCACACACTTGCAGCTGCTCGGAAGTTGTACAATCAATTCATCAATTCAAATAAAACCTTTAAAAAAATGTGCAAAACGTTTACAGAGTAATAAAAAAATGCTGTACAGCAAGATATACATACATAGTGCCCAAAGACTGGCTTACAATCACAAGTACGGAACTGACTGAGGGGAGGAAAGGGGAGGGGGGCTGTGCTGACCCCACAACTGACCACCGGAGGAGCTGCTGGAGCCCTGAAGCATGTGGGTTTCTCTTAATTGAAGAATTCCCACCAGAACTGCTGCAGCCGTTATAAAGCTATATAAAGGAGTCACCTACCCTGGATGGAGTCTCCGTAAAGCAGTTGGGGAGTCCGGCTGCAGTAGAGCGATACGTTCATTATGGCCTTGTGTTAGGGTAAGACACCATTGTGGAGGTGCAGGAACAACAGCAGGGAAAACTGTGTGCCACTGTGAGAGGGGCAGAGACAACTGCAGGGAGGCCACCACGGTGGGAGGGGCAGAGACAACTGCAGGGAAAATACCATTACGGAAAGAACAGAGACTGCAGCTGAAACACCATTGTAGGAGGGGCAGAAACACAACTGCCAGGACACCACCATTGTGGAAGGGGCAGAGAACTGCAGGGAAACCACCATTGTAGGAGGGACAGGTACAACAGCAGGGAAACCACCATTGTAGGAGGGGCAGGTACAACTGCAGGGAAACCACCATTGTAGGAGGGGCAAGTATAACAGCAGGTAAATCACCATTGTAGGAGGGGAAGAGGCAACTGCAGGGAAACCACCATTGTAGGAGGAGCAGAGACAACAGCAGGGAAACTAACATTGTAGGAGGAGCAGAGACAGCAGCAGGGAAACCACCAATGGTAGGAGGGGCAGAGACAACAGCAGGGAAACCACCATTGTAGGAGGGGCAGAGACAATAGCAGGGAAACCACCATTGTAGGAGGGGCAGAGACAACAGCAGGGAAACCACCATTGTAGGAGGGGCAAGTATAACAGCAGGGAAACCACCATTGTAGGAGGGACAGGTACAACAGCAGGGAAACCACCATTGTAGGAGGGGCAAGTATAACAGCAGGGAAACCACCATTGTAGGAGGGGCAAGTATAACAGCAGGAAAACCACCATTGTAGGAGGGGCAGAGACAACTGCAGGGAAACCACCATTGTAGGAGGAGCAGAGACAACAGCAGGGAAACCAACATTGTAGAAGGGGCAGAGACAGCAGCAGGGAAACCACCAATGGTAGGAGGGGCAGAGACAACAGCAGGAAAACCAACATTGTAGGAGGGGCAGAGACAATAGCAGGGAAACCACCATTGTAGGAGGGGCAGAGACAACAGCAGAGAAACCACCATTGTAGGAGGGACAGGTACAGCAGCAGGGAAACCACCATTGTAGGAGGGGCAGAGGCAACTGCAGGGAAACCACTATTGTAGGAGGGGCAGAGACAACAGCAGGGAAACCACCATTGTGGTAGGGGCAGGTACAGCAACAGGGAAACCACCATTGTAGGAAGGGCAGAGATAACTGCAGGGAACGCAACATTGTGAAAGGGGCAGAGAATGACCTTAGACAAATCTCATTGTTGGAGGCAGCTGCTGATAGGAAACCATACCACTGTGTGGAGTGGGGCAGAGATACAAACTACTGTGGGGGAATGTACCATTGTGGAAGGGGAGGAAACTGCAATTGCAGGGAAATTTCACAATGTTGGAAGGGGAAGAGACACAAACTACTGTAGGAAACTCTCACCATTATGGGTAAACTACTGCAGGGTGTTTGGGCAGGGTAGGCACACTGCTGAATAATAAACTTTAAAACAATGGTTGCCTTTAACCTATAATTCATACCGGCATTTTTATGGTAAAGCTAAAATGACCACACTGCTGCTGTACAACAGTCCACCCTACACAACAACCAGGGCAGATGAAGTCATAATAAATTAAAACCGCACAGAAAGAGTGACATCATGACGCTTTTCTGCCATAATGAACTCATTAGTCCCGCCCACAAAACTGAAACAGTAGAAGTAAATCAATGCCATTACAGTCAATAGTTCTGTAAGTTTTGAAGGATGGAGCAACAAGATTTCAATATGTTCAATAAGATCGAGTTCCCATTGCTCAATTACAATTACAGCTCAACCTGGTTGAACTCGATGGACGTATGTCTTTTTTCAACCAAAATAACTATGTAACTATGTAACCTGCAGTATTTACCGCTTGGGAAGAATTTTTTTTCTATTTTTTCTAACCTCTATGTTGAGTGTTTTATGGAGCCTGCGGTAGTGGAGAGTGATAATAGTTTCAGGAAACAGGGGTTCCCGTGGCCCCCCTCCCCCCCCCAATTTCACAGACTTCCAGGTACTTGGAATCCAGACGTGCCTTTTTTATAGGTCACAAGGCCTATATTGTGGCGTCTGACATCTAGAGGCAGCCCAGAGAATGGTCGCGGAAGAAGGGGAGGGTCTATTTATGCAAATTCCAACCTTTCATAGCATCAGATCTGTCTTTGGTGTGGGCTGGCGACATTATTCAGTCCAACCAAACCCAGAAAAGGAAAATTCTAATAGCAGTCAGGTTCATAAGTGAATATAAGCAAGGGGTGCGCAGAATACCTGGATCATGGGCCAAATACCATCCCCCAAACTCCATCGCTGCTCTCACACTCTCCCTCCCTTGCTGCAGCTGGTGGGCGGGTCTGTCTGGTGTGACCATGTACGGTAATATGCAAAGTGAAAAAACAACAACATTCCCAGAATCCCGGCTGCAGAAAGCATTTCCTCTGTGAGGAGGCAGACTAGGCGCTCACAGGAAGTATAAGGCACCCAACTATAAGACCAAAGGCGGCGAGCAGGAAACTGTTCAGAAACAAGTACAGAGTGGTGCACGGCTGCAGGCGGGCAGATATACACATCACATCTTGAAAAGCTCAGTTTCAAAAGAAATACTTTTCATGAAATCCACACGACAGCTTAGAGAACTTGCCTTGTATAATTTGGGTTTCAGTTGTGCTTAGTGGGGTCGTATTAAAAGTTCTAAAGGCTAAAAAATGATTTTCCCACTTCCGAAATGGTAGAAAATGGTAATATCCAGGGCTATATAGTTAATATATATATGGGGGGGCTCTCTCTCCTGTCCCTGACAAAGCAGCACTCTTCACTCCTGCAGCAGATTCAGGGAGGGGGTGGAGCCTGGCTTGTCACTCACTCCCTTCAAGTAGCGAAGTAAGGGGTGTGGCTTGAGGAGGGAGTGTCCCAGGCAGCCAGGCTCTAGAAAAATAAAGGGCACCGCCTAACAGTCCAAACAATAGTAGGACTGCGGGTTCTACAAACAAACATAGTTACAGTATTTTAGAAATGTTAAAGTCCACCATCAGCTAGGTCATGTAGGGGTGGTGGAAGAGAGGGTGGTTTGATGGGTTAAAGGGGTGTATGGACTTTCTGGGTCTATCTAAAGGGGCCCATACACTCAGCCGATTGAAATCGATCGATCGCAAATCGATTGCCGGCCGATTTCGATCGATTTCAATCGATCTGACATGATGGAAAATCTAGGTGGATCTGTTGAGATGGCTTATTTTGCATTGGACCTAATGGAGATCTGATGGCAAACAAATGCCATCAGATTGATTTTCAATAGATTTCCTACTGAAATCTATTGGAAATATGTTCCTAGTAAAAAAATTTCCTAAACATCAGATACATCAGAGATCTATCTGATGATCTATCTGCTGCTAATCTAATGAGTGTATGGCCACCTTAAATCATGCTGTTTGACTTTAATTGTTCAAGAGAATAATTTGGCAATTTGTAACCAAAATAAGACCCCTCAGACATGCAGAAGATCATGGTTACACTGAAATTATTTCCAACAAGTCTTTCATGTCCAGACTGGTAACATTGACAATGTATGCGCTTCCCAAATTAAACGACTGGCCCAAAGTGTTAGCAGATCCGCAAGCACAGTCATGAGATGCAGCAATTACGGGGGATTAATTCACCAAACACAACAGACTTCCTGTCAGTGACCAAACAAAAGCAGACCAACATTCACCTCTCTACTTCCTGAAAACAGCGGTTGAAGCAGAAAATCATAGACGGCTATCAAAAAGATATTTACAAAAAATATTCAGTCAACCATAACATAATTGTCAAAATGTTTCCATAAACATGAAAGGTCTCTAAACTGATATTTGACATGATAAGATAAACATGTGTATGTAGAGTGCCATTCCTGACTACAAGTAGGTTGTGTTCCTTTTTTTTTCCTCGCTGAAAGGGTTAAACATTCAGGTATGCAAATGACAGTTTTTCTCTAGCCTGAACCTAGTCCACCTTACCAATTACAGCCATAAAACTCTGGCCTGGATTAGAGTAGCCTCTGAGTGCAGGGAATAGTTAAAAAGGGGTAGTAGTTAATAGATTGTATCATTTGGACATGGAATGGCTGTACCCGGTCTCTGTACATAAGAATATGCGGGTAAGAAATCTCAAAAATGTTTGAGACAATCATTGCATTGTGTAGCTCTCAGCTGACCAGATCGTTTCCTTTTCCCTGTAAACAAACGTGAACTTTCACTTTAGATTTTTTTTTTTATCATACTTCATTTGTTAAACACTTAACAAATTACGGCTTAAAATCTGTACTGAGAAACATGAATGTTAGAGACAGCAAACTATAGCTATCATTCATAAATCATTACCACATGCGCTAATGCAGAAAACAGCTGACTTTACCGAGCACTTAGCAAAATGTCAATTCATAAACCCTTTTTCCGCATGAAAAGCTGACATTCCCGAGCAGTGAGGTAAATTACTGACTTGTGCGGTAATTACCTCAACACATGTCAGTAAATGTCAATTCATAAAGATTAGAGCAGGCAGTAATGGCACGGATGAATACCGACTGCTTTGAAGAGGTGATAAGAGAGCGATGAGAGCAAAGTTAATGGAGACAAACAAAGCAGAAGCAGTGAGATCTCCCCCAGGCAGCACCAGCGAGAGCGGAACAAACAAGGCTTCCCCTGAATACCTTAGGCTGTGTGTTTAACCTCTTGGGTGCCTGCTTTTAAGATGTGTATTTCACATCACAAAGCATGGCATGTGTAAAGTTTCTTGAAGTTCTTCTAAGCTGTGGCAATAGATTGTTAAGAAAGACTAATAGACAGATACAGAGCAGATTCAGGGCAAGCAGAGGCAGTATAACAAAAGATGCACATCTAAAGGGAAGTTGGGGATGCCTCTTATTGTAATGCGGTCTCTGCACGGAGAACAGGAATGTAACAATCTTACGACAGCTGGGCTTGGGTAAAACATTGCACTTCAATCGTAGCTGTGAAAATGTTTATGAATTTAGCACACAAAAGTCTAAAATACCGAATGCGGTATTTTCCGACCAGATTTTTTTTTACTGCACAGCCTTTTACAAATGATAGCCTAGGTGACTGATAGCCAAGCCCCATTTATCTCTGGGGGGGGGGGGGGGGGGGGCGCTCTACTTACAATGCCTGACAGTCAAACCAGCAGGGGGAGCTATAAATGAATGTCTTATTTTCATTTGTGATGGTTAATATTTTTCTAATCGGAAAACTAAACCCAATAAAGGACAATCCCTTAGAAGTCAGCATAGTTATCCTTAGGAATGGTTAAAATGTTATAAAAAAATGATTTTCTGATTAATACTGCCGTTCTATCGAGGATTAGGCCTACTGCTAGAACGGTTTAGTTCATCAGTTTATTGTCACTTCAGGTTTGCTTTTTAATATATAGATCTCCAGCTCTCCTCACTGAGCAAAACGTTTAGTCTGGAATCCTAATCAACCAATACGACGCGGGTTACGCGGGAGATGAAGGAGAAATAATATCAAGTATCGAAGTACACTATAGATAACAAAAACGGGCATCTTATTTAACAGTCCAAATAATTATTAACCATCTGCACTCACTACAAGCTGGAACTCTAGTAAGGATAAAAACTACCATGAAATTTTCATTCAGTTGCACTAATGGAGGGTATTCACTTCCAAAAGGGTTTGCATGCAATGGCATTCCGTACTAGACCCTTTCACCAGCGTTGAGGTTCCACTGAATCAAAAGGTTCCTACTCTACCCACACCAGTCAGCAAGCAAGCAAACATCTCATGCTCTCAATATTGAGTAGGAACCCTTTCGACTTGGTGAAACCTCAGCGATGGTGAAAGGGTTTAGTTCGGAATGCCTTTGCACGCAAACCATTTGGGAAACGCATATCTTCCATTAATACAACTGAATGCAAATTTCATGCAAGTTATTTTTGTGAGTGCAGAGGGTTAATGACTGCTTGTATGTAAATTGACCACTCTTCTCAGCACCTGCATTCCCACTTAAATGCTGGGCCCTCAAAAGGATGAGCATTGCTTTCTTTGCTTGTGTGTTTAACAGTCTGACAAGTCTTTTATGAGGTCAATAACTCTGTAAACGTGAAAACTGCCAAAGATCCGGCACAGCAAAGAATGATACAGGACAAAATGAGGATAAAAACAAACACTATAAGCATCAGCCTTCTCCCACTGCACATAGATAAATCTATAATCCTCCAGCCGTTAGTGAGACGATTGTACGGTGCATGAGGTATCTGCTGTTGAAATGGAAGGGGGATCCACCTCTGGGCAGTCGCCTTCAAAGGGTCAGTATAGGCAAACCCTATTTATATATTTACTATTAAAAAAGTGTTTTTAATCGTGCCCTGGTTATTATAAGGATGAGATGACACCAGGTACAGAGTGTAATGGAAATGATCAGCCCAAGTTTCAGACGAGAGAAACCAAATAGTCCATTTTCATTGCCATTCTTCACAGAATAAAAAGTGTTTAAATAAGGTAGCAGACTGAATACACGCTGTTCAGAAGTGAATAGCTAATTGGTATTTACAGCCGCTTCCTGATCCTGTCCAGTGGTGCCCCAGTAACTCCCCCTCTTCCTGCATCCTGTCCAGTGGTGTCCCAGTAACTCCCCTTTACCCAGCTGCACAAAGCAGGAAGTGTTGCAATGGTGGAGGAGTAATCAATAACAGAGGTGGCCAATGGGAGGCTAATACTGCTGACTCACTCGCATGCAAATTTAGATGCAAATGCATTAAATTTGCATCCACTCGAAGCATCTGGTTTTAATTGACTCTTTCTAATCAAAGTTGATGCAAAATTATTCAGTGTCAACAGAGCTACCACTTTTGACCGATGCATTTCCTTTTGCATACATTTGCAAATATTATCACCAACTAAGCATTATTAGCATCTCATCAACCTGCAGTAGTAATCAGCAAACTGACATGCCCAGTAATCCGCGTGTGGTTACTAATCCCAGGGCAAGGTGAGAAATGTGAAAACTGGAGCTTGTTTCCCACACCTGCTGGAACTGAGCGACTTGACAGAAGCTCTGACAAACACCCAATCCCAGGCCTTGCTTTTATTCTAGTAAAAATGTACACGCAGCCATTCAGCACAGAAAGTTACAGAGATTAAACCTTTAGCACAAAAACTTAGAACACCTAGAGCTGAACTGAAGGGAATGGGAGTTGGTTAATGAGATACAAATACAGCTTTATGCAGAATCAAGGCAAATGCTTTTAACTGAGACAACCAAATGCACTTTGCATTCTTTGGGGGATTTTTTGGCCTGAGGTTCTAAGCTGAAAACAATTTACATTGACCAGCTTGACCTGAACTGGGAAACGGTTGATACTTACCCGAGTCGTGGAAAAGCTCAAGATAGTGTAGAGCTTTATCGGTCCTGCGAACTGCCCCTTGTTCCTCCGCTGTCAGCCGGTACAGATCTTTGGAACTATTCGTGTTCCCGAGTACTTCCGTGTATGAATGCATTGCTATTGCGCATGTGCAAATTTGCGTATGCACAATAGCAATGCACTTGTTCTTTGAACTACTATTGCCCTCAAGTAGTTCCAAAGAGCTGTAACTGCTTCCGGACCACGTGGGTTGAAATCTTCATACTGCAGGTGGCTGTGCGGCTCTGACAGGATGTAGATTTCAACTTCCCCGTCACACGCTACCACTGATCGCGTCGCTCTCTCCTCTTCGCAGTTCACTCGCCCTGGCAGTCTATATGACGGCAGATCTCTGTGAGCCAGTCAGGAGCTGCTTTCATTGGCTCCTGGCAGCATGATCATTGTGAGCCAATCCCATTGGCTTACATTGATGGACAGCGTCAGGAGCCAATGAGCGGCTCCTGCCTGGCTCACACAGCTCTGCTTTCAAAAAATAACAGCAGAGAGAAGGACCTGAACGATGGGAGAGCAGTGTGACTGGTGAGAGGGGCGGGTATTTGCGGCAGTTTTGTGGCACCAGCAGTCTCCGATACTTAACCACTTCGCATCCAGACCTTGTTTCCCACTTATGGACCAGAGCAGTTTTGACAGTTAAGCTATATCCTTATTTAATCAGAAATAACTTTATCCCTACTTATGACGCAGAGATGAAATATATATTGTTTTTGTCAAGACAAACTAGGCTTTCATTGTATGCCATTTTTTCCCTCAAACAATTTTGTTTTCTATGAATTTTAATGGGAAAACAAGGAAAAAAAAATAGAAAAAACACATTTCTCAGTTTTACCAATTCCAGTTTAAAAATAAAAAGTGCTACTGTAGATTAAAACCACAGATTTTGTTTGGCTATTCTTACCGCTTATCACAAAACTTAGTTTATGTTCCTGTCACAATTTATAGTGAAGATATTTGATTCTGAAATAATGCTACAGAGTGTATTTTTCACTATGAACTGAGAAAATAAAAGTACTTTTAGGCTACTTACACACCAGAACGTTGCGTTTTAGGGGACGTTATGGTCGCATAACGTGCCCCTAACACAACGCCTGGTGCTTCCTGCTTTGGACGTCAGAGTGAGCCGCGTTGTGCAGCTCACTCTGGCGTCCGTGATGCCGTGATGCGTACTCTTGTGCGCATGCGGCATCACGTGGTCCCGCTGGCCAATCGCTGCACAGAGCGGCCGCTCCAGGAAGTAAACACTGCACGTCACTGAGTGCAGTGAATATTAATTAGCCATGTGCTTGGCCGCTCTCCGCTCCTCCCCAACGTTACTGAGCATGTGCAAGCCGCTTAGAAAGTACTGCATGCAGTACGTTGTCTGGTGGCGCAGCGTTACTATGTAACGCAACGTGGGCACTGTGAACAGCCCATTGATTTTTCATTGCTGTGCGGTGGGGTGCGTTACAGGCTGCTCTAACGTGCGCCTGTAACGTCCCACTGTGAAACCAGCCTTAATGGAAAAATCAAGCTTATTGGCTCAGGGAACATATATTCCTGTTCACCAATTAGTGCTGCATCAGATAGTGCCAGAAATGTGCACAGGAGCAAGCCCAATCCTGCACAGCACTGCTTCTACTACAAGACGTATATCTACTGACTCGTGGCTTAGATGAAGTCACAGAGGTCGTAGATATACTGCAGTGGTGGATAAGGTGGTTAAGGGGCCAGAGACTACTGGTACGCAAGGAGTTAATGGCGGACAGTAGAGAAACAAGAACGCTCTATACTATCCAGAGCTTTCCCTGTACTCAGGTTAAGAATCAAATCTCAAGTGAGTTTTCTCACTTCAGGCGTCCTTTAACCCAGGTGGATTTTACGAACCATCTGCACTGAGAGTATGTACTCTACGCAGTGCTTAAAAAACCCTCAAACCCTAAAAACTGTCAACTATGATTCTATATACCAAAAGAGTTTTGCATGAAATAGAATTTGCTAACTGCCCCAAATATGCTTTCTACTAATAAAAAGAAAAGGCAAATTAAGAATGTGATCTTTGTAAACTTGCCCTCAAAGGCTATTTGTGAGAGCGATTACAATAACCATACAAAACTTTCAAAAACAATAAAAACAGTCTTGTTTTCATGACACACACACACACACACACAAAACATCTTTGGCTTTTACAGTTAAAAAGTGCCTGAAATTTAACAAAACGTTTGGTCGAGCCTGTGGGGGATTTGTGAGGACCCTGCTACGAAAAAAAAAAAAAAAAGTCAGTCCGAGCTACTGACAAGACTGAACACATTCAATAAAGGTACAGAAATCAAATTCTCACACAGACCCAATATACATCAAATCCAATCGAACAACATTAAACAGCAAAGTACGCACAGATCACACGGTAAACATACAATCGGCGCCAATCGCTAAAATTACAGGAATGTACAAAGAAAAGGACTTTACATACATTTGGCACTTTTCCGTGAAACGCATCATACAAATCGTGAATTCAGTCACACGTACAGGTAATGTGCAGGTATATAAATACACGAAGAGAACCCAGAATCGCGTACGAAACGCAGACGATGGTTTAAAAGGCACTGTTTGTAAAACGGCTGAAGACCGAGGCGGTCGATAATGGCTTTTGAGATAAATCCATACAGCTGAGCACCACGCAACATCTTAACCAAAGCCACAATCTTGCCAGATCGCTAAACAAAACCGCCATGGTGACGAACAGATATACCAGCGTCAGACACGCTTGCAAACCCAAGCATTATTTTACGCATTCAAAGCAGCAGTCTCGACTATCACAGGTCAAGATTGGACCGTCAGAAACAACAAGGAAAATGTGACATTAACCCTTTATCAGCCAATTTTTAGAGGCTTGCAAGAGCTCCAAGTCAATTTATTTTAGCACTTTTTGTTTATTTCTATTTGTTACATTTTCTTGCTTCTAAGTAGTACTGCAATAATGTTTATTTATGGTCACTTGTCACTAGGGGGCAGTGTGAGACAATAACAGAGGACTAATGCTTTCAGCTTCTATATTTTCTGCTAGCAGAAAGAGATCAAAGCACTTTAAAAATTTACAGCACGAGTTCTGCCGACTGGGGTTAAAAGCAGTGCACTTATCTCAAACAAGATATCTCTATTGAAGCTGCCAATGGATTAAATGGGGTGTTTTTTTGTTTTTTCTTTTAAAGCGGAATATAACCCTGCATTTCAACTTTGCTCTAAAACATTATTTACAGTATATTATATGCAACCAGCATTTTTTTTTTACTAGACCAGCATTGGAAGGGTTACACAGGGCTTTAAGCTGAAATAGATACATTTTGTTTACATAAATGTATCTAAGTGTTGAATGTGACTCATCTCTCTGACTGAGAAGAGCTTGGAGGACAGCCAAGTGTGTAACATTTATCAATAGATACATTCAACTAAATAGAATGTATCTATCTGAACTTCTGCATATCTCTCCACAGAACTTTAATCCTCTGTGTTTAACCCTTCCAATGCTGGTCTAGTAAAAAAAAAAAATGCTGGTTGCATATAATATGCTGTAAATAATATTTTAGAGCAAAGTTGAAATGCAGGGTTATATTCCGCTTTATAGCCATGAATTGTAAAAAAAAAAAAAAAAAAAAATCAAAAAAACAAGACGTTAAAACCCTACAGAAGGCATAAAAAAAACCTCTGCAGCCAATCGTACATAAGCATCAAGCTGGAGTCCGTTCCCTCTGCCAATCAAAACTTGATGGCTCTGTGGTCATGCAATGTTCATGGCTTGTTTCTAAATACCAGGTCTGGATTATTAGCAATACAATCACACCTCTTTATAAGTAAGCACCTAAGCATCATGACATCTGTGAGTATCCTTTCAATGCTAACATAGAAAAACAAAGAAAGATTATTGAAGAGAAGGCGTCTGTTTTACATACCTGAATGCAGTTATCAATATACTGTCTGAAGGGCCATTGACTCTCTCGAGAGATCAAATGAGAAACAAAAAAAATTCTCATCTTGTCCCAGGAACACCCTTTGCTGCTCCTCCCTCTCTCCGCCTCCTAAAACAAACCCAGTAATTGGATGGCTGCTTAGGCCTCTCCCTTCACTGCACTCTGCTGGCCGAAAGGAAGAATTTACCTAAACCATGACAAGCGTGATAAAAACAGTATAAGGACCCTTTTCCACTATGAAATGCATCGCGATCGCAATCGCGTTTCAATTTCCACCATGCGATTGAGCTACTATACTCATAGTCCAGCTCAATCGCATACAAAACGCGGCAGGACGACGATTGCGCTTTGACCAAAATCGCATCGCAATCGGATCGCACTAATGGAAATTGCTGCTGCAGTTTCCATTAGTTTAATGTACCTTGCGATTTGCGATCAGAAGCAAATCGCAAATCGCAGGCTAGTGGAAAAAGGCCCTTAGAGGACTTTGTTTTCCGGCTACTCTACGATTCTTCTGATGTTTGAGTTCAGTATTACTTTATCTATTGCCTCCATAAGATAATTCATCTTGGGTAGATTCCTTTTAATTGGAATTAAAACTTTTTTTTTTTAGTCTTGTTTTTTCTTTTGCTTTTTAAAGAGACAATGAAGCGGACAAAAAATGATGATATGAATTGGTTGTGTAGTACGGATAATTACTAGAACATTAGTAGTAAAGAAAATATTCTCATATTTTTGTTTTCAGTAATGTAGTTTTTTTTATAACATTGCATCATTCTCTAATATTTACAGTTTACACACAATTAAGAATTCTAAATGATTTTGCAGAGCAGGCTAGTGAACTTCTGAACTGTTCTCTGCAGAAAGAAAAACAATACAGTGCCAGACACTTGAGATAAAAAGCTTCAGAAGACAGAGCTCTCTGCGACTTTGAAAGTCGTGCAGCTCAATGGCTCTTTTGCATAGATAACAACTGGAGTTTAACGCTTTCTGTACTGGAAACAATATTAGACTTATGTCTCTGCTCCTAATGTTTTATTTCTTAGCTGTACTACACATACAAATCATATCAATTTTTTTTTTAAGCTTTAGTGTCTCTTTAAGCTGCCTGATCCATCCAGACCACTACGCAGAACAATGAACATGAAAATCAAGAGCCTAACCTAAAATTCATTTCAATCATACAAGATTCCGACAAGGCTGGCTGTTAAAAGTTACAGGAAGTAAAAGAAATATTAAAATACACTATTAATAGATGAACTGCCTTAACAAGTGCAAAGTAGGAAAAATCAGCGAGCATTCAAGGGGATTTATGCAAATGTAATGGAAACCATATACCATTTGGAATGGGGCCGATCGAATGTACTTGATGATGATTTTGATGGGCCAACTCCAAGCTGCCAATAAATGAATCCTAACATTTGTATAGTGCCTTTCTCCTGTTGGACTCAAAGCGCTCCATGGGCTACCCTGAAGTGCGTTATGAAGTCTTGCCCAAGGACTTCTTACGGAACAGGTACTGACTGACCTTAGGCCAGGATTCAAACCCTGGTCTTCCATGTCAAAGGCAGAGTCCTTAACCAGTGCTCTATCCAGCCACTGCATTAACCTTTGCATGAAAGCTGGGAGTACCATCGTCTCTCTGACCAACTTTAGAGAATAGGTGATTGTTGCACACGAGTCCCCGCGATCGTGTATAAGTCTAAAAACAATAGTTTCAAACGTTAAACTTTAGCTGCAGTCCGGTATGTAACGGTTAAAAGGAAAATGGTTGCTGTTGGGTATTACCAAACCTGCTGATAAACGGGTGCAGACACTATAGACGGCTAACAGTAAGAACACAAGTCAGGCTCGCCAAATAATAAAGCCCAGCTCCAAACTAGTTTAGTGGGAGGAAGGTTAACCGTTTTTTGTTATCATTTCCCCTCACTTCCTGTTTCAATGGCACACAGTCCTCTGAGTACAGCCATGGCAGTCTCACAGCTAAAGTCCATGCAGAAACACCACTTACAAAGGTGAAACAGTCATTTGTTTTTGTAAACATTGTTTAGGTCATATTCATCCTATTTTATTATGGGTCTTCCCATATGCCCCAGCCTAGAGCAAACGCAGGGTCTGCCTGTCAGCTGTAGGCACAGCCCCTCCTCCTAGATGACATCTGAATATGCAGGGTCTGCCAGTCAGCTGTAGGCATAGCCCCTCCTCTTAGATGACATCTGAATATGCAGGGTCTGCCAGTCAGCTGTAGGCACAGCCCCTCCTCCTGGATGACATCTGCATATGCAGGGTCTGCCAGTCAGCTGTAGGCATAGCCCCTCCTCTTAGATGACATCTGAATATGCAGGGTCTGCCAGTCAGCTGTAGGCACAGCCCCTCCTCCTGGATGACATCATCTGAATATGTAGGATCTGCCAGTCAGCTGTAGGCACAGCCCCTCCTCCTAGATGACATCATCTGAATAAGGAGCAGAGGACCCGTGATTATGTGGGCAAATTTGTAAATCAAAACAAGTGTGTGAATGGTGAACTGGACAACCCCTACTACATCTTAATGTTTCATCTGGAGCTGGGCTGTTGGAGACAGACTTGAGACGGATATAGCAGCTATACGGAATTTACCGGAATGCAGCCCAACCACATACTTGCATCGGATGAGATTGCTGTGGCACGAGGCACAATCTCCGATACGTCTAAATAAAACTCAATAGCCCCTATCTGCATTGGTAGTAAGCAGTCCTCAGTCACAAATAACTACAAAGCTAAAATAAAGTTAAAGAGGCCAGTATAGAACTTGTGAGGGAGAATATACAACAGTGGTAGTGTAGAAAATTGGGGGGTGAAATTATACACATTCAACAGTTTACTTGGAGACAAACTAGGGGAGGTGCTAACGAGCAGCATTCTGAGGATTGTCGTGACAACCCGAGACCCCAAGGCTGGCAGAACCATTGGGATAGCCTGCCACACCAAGGAAATCAATATCATACTTAGAGATTCCCTACCCCACAGTGGACAACAGTACCATCTGAAGGGAGAGCCTACCAAACCGAGGCCACCAATAACATCTAAAAAGCACAGCTCAACAAATGAAGTCCACCTGTATCATCCTGTAGACACCCTTCCACACCGAGGCCACCAGTACTGTCATAAGTACAGCCTACCATACCCAAGGCCACTAGAACTACCTGCAGGGACACCCTGCCACAAAGAGGCCACCAATATCCTCTGTAGAGACACCCTGCCATACCAAGGCCAGTAGAACTATCTCCAAGGACACCCTGCCACACCAAGGCCATCAGTACCATCTGTAGAGACACCCTGCCACACCAAGGCCACTAGAACTATCTCCAAGGACACCCTGCTACACCAAGGCCATCAGTACCTTCTGTAGAGACACCCTGCCATACCAAGGCCAGTAGAACTATCTCCAGGGACACCCTGCCAAAGCAAGGCCACCAGAACCATCTGTAGAGACACCCTGCTACACCAAGGCCACTAGAACTATCTCAAGGGACAACTAGCCACACAGAGGCCACCGGTACCATCTGTAAAGACACCCTGCCACACCAAGGCCACTAGAACTATCTCCAGGGACACTCTGCTACACCGAGACCACCAGTACCATCTGTAGAGACACCCTGCTACACCAAGGCCACTAGAACTATCTCCAGGTACACCCTGCAACACCGAGACCACAGGTATCATCCGTAGGAACACCCTGCCACACCAAGGCCACCAGTACCATCTGTAGAGACACCATGCCACACCAAGGCCACTACATCTGGAGGGATAAAATGCAACTCAAAAGGTAGCCATCATCCGTAGGAACACCCTGCCACACCAAGGCCATGAAGTACCATCTGTAGAGACAACCTGGCACAATAAGGCCACAGTACCATCTGGAAGGACAGCCTGCTAAACCAACATCACCAGTACCATTTCTGTGGGGATATCATAGCCCAACACATCAAGACAGCTAAACTCACCCTGTTGCGACACCCTGCCATACCAAGTCCACCAGTATCATCTAAAGGTATAGTCTGCAAAACCAAGGCCACCATCAACTGGTGGCTTCCGCTTCTGTTTAGCCCCTAAAAGTTTGGATTTAACCCCACAAAGTTTGAGTCTTACTGTGCAGGAATCTGCATTTGGGTTGAATATTCTGATCATTATTCCCGCCAAGCATGTATATCCAACCCACGGAGTCAGGAGGTAACGCCTCTAGCGCAGGCTTCTGTTCGGGGAAAGTTTTTAACTCATCCATCTGATTTTTATCCTCATCCAAAATTACTCAACCAGCATCCAGCGTCTTAACAGCTGGACTAGGAAAATAAGACATCAACGTCAGATTAGAAATCTTAAACTGGCAAATTACTTCTATGAACGAATTAATGAGGTAGGTCTCCAAAGAGGGACACACCTGCATTATTAACAAATTCTCCGGCAAAATAAAAAAAAATAAAAAAAGCATCATCTCATCAATAAGATAGTAAAAATTCCAAGTTGATTTACATTTTCATAAGATGAGCAAAATAATTTGCAAGTGGGTTTAAATGCCTTCAACTAAATGTAAGTACTTTACTCTTAGGTATGCAAAAGAGCATTTGAAGGTATTCCCTGTGTGTAAAAATGTTTTCTTTCATTGCTAAAATTCCGTAAGCTAGAAAGCTCTGTCTGGTTGCTCCACCTCTCTCCCCTGCTGAGGTGACTCAGCTGTTGCCGTGGTGACATGTCTATTTAGCAGAAGGGGAGCAGAGTGGAGAGAGTACAGCTTTTCCTGGCTGGCAATGATTACATTGCCGATTAGCAGAGAGGTACAAACTTTTACTGTTCTCCACATTGAAAGTAAACATTTTTACACACTGGACTTCAGCCATCACAAGTTCGCCTTACCTTAGTTTTCTAACAGCACCGCATACTTTACAGTCCTTAAAACTGAAACACTGACGGATGCTGAGTTTGAAGGAGCAATAAAAGCGATTAGAAGCTATGAGAACAGCTTCTGGTCACGGCCTAAATCAAACAATCTGCCAATTGACTAATGCTGAAGGTTATAGGGGCGGAAGCTTCTAAAAAAGTAATGGGGAGACTTGGAGTGATATTTCTCTAGCGACGGCCATACTTTCTTCAATAAATGTAAGTGACAAGAGAAACAGATATGGGGCTTTGAGGAGCCCAGCTGAGTTCCCCGGCGTTCTTCTTTACGTTTCCTTACAGGAAGAATACTAACAGGTATGCAAAGCGATTGCCGATGCAGAACAAGAAGGTCTTTCTTATAACCGATAAAGTAGACTGTGACTTTACACAAGGGCTCGTGTCTAAAGCGCCTTCTGCGAATTTCCATCTACACAATAAAACGTTTTCTGGCCTCCCCTTGATGTTCAAGCAATACTAAATCGAAAATAAACTTATAAGATAATGAATTGCATGTGTAGTACAACTAAGATATAGAGCATTAGTAGCAAAGAAAAGACTCTCATACGGTTTCCAATACAGGAAGTGTTAAGAAACTTTAGTTGTTATCAATGCAAAAGAGCTTTTCTGAGCCCTTTAACCCATTGTGGGTGGGATACAGTCCTGTTTTCTGAAACGCTTAAACAGCTGAGAAACATTGAGAGACAGCTTGAGATAAGGTTTTACTGCAGGAAAGTTCAAAAGGTCGTTATTTCTGCTCTGTTTTATAGCTTTAAAAGACAGATTGTGGTTTTAAAACTGCAACTATGACAGTATGATGCAATTTAAAAAAAAACAAAAAACAATTTAACGGAAAATAAATTTAGGAGACTTCTTTGCTACTAATGTTCTATTACCTGTACTACACATACAATTCAAGTGTTTTTTCCGCTTCAGGTTTGCTTTCATTTTGTCGTCGTTAGGAAAGGAGGGGAGGAGAATTCTCTCAGCTGGGGCCACTAACAGCAATAATACAAATTTTCCATGCTATCCAAAAATGATCAAAAACATTACATGAGTAAGGCTTCAAAGTCGAAACATGATTTAAAATAGGCCAAATCAACCGCAATATATTGTTCTCCGATAAATACTGCAGTATCGATTCACTAAGAACTTTGCTCCCTTGAAGGAATCCTCTACTCTCCCGGATGCTATTCTCTCCGAGTGTGTTCACATAACTAGCAGCCTATACACATATACCACTGCCAGCCTTCCCAGCTCTCTCCTGCCTTCCAACTACTCGCCACTGGGGGTGGTAAGCATTACTAAAATATCTGTGGTCTGAATCCCATATCAGCTATCTACATGCCTGGTCTGACTTAGGCACAGACAGAAAGAAAGTGAAAGAGGAGAATGGCAAATATAACGGATCACAGATATGAGAGTGAGTTCACGCACAGATTCCCAGTGTTGCAGAGTTTGGACGACGGTGACAAGAGGCAGCAAAAGTGCTCAGCAGCTACATTACTGTCCCAACTATAGGGTGAAGGGGGGAGATGTCACTAGATCTCACCATGGGAGCCAAATCGGTAATGTATGGATAAAACTTGAAAAATCGGAATATCGTGCAAAAGTCCAATTATTTCAGTAATTCAACTTAAAGGGTGAAACTAATACATGAAATAGGAACCCTTTGCAGGTGTGTTGGATGAATTAGCTGATTAGAGTCTGACACTTTGAACCTAGAATATTAAACCTTTTCACAATATTGTAATGGTCTGAGATTTTAAGGTTCTCATAAGCTGTAAGCCATAATCCTCAAAATTACAACAAATAAAGACTTGGAATATCTCGCTTTGTATGTAATCAGTCTATTTCATATACGAGTTTCATGTTTTAAATTGAATTGCTGAAATAAATGGACTTTTGCACAATATTCTAATTTCTCAAGTTTCACCAGTACGCCATATTGATTTCAGGGTTGCTTGAGGCCTGGAACCCATTAGAGCACTTGTTTTGAGCATTTAGGGAGCGCTTTAAATCGCTAGCGATTTCCCTAAACCCTCTGCCAATGTAAATAAATGTAACAAATTCCAAAGTAGTGATTGTGATGAGCAAAATCGCAGTCGCAGGCCATGCAGCAATTTGGGAGCGTTTGTGCTTCAATGTAAAAGTAGTAAAGCGCTGGCAAATCGCTCATAAATTTCAACTCAGTGATTAGTGTGCAATTTGAAATTACTGCAAACTGTAAAAAAAAAAAAAAAAAAAAAAGATAAATTTGAAAGGACCGATCAGAACCAAAATTGCTAATCGCAAATCGCTATCACAATTGCAGGCAAAGAAAGCGTACTTTTTAAATTTGCTACCAAAATCGCTCATGAAATCGCTTACAAAACGCTAATTAAAAACTCTACCAATTGCGATTTGTATTGGGTTCCAGGCCTGCGGTTGATTTAGCATATGTAAGTTACACGCAAAATTATCCTTTGAGTTGCCAGTAATAATTCAGTAGTTCAATATAGTACAGTCAGCACTGAAGAGCAAACCTCACAGAGTCGTTCACAAAAGTATGCAGAAATATCCCCTATCGTAAGAAAAATAAATAAATAAAAAACTAGGGATGTTCTTTGGAACTGGAAATCACAGCATGGTGTTCCCAGCAAAGAGGTCCAACACATGGACCCCACAAAGGCAGCCTTCTCTTCAGCATCATGCGGTCAATAATATTACAATATATGACGGCATTATCGGTCAGCTTACAGAGGAACTTTACTGAAAAATATTAGTAGGGGAAAAATAATTCTTAAATAAAGACTGCAATGTGAGATATTAAAAAAGCCAGACGATAGATCAAGAAACGATTGACGCTCGCTGTGTAATTCGTTCATGTTTGATCGCCTGCAGGTCAGCATCTTTATTGCTGGCAAAAAAAATGGACTGCACCAACTGCCCATTATCTAGAAACAAACCCACCTAAGATGTGACAGGCTAAAAGGTTAGCTTTTTACATACACGGCGGGAGATACTGCTGACTTGGTAGTTGGCAACAGCCATCATCTTCCCACAATGCAACAAGACAGGAAACGGTTATGGCCATGGCCCTGACATCACACTGTGGGAGGGGTTTCACCACAATTTCAGCAACACAGATGTCCCTGATGATCTATTTGAGAAAAGCTAAAGTTTTCTCGTGGGAAAGGGGGATTTGCTATTGGGATGAAGTTCAATTTTGCAATAAAGTTCCTCTTTTAAGCTTAAATAAAGAATATTTCTACACATTTGTGAAATATTGGCTTTTGTTTTTTGATAGAAAAGTACCTGTACTTTGGGTTAAATGGTCCGTCAACAGATGAAGGCCGGAACCCAGGAATGACTTAGATACAGTCTTAAAAACAGATCAAAGATAGAGGAGGGGCTTACAAGCCGCCCAAACACTGATCACAGCGCAGTTACCCATAACAACCGTACAGATGCCCTCCGTTATGCGTTACTGTGCCGCACTCGGTGCCTGGCGGAATAAGCCCCGCTGACTCAGAGCACCTATAGTAGCAGAAAGACAGTCGGGAACAACACAATTAGAACTAAAAGCAGCGCTGATCCCAAGCGATACTTACACCAGGTGATAATTACACGAAAAATAAAATTAAAAAATAAAAAAACGGTAAGAGCTGCCTTGTGCCGACCTGCGTCTACAAGTCCTTCAACCATTTTTGTGTCCTTCGTACCGGAAGGTTCCCGTTAGCAAAAGACAGGAAATTCAAAAAGTTCTAAAGTGCTTCGGCTTGGGAGTAACGTACCTTGTGGAGGGGGGGGGGGGGGGGGGGGGGGTTGGGAAATCACGTTCCAGGTTTTTTAGAATTAGGAGTCTCTGTCTCACTCTGACCTGTCCAAGCAGTTCCGTAGAATCGAGAGAATCTCCATCATCTCTCTTGTCAATAGAGTGTCTTTAGCTGGGCCAGTAAAGTTCCGCGAGCTATGGAAGGACGCAGCGGAAAGGAAGAGCCAGACCGGAGGGCGGTCACTAGTGACACTGGGAGAACGTGTGCCTCAGTAGTTCCTCCGAGGACGGCCTCAGCTTGGCCTCTACAAAAATCCTTTTCAGGAAGTCCCGTGTGTGGTCGGACACGTGTGCTGGCAGCTGTGGGTTGGTGGTCTGGGTGGCGATTTTAAAGATGGCGGCCATGGCCTCAAATTCTGCCCAGGGGGGCTTCTCGGTCAGCATTTCCACGACAGTGCAGCCTACGCTCCTGAGTAACAGAAAGAGAGGTAATGAGACTGGATTCTAAGAACAATAGGAGTTTAAACAATAAGCTATCAGTGCCGTACAGTTTTCTCCCCAGGCTCTTTTAGCCGGGTGCTCCACCCGGCTAATTTTGGTAAGCACCCGGCTGTCATCAGCTCACCTCCTCATCCTCCTCCTATTGGGTGCACCGACCCAGCATTCCCTCGGTTGCTCACCACCCTACTACTTTTTCATGCCACTTGGCTGGAAAAAAAAATTCTGGGGAGAACACTGGCCGTAAGAAGACCTAAGCTGGCAAAATCCCGGGACAGACACAGCTGTAAAGTTCTCAAGAACCATTTAAAGGACCACTGTCGCGAAAATCTTAAAATTTAAAATATACTTTTCTCCTATGTTGCTGTCACTTGCAGTAAGTAGTAGAAATCTGACAGAACCAACAGGCTTTGAACTAGTCCATCTCCTCATGGGGCGGGGGGTTCTCAGTGAATTCTTTATTTTCAAAAGTTCACTTGGTAAATGGCAGTTGCTCCGTCCAACTGCAAAAAAGTGTATGGTAAGCAGACAGGCCAGCATCTTTGTTGCCATGCTGAGAATCCCCCATGAGGAGATGGACTAGCCCAAAACCTGCCAGCAATGTCAGATTTCTACTACTTACTGTAAATGACTACAGCATAAGAGAAAAGTAATATATGGCTCATTTTACTCTGGAAGAAACGTACTTCTTATTTGTATGTGTTTACATGTTTTTTAAATTTCAAGATTTTTGTGACAGTGGTCCACAACCACAAGTGTACTTGAGGCGAACCTCAGGTTACAACCCTGGACACTTGCCTAAGAAGAGAGAAGGCTATTGCTCCTGTAGGGCCTTCCCCTGCCATACTCCAGACCTCTGTTACCACTCGTGAACCCCCAAAAGAAATATGCCAAGCATCTGTCGCACTGAAGATCCGGGCCGCGCGCCTCATCATGCGAGAGCATGTCCATATTGCGTGGTAAGCATTTGTGCAGCTCCAAGCTACTGCACAGGCAAGGCCATGCTCCTGCATGAAGAGTAGCGTGGCCCGGATCCTGCAGAGGGTCCTGTTCAGTGGCAGGAGGATGACGGGGGAAGCCTCTAATGCATACTCTCAAATCTGACCCTGAGAGCCATTAAATTTGGCCCTCAAGGGGTTTCCCCACTTTGCATTATATTTGGCCCACACTAGACCACCAGGGAAGCTATATTGGAGTTGAAGCCCTATAACACCAGGTAAGCCATATTGGTGAGGTAGGGGGAAGGCACTAAACACTAGGGAGCTGTAAAGGGGAAGGTAGACACTAGGGAACTGTATAGGCGAAAAAGGAGGACCACTAGACACCTGTGAACTGTATAGGGGAGGGAAGTGGACCAATAGACACTAGGGAGCTGTATAGTGGACAGAGGAGGTCACTAGACACCTGTGAACTGTATAGGGGAGGGAGGAGGACCAATAGACACTAGGGAGCTGTATAGAGGAGAGAGGAGGTCACTAGACACCTGTGAACTGTATAGGGGAGGGAGGAGGACCAATAGACACTAGGGAACTGTATAGAGGAGAGAGGAGGTCACTAGACACCAGGGAACTGTATACGGGAGGGAGGAGGACCAATAGACACCAGGGAACTGTGTAGTAGTTGGAGGGGTGCAATAAAACTCCAGTGAAGGCAGCAGGTAATAACTGTATTTTTGCAAGCCCTGGGAGACATTACCCCTAAAAGAGTAGAGCTGAAAAATAAAGGACAACTGAAGCGAGAGGGATATGGAGGCTGCCATATTTATTACCTTTTGAGCAATACCAGTTGCCTGGCAGCCCTGCTGATCCTCTGCCTCTAATACTTTCAACCATAGACCCTGAACAAGCATACAGCAGATCAGGTGTTATTGTCAGATCTGACAAGATTAGTTGCATGCTTGTTTCTGGTGTTAGTCAGACACTACTGCAGCCAAATAGAGCAGAAGGGCTGCCAGGCAACTGGTATTGTTTAAAAGGAAATAAATATGGTAGCCTCCATATTCTTCTCACTTCAGTTGTCCTTTAAGGACGGTTTCCCGCTATACAGAATGGAAAACTGATCCTGTAAAAAAACGGATCAGTTTCCTGCTTCAAACACATCAGTTTGTTACATTGGCATTAGGTTTTCATCCACTTTCCTGTTCCGTTTCGCCACCTAATCGGTGTACCGGTCACATTCCTCCGCTGCCACCACCGCTCAGTATACAGATCCAAGCAACAGCAGAAGCATTGAGGCTCCCGCTGGATTGGAACAGACCAATGGGAGTCTTCCCTGAAAGCAGTAAGGATTCTCATTGATGTGTTACAATCCAATGGGAGGCTGAAGCTTTTGGGATCTGTATACCGGAGCTTCTCTGTGCAGTGGACTCTGATGGCCGTGGTAGCGGAAAACCTGAATGTGATGGTATCAGGGGGGTAAAAAGAAAAAAAAATACAGCAAAAAGTACAGGGCAACCAGCCTGGTGGGAACGGACACTGTCCATTTTCATAGGCTACCACTGATTCCAAATACATTCGCTGTGTCTTTTCAATCCCAAAAAGTTGTGCAGGACCCATAATTGCATTCTGCTCGTTGTTCCATCCATTCTGTACATGTCGTATATACTCAAAAAGAAGCCACATTTTTGGGCCCAAAAAAAGAGGGGGTCTCGACTTACACTCAATCCTTGACATTTCCATGGGAGGTCCCAGCTAACCTCATCTCCAGTTGTAGCCTTGACTATGTGGCTCTGCATTCCTTGCTTTATCTTTATGCCAGCTTAACTACTTTAGGACCACGGTGATTGAAATCTACGCCCTGTTTTGCCGGGCTCCTGGCTGGCAGGGAGTAGATTTCAATCACCGCCACAATGCGCATCTGCCATTTTCATTGCTCCCGCCGCTGAATTCTAACCATGTCCCATCGCAGCTCACTTGCTCTGCCTGTCACTATGATGGCAGAGTCATGTGAGCGGGTCAGGAGCAGATTTCATTGGCTCCTGGGCGTGTCTATCAATGTAAGCAGCTCCCATTGGCTTACATTGATAGACACGGTCAGGAGCCAATGAAAGCGGCTCCTGACCGGCTCACATGACTGCCGTCATAGAGACAGCAGAGTGGATGTCCTGAGGATCCTGGCGTGCGGCAGTGACGGCGGGTATATGCGGCGATTCGTCGGGATTCCGTCGTTATTGTACCAGCGGTCTCTGGTTCTTAAGTAGGCAGAGACCGCTGGTACTTACTGTATTTTTCGGACTATAAGACCCTCCTGACCATAAGACGCACCCAGATTTAGAGGACAAAACCAAGGGAAAAAATATACTAAACCTGGTGCATCCATGGTGAAGGGGCAACTTGTGGATTATGCCCCCTTTGTACATCATGCCCCTTGAACCTCTTGTGTCCCCCATGTGTCCTCCTCTACACCCCTTTGTGTCCCACTGTTTCCTCCTCTGCATGGGCACAGTACAGGGTGTCCCTGACGTTGTGGTAGGTTGGAGGTTCGTATTGGCAGGTGTTCACAAGTTAGGAACTCTCTGCGTTTGGACTATAAGACGCAGTGACTTTTTCCCCCACTTTTGGGGGAGAAAAAGTGAGTCTTATAGTCCAAAAAATACAGTAAGTGATTAAACTTTGCAAAAGGAGTTCTTTGCATGTCCACCTCCATTATAGGCCTATGTTCTGGCGTATTATTGCAATCTGCTGAATTTATGCTGCTTTTCTAAAATATGATTGTAGCCGGCTGTGGCTGCGAGTGGTGTTGTAGTTGTGACATTTCCTACCCCCGGCTTATACTCGAGTTAAACATTTTCCAAGGTTTTTTTTTTAGGTGAAAGTCGGAGGTCGGCTTATACGCGAGTATATACGGTACTAAAGTTATAGGATCCGTTCGTGCATACATATGAAATCGCTGCAGGGAGACTTGGGCGCAGGATACAGCCATTATACGGCTTATCCTGCTGCTGCACAAGTCCTGGCGGCGTTAATCACTATTCCCCCTCCAGGTCCACGTGGATGGTAGAGAATGATGTAATTTGGCTTCCAGCTATTGCTGGCGGACGAATTACAGTGTTTTAAAAGTAACTTCAGCTCCATCTTCTGACTCACTGTGCGCCACTATAGCCGTAATTCCTATTATGGTCTATGGTGGCGCCGGCTGCACCCAAATCTCCTGCTCTGTTATTACAGTGCTTGTCCATTTGTATCTGTGCCGATCCATTACACAAAACGTAACTTTTTTTTGTGTGCAGTGTGACTAAATTTAAGAATAAAACTACAACCTGAGCACATTGCACAGATGCCATTACTTACCAGATGTCTGCTTTACGACCGTACCCTTCCCCGCTGATTACTTCTGGACTCATCCAGTAGGGGGTGCCGGTGACCGACTTCATACCTGTTCCAGAGAGACAAATTGTCTGCAGACGCTTGCTGGCCCCAAAGTCTCCCAGCTTGACGTTGCCGGCAGAGTCCCGCAGAATGTTAGCTCCTGGGACACAAAACGTGAGGAGGGTGTAATTACTGACTGTGCAGCATGCAGCATTGTAACTAAAGATTTCTCTTATTTACATGGTAGCTGGGGAGATGACAGGGATGAGTATGCAAATCTACGCAGCCTGAAAATGGACCAACAGAATTTCCCCTTAGTGGATTTTGATTGGACCATTTTCACGCTGCGTAAAGAATTTGCATTTTCATGCATCAACTTGGAATTATTTGCGTCTTAACCATTCCTAGTGGATAGCGCTCTTGCCTTGCAGCTGTAAGGTCCTGAGGTTCGATTCCGACAGGAGGTCACTCACTGCGCATGAGTGGGTTTCAATTGGGAGGCTGGGTGGGGCATGTTGCTAGCCGAGAGAAGGGCATGGCATGGGGCAAAAGTGGGCATGGCAGCGATACTTGTGAACTGCAAAGTCCAGCCAAACACCAACACTCACAGTAAGTGGTGGCATCCTGTCTTGCTGAAGTGTCCTCATTGCTCAGTAGACTGCCAGCAACAGCTTACAGGATTGCTATATTGACAAGTGTTGGAATAAACACAGGTACATACAGTACTAGTCCTACTAGGAAATTATGTGACGTGCCTTTCTGTTTCCCTGCACTGCAAATGTGAAAAAAACTAGAGCTGTTATCTATGCAAATAAGGAAGTTGAACAGAAAGTTGAATTTAGACGAAAGTCCTGAAAAGCAAATAGAAGGCAAAACACATTTATTTGGCTGAGGAAACACTGTTGAAATACAATTCGATTCTCGCTGATACGCAAACAGCAATCTTATCTATTAGCTTCTGAGTGAAGTAGTATTAACCCTTCCAGTAGCTTCAAAACCATTTACAGTATATAAGTTTTTTTTCTTATTAGTTTTATGCAGTGTTTAATGCTTTAGACTAGTGTTTCTCAACACTCGGTTCGCGTACCCCCACAGCTGGTGGGGAGGGGGTCCACTCCCTCTCTCCATCACCTTGGGCTCCACAGTCAGCGCTTCCCCCTCCGACACTCATGAACAGCAGCAGCGGCGTGGTAAAAGGAATGTGGACATACTTCCGCGTTCCACACCGGAGGTTCTTCTCAGTCATCGCCCGACAAAGCTACTTCCTGTTTAGCAGGAAGTAGCGTCAGGCTCAGAGATGATCGGACCTCCAGCGTGGAAAACCAGAAGTCAGTCTCCGTTCCTTTTACCATGCCTGCCGTTGCCGCCGCTATTAATGAGTGTCGGAGGGGGATGCGCTGACAGGGGCGCCCAAGGTGAGGGAGGGAGGGAGTGGACCCCCCTCCCCACCACTGTGTGTGGGCATGCTCCCTCCTCGTGCTGCATCCCCCTCCTGACTATACTGGGGCACCCATGCCTAACTAGACTGAGGGCACCCACATCTAGCTATACTAGGGGCACCCATGCCTGGCTATCCTGGGGGCACCCATGCCTGGCTATCCTGGGGGCACCCATGCCTGGCTATCCTGGGGGCACCCATGCCTGGCTATCCTGGGGGCACCCATGCCTGGCTATCCTGGGGGCACCCATGCCTGGCTATCCTGGGGGCACCCATGCCTGGCTATCCTGGGGGCACCCATGCCTGGCTATCCTGGGGGCACCCATGCCTGGCTATACTGAGGATACCTATAGCTAGATAAACTGGGGGCACCCATGGCTTAGCTATACTGAGGATACCTATACCTAGATATACTGGGGGCACCTATGTCTGGCTATACTGGGGGGTACCTATACCTGGCTATCTATCTATACTGGGGGCACCTATACCTGGCTATCTATACTGGGGTCACCTATACCTGGTGGGGGGGTAGTGTGTGTGTGTGTGTGTATGTGTGTGTGTGTGTGTGTGTGTACACACACACTTGTGTGGGGGTACTTGGCTGGAACTGAATTGCGATAGGGGGATCAAAGCAGTTGAGAAACACTGCTTTAGATCATAGATTAAATTTGGGTTTCATCCTACTTTAAAGGGAACCTGGATATGGAGGCTGACATTTATTTCCTTTTAAGCAATGTACATTGCCTGGAAGTCCTGCTGCCCATCTGCCTCTGTCCCCGATTCAAGTCCCAGCCAGGGCACTATCTGCACAGGGTTTGTATGTTCTCCCCGTGTCTGCGTGGGTTCTCTCCGGGCACTAACGTTTCCTTCCCACATCCCAAAATCATAGACCAGACAATTGGCTTCCCCCTAAAATTAGCCCTAGACTATGATGGACATATGACAACGGTAGGGATTAGATTTAGCCCTCTGAGGGACAGGTCGTACCATGACTATAGATTCTGTACACCGCTACGAAGATGTGGGCGCTATATAAATACTAATTAATGATAATACTACTTGCTTCTGTTGTCATATCTATGTTCCAGAATAATAAAACCAGGAGTTTGTTGTCTTTAGAATTATTTGATGCTACGCTTACAGCGGCCCGTCACCAGACTCACCCTTTATGTCCCGGTGTACAATCATATTACTGTGCAGATAGTGCACCCCCTCCAGGATCTGGCGCGTGTACTTCCGGGTCACGAACTCTGTCAGAGCTCCGTAGGCCTTCAGCTGGTCCTTTATTGAGCCCTGTAAGGCAAGAAGTGGACTTGTCTGTCACATGATCTAGAAGGGTTTCTCCTAAAAGTCAGAGGACTCTGGATGAGCTATACTCACCCCAGGCATGTACTCCATGAATATGGAGAGCGTCCGCTCCTGACAGTCCCGCAAGCAGCCGTAGTATTGGACGATGCGTTCGTGTAGCAGGTTCTTCAGCAGCTGAATCTCACATTCCAGTGCGTTCACCTCCTGCAAAACACACAGAAGGCATGAGGAATCATTACGTACCTAATAACAGAGAACTGTACAGCAGCAATGACATGGCAGCCAGCACTGGTGCCAACTCTCTGCCTCCAATTATGGCATTTGGTGCACATTTTCTGGCAGTTGGGAACAGCTGTTATTTCCCACAATGCAACATGGCTCCCATGGTGTGATGTCAGTACAAACAACAAACAAACACAGAACATTTATATCGCGCTTTTCTCCTGGCGGACTCAAAGCGCCAGAGCTGCAGCCACTAGGAGGCGCTCTATAGGCAGTAGCAGTGTTAGGGAGTCTTGCCCAAGGTCTCCTACTGAATAGGTGCTGGTTTACTGAACAGGCAGAGCCGAGGTTCGAACCCAGGTCTCCTGTGTCAGAGGCAGAGCCCTTAACCATTACACTATCCAGCCACTTTTTCTGCGGGGGAGAGGAATCCGTGATCGGGCACCATAGCCTCGTGCACATGGCCTCCTGGACGTAGCTAGTACGTCCAGGAGGTGAAAGTAGTTAAAGTGTACCAGAGCTTGTATCAATAAAAAGATTTATACCTAGGTAGTTGACCTAGGTGTCACTAGGTACCTAGGTGTTGACATCATACAGTGGGAGGGGTGTCACCACTATCAGCCACAGTGACCCCCCGATGATTTGTTTGAGAAAAGGTAAAGATTTCTCATGGGAAAGGGGGTATCAGCTACTGATTGGGATGGAGTTCAATTCTTGGTCACTGTTCCTCTTTAAAGAGACTCTGAAGTCTCTTTTTTTCCCTGCTTTGCTCATATCATCCTGTTAAGAGTTAATGCCACAGTGAAATCGCCGCATCCCCGTGGCAGATGAGTGAATTAGTATAGAGAAAGCGACCTGCAAAGTTCTACTTCGACTTTACAGGTCGCAGATCATGCTGCCCGGGCTCGCAGCGCTTTCAGCTGTAGCTCTGCCTTTCTGCAATCAATCTCCGCCTCCTCCCCGCCCCTCTCAGTGAAAGAAGACTCAGAGGGGCGGGGAAAGGCGGCGATCTGCAGAGATTGACTGTAGAGGAGGCAGAGCTACAGCCTAAAGCTCTGCCTCATTGAGGAAGTAAAGCCCTGCGAGCCCCGGAGCTTTGCAGGGCTAAACTTCAGCAATAAATCTGTCATCTGCTGCGGGGATGCAGCGATTTCACTTAGGCATTAGCTCTTAACAGCACTATATGAGAAAATGAGGGGAAAAAATAGACTTCAGAGTCTCTTTAAAGGGGTTCTTTCGCGAAAAAAGTAGGCAGTTAAAAAATGTGACAGATGACAGGTTTTGGGCCAGTCCATCTTTTTAAGGGGGATTCTCAGGGCTTTCTTTGTTTTCAACAGCATTTCCTGAACAGCAGTTTAACTGCCAAAATAGCAAGATACCAGCCGGCCTCCATAATCACTTGCACACTATTATGTCAGTTAGATTTTGCAACTGTTGTTCAGGAAATGCTGTTGAAAACAAAGAAAGCCCTGAGAACCCCCCTTAACCACATAACGACCGCCCCCAGCCGATGGGCGGCGGCAAAGTCTGGGCCCAAACGACCGCAATACGCCCATCGGCGGGGGCGGCTGCGGGAGTGGCTATGCGGCGATCGCGTCATTCGTGACGCGATCAGCCGCCGGGGACTGGCTCCGCCCCCCGTTCGCCGTAACCCGCCGGCCGTTCGGAAGCGCCGGCGGGTTACTGGCATCCGGATCGCCGCTGCAACAGTGTATAATAGGCTTTGTAATGTATACAAAGCCTATTATACTGGCTGCCTCCTGCCCTGGTGGTCCCAGTGTCCGAGGGACCACCAGGGCAGGCTGCAGCCACCCTAGTCTGCACCCAAGCACACTGATTTCCCCCCCCCCTGCCCCCTGATCGCCCACAGCACCCCTCAGACCCCCCCCTGCCCACCCCCCAGACCACTGTTTGCACCCAGTCACCCTCCTAATCACCCATCAATCACTCCCTGTCACTATCTGTCAACGCTATTTTTTTTTTAAGTCCCTAATCTGCCCCCTACTCCCTCCTGATCACCCCCCCACCCCTCAGATTCTCCCCAGACCCCCCCCAGACCCCCCCCCCCGTGTACTGTATGCATCTATCCCCCCTGATCACCTGTCAATCACCTGTCAATCACCTGTCAATCACCCGTCAATCACCCCCTGTCACTGCCACCCATCAATCAGCCCCTGATCTGCCCCTTGCGGGCAATCTGATCACCCCCCCACACCAATAGATCGCCCGCAGATCCGACATCAGATCACCTCCCAAATCCATTGTTTACATCTATTCTCTCCTCTAAACACCCACTAATTACCCATCAATCACCCCCTATCACCACCTGTCACTGTTACCCATCAGATTAGACCCTAATCTGCCCCTTGCGGGCACCCAATCACCTGCCCACACGCTCAGATTGCCCTCAGACCCCCCCCTTATCAATTCGCCCGTGCAATATTTACATCTGTTCTCCCCTGTAATAACCCACTGATTACCTGTCAATCACCCATCAATCACCCCCTGTCACTGCCACCCATCAATCACCCCCTGTCACTGCCACCCATCAATCAGCCCCTAACCTGCCCCTTGCGGGCAATCTGATCACCCACCCACACCAATAGATCGCCCGCAGATCCGACATCAGATCACCTCCCAAATCCATTGTTTACATCTATTCTCTCCTCTAAACACCCACTAATTACCCATCAATCACCCCCTATCACCACCTGTCACTGTTACCCATCAGATTAGACCCTAATCTGCCCCTTGCGGGCACCCAATCACCTGCCCACACGCTCAGATTGCCCTCAGACCCCCCCCTTATCAATTCGCCCGTGCAATATTTACATCTGTTCTCCCCTGTAATAACCCACTGATTACCTGTCAATCACCCATCAATCACCCCCTGTCACTGCCACCCATCAATCACCCCCTGTCACTGCCACCCATCAATCAGCCCCTAACCTGCCCCTTGCGGGCAATCTGATCACCCACCCACACCAATAGATCGCCCGCAGATCCGACATCAGATCACCTCCCAAATCCATTGTTTACATCTATTCTCTCCTCTAAACACCCACTAATTACCCATCAATCACCCCCTATCACCACCTGTCACTGTTACCCATCAGATTAGACCCTAATCTGCCCCTTGCGGGCACCCAATCACCCGCCCACACCTCAGAACGCCCTCAGACCCCAGCCCTGATCACCTCGCCAGTGCATTGCTTGCATCTATTTCCCCCCTCTAATCACACCTTGAGACACCCATCAATCACCTCCTGTCACCCCCTAGCACACCTACCCATCAGATCAGGCCCTAATTTGCCCCGTGTGGGCTCCTGATCACTCGGCCAAACCCTCAGATCCCCCTCAGACCCCCTTCCGATCACCTCCCCAGTGCATTGATTGCATCTATTTTCCCCTCTAACCGCCCCCTGAGACACCCATCAATCACCTCCTGTCACCCCCCTAGCACTCCTATCCATCAGATCAGGCCCAATACATCCTGTCATCTAAGAGGCCACCCTGCTTATGACCGATTCCACAAAATTTGCCCCCTCATAGACCACCTGTCATCAAAATTTGCAGATGCTTATACCCCTGAACAGTCATTTTGAGAAATTTGGTTTCCAGACTACTCACAGTTTTGGGCCCGTAAAATGCCAGGGCAGTATAGGAACCCCACAAGTGACCCCATTTTAGAAAGAAGACACCCCAAGGTATTCTGTTAGGTGTATGATGAGTTCATAGAATATTTTATTTTTTGTCAAAAGTTAGCGGAAATTGGATTGTTATTGTTTTTTTCACAAAGTGTCATTTTTCACTAACTTGTGAGAAAAAATAAAATCTTCTATGAACTCACCATACCCCTAACGGAATACCTTGGGGTGTCTTCTTTCTAAAATGGGGTCACTTGTGGGGTTCCTATACTGCCCTGGCATTTTAGGGGCCCTAAACCGTGAGGAGTAGTCTAGAAAACAAATGCCTCAAAATGACCTGTGAATAGGACGTTGGGCCCCTTAGCGCACCTAGGCTGCAAAAAAGTGTCACACATGTGGTATCGCCATACTCAGGAGAAGTAGTATAATGTGTTTTGTGGTGTATTTTTACACATACCCATGCTGGGTGGGAGAAATCTCTCTGTAAATGGACAATTGTGTGTAAAAAAAATCAAAAATGTGTCATTTACAGAGATATTTCTCCCACCCAGCATGGTTATATGTAAAAATACACCACAAAACACATTATACTACTTCTTCTGAGTACGGCGATACCACATGTGTGACACTTTTTTGCAGCCTAACTGTGCTAAGGGGCCCAAAGTCCAATGAGTACCTTTAGGATTTCACAGGTCATTTTGAGACATTTGGGTTCAAGACTACTCCTCACGGTTTAGGGCCCCTAAAATGCCAGGGCAGTATAGGAACCCCACAAGTGACCCCATTTTAGAAAGAAGACACCCCAAGGTATTCTTTTAGGTGTATGATGAGTTCATAGAAGATTTTATTTTTTGTCACAAGTTAGCGGAAATTGATATGTATTGTTTTTTTTTTCACAAAGTGTCATTTTCCGCTAACTTGTGACAAAAAAAAAATCTTCTATGAACTCACCATACTCCTAACAGAATACCTTGGGGTGTCTTCTTTCTAAAATGGGGTCACTTGTGGGGTTCCTATACTGCCCTGGCATTTTAGGGGCCCTAAACCGTGAGGAGTAGTCTAGAATCCAAATGCCTCAAAATGACCTGTGAATAGGACGTTAGGCCCCTTAGCGCACCTAGGTTGCAAAAAAGTGTCACACATGTGGTATCGCCGTACTCAGAAGAAGTAGTATAATGTGTTTTGGGGTGTATTTTTATACATACCCATGCTGGGTGGGAGAAATCTCTCTGTAAATGGACAATTGTGTGTAAAAAAAATCAAATAATTGTCATTTACAGAGATATTTCTCCCACCCAGCATGGGTATGTGTAAAAATACACCCCAAAACACATTATACTACTTCTCCTGAGTACGGCGGTACCACATGTGTGGCACTTTTTTGCACCCTAAGTGCGCTAAGGGGCCCAAAGTCCAATGAGTACCTTTAGGATTTCACAGGTCATTTTGCCACATTTGGTTTCAAGACTACTCCTCACGGTTTAGGGCCCCTAAAATGCCAGGGCAGTATAGGAACCCCACAAATGACTCCATTTTAGAAAGAAGACACCCCAAGGTATTCCGTTAGGAGAATGGCGAGTTCATAGAAGATTTTATTTTTTGTCACAAGTTAGCGGAAAATGACACTTTGTGAAAAAAAACAATTACAATCAATTTCCGCTAACTTGTGACAAAAAAAAAAAATCTTCTATGAACTCACCATACATCTAACGGAATACCTTGGGGTGTCTTCTTTCTAAAATGGGGTAATTTGTGGGGTTCCTATACTGTCCTGGCATTTTAGGGGCCCTAAACCGTGAGGAGTAGTCTTGAAACGAAATTTCTCAAAATGACCTGTGAAATCCTAAAGGTACTCATTGGACTTTGGGCCCCTTAGCGCAGTTAGGGTGCAAAAAAGTGCCACACATGTGGTATCGCCGTACTCAGGAGAAGTAGTATAATGTGTTTTGGGGTGTATTTTTCCACATACCCATGCTGAGTGGGAGAAATATCTCTATAAATAGACAATTGTGTGTAAAAAAAATAAAAAAATTGTCATTTACGGAGATATTTCTCCCACCCAGCATGTGTATGTGTAAAAATACACCCCAAAACACATTATACTACTTTTCCTGAGTACGGCAATACCACATGTGTGGCACTTTTTTGCGGCCTAACTGCGCTAAGGGGCCCAAAGTCCAATGAGCATCTTTAGGCTTTACAGGGGTGCTTACAATTAGGCACCCCCCAAATGCCAGGACAGTAAACACACCCCACAAATGACCCCATTCTGGAAAGTAGACACTTCAAGGTATTCAGAGAGGAGCATAGTGAGTCCGTGGCAGATTTCATTTTTTTTTGTCGCAAGTTAGAAGAAATGGAAACTTTTTTTTTTTTTTTTTTTTGTCACAAACTGTCATTTTCCGCTAACTTGTGACAAAAAATAAAATCTTCTATGAACTCACCATGCCTCTCACTGAATACTTTGGGATGTCTTCTTTCCAAAATGGGGTCATTTGGGGGGTATTTGTACTATCCTGGAATTTTAGCCCCTCATGAAACATGACAGGTGCGCAGAAAAGTCAGAGATGCTTGAAAATGGGAAAATTCACTTTTGGCACCATAGTTTGTAAACGCTATAACTTTTACCCAATCCAATAAATATACACTGAATGTTTTTTTTTTTATCAAAGACATGTAGCAGAATAACTTTCGCGCTCAAATGTATAGGAAATTTTACTTTATTTGAAAAATGTCAGCACAGAAAGTTAAAAAAGTCATTTTTTTGACAAAATTCATGTCTTTTTTGATGAATATAATAAAAAGTAAAACTCGCAGCAGCAATCAAATAGCATCAAAAGAAAGCTGTATTAGTGACAAGAAAAGGAGGTAAAATTCATTTAGGTGGTAGGTTGTATGACCGAGCAATAAACCGTGAAAGCTGCAGTGGTCTGAATGGAGAAAAAGGCTCTGGTCCTTAAGGGGCGAAAAGACTGTGGTCCCGAAGTGGTTAAAAAGATGGACTGGCCCAAAACCTGTCATCTGTCACATTTTTTAACTGCCTACTTTTTTCGTGAAAGAACCCCTTTAAATAGACACTGAAGCTAAAAAAATTTATGATATAATGAATTGGTTGTGTAGTACAGATAATTACTAGAACATTAGTAGCAAAGAAAATATTCTCATATTTTTATTTTCAGTTATATAGTGATTTTTTAAAACATTGCATCATTCTCTAATATTTGCAGTTTACACACTACTCAGCATTCTAAATGATTTTACAGAGCAGGCTGGTGAACTTTTTAACTGTCCTCTGAAGAGAAAAATAAAATACAGTGACTGTTGAGATAAAAGGCTTCAAAAGACAAAGCTCTCTGCGACTTTGAATGTGTGGAGCTCAATGGCTCTTTTGCATAGATAACAACTGGAGTTTCTCAACTCTTCCTGTACTGGAAACAATATTAGACTTGTGTCTCTGCTCCTAATGGTTTATGTCTTAGCTGTACTATCCTTATATCATAATTATTATTTTTTCGCTTCAGTGACTCTTGAAGTAAGTTATTTTGTACCCTTTGGTTCGCGTACACATTATCTAAACACATACTGGCATTCCCATTAAACAGTTCAGTCCTGAAGCTTTCAAGGCCTGACTGCTGAAGCCACATTTTACCTTACTGGTCTCTGGACTGTCTGGATCAAACTGGACCTGTTTGACGGCCAGTTCTCTGCCAGTGTCGGCGTCGTAGCACAGGTACACCCGGCCGAAGGCCCCCTGCCCCAGCAGCTTTCCCAGCCTCCAGTTGGATGGAGCCCGTGGCGCTGGAAAGAGAAGCCATGGCATAAGTCAGTGTTTTACAGCAGCTACAGAGTGAGGTCACAGTCTATAAGGAGTAACACTTACATCTGCTGGGGGGGCTGATGTCCATGACGGACAGCGTAGGGTTGTCTATGTCGCTCCCACGTCTCCTCAGCCGGTTGTCCTCGTACTCCGGGGTGAAGACGCTGCTTCCGCTGCTGGTGCTCAGGGAGTGGTCGGTGGGGCTGAAGCTGACCGGGGAACGGAAGTTGTTGCCCTGCGTTCTCCTGGCTCGGGGGAAGGTTTTCCTGCCTGGAACACAAAGGAGGATTGTAAGAGTGGATAATAAGTAGGATAAGGAGTAGTAAAAAGTGCTGGCACTGCAGTGCAATAACGGACGGAAGTGCGGGGACCCGATACGGCGCTGCAGAAGACTGAGGACGGGAGCGATCGGAGCGTATGGGGCTGGAGGAAGCCCCAGGTATGTATAAATCTTTTTATTGATACAAGCTCTGGTACACTTTAAAGTGAACCCAAGGTGAGAGGGATATGGAGGCTGACATGTATTAAGCAATATCCCATAGACCCTGAACAAGCATGCAGCAGATCGAGTGTTTCTGACATAATCTTGTCAGATCTGACAAGATTAGCTGCATGCTTGTTTCTGGAGTGATTCAGACACTACTGCAGCCAAATAAACCAGCAGGGCTGCCAGGAAACTGGTATTGTTTACAAGGAAATAAATATAGCATCCTACAAATCACTTTCACCTCTGGTTCACTTTAACTGCTTGGACGTGGTGGCAGCCGCAGGACCGCTCAACGCCAATTGGCGTGAAGTCCTAGGGGGGGTTAGCAGATCACGCACTGCTGCGCTCGCTTCTCCACTTGAATGACCGTTCCGTCATCAATTTCCCAGCGGTGATCGCCACTAGGAGACTGTTAGACGGCAAAACCACTGTCAATTTACATGGTACAGCGCTACGATCTACGGCAGCGCTGTACTGGGGACAGCCGTGTGACACAGCTGTCCCCCTGGGAGGCACAAGAGCGATTAGCTGTCATAGGCTGATGCCAGCTGATCGCGGTGATTGGCTGGAGGAGAGAGGGAGGGCAAGGATTAAAATAAAAAAAAGTTAAATTAAAAAAAACACAAACAAATAAAAAAACAAACAGGGTGGCAGGGATCAGAGCCCACCAACAGAAAGCTCAGTTGCTGGGCAGAAAAGGAGAGGGGATCACTTGTGTGCTGAGTTGTACGGCCCTGCAGCGAGCCCTTAAAGCTGCAGTGGCCTAAATTAAAAAAAAAATAGCCTGGTCACTAGGGGGGTGTAAGCCTACGGTCCTCAGGTGGTGAAGGGGAATCCTTTGTTTAACCATCTTAGCGGTATGGACGAGCTCAGCTCGTCCATTACCGCCGGAGGGTGCCGCTCAGGCCCTGCTGGGCCGATTTTGATCGAATAAAAAGCAGCACACGCAGCCGGCACTTTGCCAGCCGCGTGTGCTGCCTGATTGCCGAAAGAGGGTCCCCCCAGCCGCCCGAGCCCTGCGCAGCTGGAACAAATAGTTCCGGCCAGCGCTAAGGGCTGGATCGGAGGCGGCTGACATCAGGACGTCGGCTGACGTCACTCCGCTCGTCGCCATGGCGACGAGGAAAGCCAGACAAGGAAGGCTGCTCATTGCAGCCTTCCTTGTTACTTCTGATTGCCGGAGGCAATCAGAAGAATGCGTCGGGAGCGCCCTCTAGTGGGCTTTCATGCAGCCAACTTTCAGTTGGCTGCATGAAATAGTTTTTTTTTTATTAAAAAAAAACCCTCCCGCAGCCGCCCTGGCGATCTTAATAGAACGCCAGGGAGGTTAACAATATGCTTTACTTCACATTATGGTAAGTGTAAACGATTCACATTAAGAAGTTTGCCGCAGAATAGTGTGCTCCTGTTTTTATCCAGCCCTCCCTTGCTGAGCCAGTGATATTGGAGCCGCATTCTCCATTGTGTGTTGGGTTAGAATCCCGAGGCTGGCTGAACTTGTGCCATAGCGCATGATACTTCTGCAATATACAGATGGCTGCCGCACCGCAGATAAGCCAGAATCTCACCATCGCTGTAGTCCTGGTGGAGGTAGGATACGTGATATCTCCTGGGGTAGGTGCCGCCTTTCCCAAATTTTTCAAACACTGGAATGTCGTACTCTGGAGGGTGCAAAATATATATTACATACACGTAACGGAGGTAAACAATGACGCTATGCGCACAGGTGTACCAGCAGTGCAGGGAGAGCTGCATTACAAATCACCACAATGTTTAAGGATACCCGAGGTGACATGTGACGTGATGAGATAGACATTGTGTATGTACAGTGCCTAGCACACAAATAACTAGGCTGTGCTCTATTTTTTCTTTTGCTGCCTGAAAGAGTTAAATGTCAGGTATGTAAGTGGCTGACTCAGTCCTGACTCAGACAGGAAGTGACTACAGTGCGACTCTCCTTGAGAAGAAATTCCAACTATAAAACACTTTCCTTGCAGAAAATGGCTTCTGAGAGCAGGAAAGAGATAAAAAGGGTCAGTAGTTCATAGATTTTAGCTCTGCCATACTTCAATGCATGTGTCAATGATCAAAAACAATAAAATAGTTAAAACGTAAAAATTAGATTTAACCACTTAATGACCGCCTAACGCCGATAGGCGTCGGCGGGTCGTTAGTGGTATAGCATGTGAACAGTGTGCGAGCCGCCGACCGCGGCTCGCACTCATAATGTAAACACGCGGGGAAGAAATTCCCGCTGTTTACATCATACGGCGCTGCGTCGATTGGCGATCCCCGGCCCCTGATTGGCCGGGGATCACCGGCATCTGATAGGCAGAAGCCTATCCCATCAGGCGCAGGACGGATATCCGCGGCTAAACGGGGGTCCCTTCACCCCCAAACACCCTCCCCCCCCCCCCCCCGCAAAATCAACGACCAAATTGGTCGTAGATTTTGCTGCTCCTGGAGGCAGGGCTAATGGCTGCAGCCCTGCCTCTAGTCGCGTCTATCAGCGGCGCATCGCCGCCTCCCCCGCCCCTCTCAGTGAAGGAAGACTGAGAGGGGCGGGGGAGAGGCGGAGATACGCGCTGACAGACACGCGTGGGGCAGGGCTGCGGCGGTTAGCCCTGCCTCAATCCGGAAGACATCCCCGGCTGCACAGAGGGGATTTCGGGGGGTAAGGGACCCCCGTTTAGCCGCGCGATAGCGGTGTTTTAGCAGGGGCACACACATGCCCCTGCTAACTATGAGCTCTGAAGCGAGATTTATTCTCGCTTCAGAGTCTCTTTAAGTGGTTAAACATAAAATAAAACTGTGGAATATCATAAAAAGTCATTTTTAGGAGAAGGAACGCACAGGAGCAGTGGCCCGACGGCGAAACCGAAAGTAGCTGGCGGCGGGAAACCGGCGGCTTGGGCAGGACCGGCACGGGACAGGACGGCTGCTGGGGGCTTGGGGAAGCCCCAGGTAAGTGAAACAATGTGTTTAAAAACTCTTTACAGTTCCGCTTTAAGTATCCCTTTAAGAAATGACAATGTACTGGACAACTTCACCAACAACCAGCCCTTTCCCCATGGATATTTCACACAGAAACCATCTCAGCCGCTCTGTGCAAAGCCTATAAGAAGCCTCACCTGAGAATTCCTGGTAGTTGTCCGGGTAGCTCTGTGCTCTCGGCATCCGGGACTTGTGGTAGCTTTCCCTGCAAGACACAAAAGACGTTTCTGATTGGTGAGATTCCCCAAAAGCTGCAATACCAGAAGTGGCCCTAAAACTGCACATTCCTCCTTTATCTACAACAAAACTTTGGCATAAAGCGGAGGCCATTAATCAGTAATGTAACAAAGTGCTATTGTCTTGTAAGTTTTCGTTGTAAAGTAGCAATTAACTCCCACAAAAAAAGCTGAAGGTTTGAATCTTGGCACTTCTTGTGCAGTAAGCTAGCACCTATTCAGTGAGGAAACCTTGGGCAAGACTCCCTAACACTGCTACTGCCTATAGAGTGCGTCCCAGTGGCTGCAGCTCTGGCGCTTTAAGTCGGCCAGGAGAAAAGCCCAATATACTGGAAAATGCTCTGTGTCTTTTTAAAGGACAACTGTAGGGACATGGAGGCTGCCATATGTATTTCCTTTTAAACAAGACCATTTGCCTGGAAATCCTGCTGATCCTCTGCCTCTAATACTTTTAGCCAGAGATCCTGAACAAGCATGCAGCAGATCAGGTGTTTCTGGGCAGCATGGTAGTGTAGTGGTTAGCGCTCCCACCTTGCAGCGCTGGATCCCCGGTTCCTATGCGTTTGATGCAACGTTAAAGTCGCACAACGTGCCGTTAACTCAGCGCATGTAGGTTATGACATTGGACGTTATTTTGCACTGCGTTATGCGTCTCTTGGTGCGCTGTTTTCGGCGCATACTGATGGAACGAAAACGGCGTATGCGTTACATTTAAAAAAAAACAATACAACATTACTGAGCATGTGCAACTCACATAACGCAGGAAGTGTATTGCTAAACGCACAGCATGCAGCACTTTCCAAATATTGCTACACGTTACACACAACGCAATGTGTGCACTGTAATTGTCGCACAGACTTTGCATTGCTGTGCGTTAGTCTGCGTTATAATTTTTCATAACGTGCGACTTTAATGTCCAACTGTGAAAGAGGCCTAAAGGGAGTCTGAAGCGCCATCAGTCTGAGACTGCTAACAGGGGACGCAGCGCTAGAACGCAGGGACAGTAGGAGGAATGGGAAAGCTCTACACGACCCAGAGCCTTCCCTCTCCTTAGGTGAGTATGTTTTTTTCTGTTTTTGGGTTTTTTTTTTGCTTCAGACTAACTTTAACCACTTGACCTCCAAGGGTTTTTAAAAATAATGAAAATGTATTTCATTTTTCTATGGTAAGGTGAATAATAGGGTATTTGGATGTGGTTTTAGTTTTTGGCCACAAGATGGAGATACAGAATTGTGTGTTCTAAAAATAGAAACAGAGCCAAGTGTTTATTATTTGTTTAGATTTATGTATAACAGGTGTTTGTAAACAAGGACGTAGAAAAGCGTAGCAAGGGAGGCAAAGTGGTTAAATATTACATTTTATGTCAATTTTCTTTTACTTTTTGGCAACTAGATGGCGCTACACTACCCTGGAAGTTACCAGAAAGAGCTCGATTTTTTATTTATTTTTTGTACTACATTTGTATTTCACTTTTATGAATCCATATACTTCTTGATTTGCTCCAGAGGCTTCCTCGATCCTTCCCGACCACTCAGCTGCCAACAGGGCACCTCTTCTTCTCTTCTTTGTAGCTACGCTAACCTTTGTGTACCAGCGTGGCTGCACTGCGCAGGCGCAACCCGTGCACAAGAGGCTCCGTGCTGCTGCGCATGCTGTACTTTGTCTGCTTGCAACTTGGAAGTGAACCAATCCGAGATGTTTGGAAATTCATTTTCAAGCTTCTCACAAGTTACATAACGCTTGCATGCAAACTGAAAATATTAGATACAGTATAGATCCTTTAGGTGGCATAAGTAGTGATAAAGTTATTGGGGAATGAATGGGAGGAGCACTGGCGGGAAAATTGCTTCCTTCCCAGATGTGAAAACAACTCGCAGGCTGAAGTAGTTAAAGTTGAAGGACCGCTAAACAGAAGAAACTGAAAATTAGAAACACTGAAGCCAGTTTAAAGAGTAACTGTTAGGCTTAAAAACAAAAATCTATTCCCTATTTCTATCGGTAATATAGATAAAATGGATACTAAAAAGGCAATGCCTAACTTAAAAACAAATCTTACTTTTTTGTAATTGTAGATAAATCCTCATGTCCCCATCTCTAAAGCCGCAGCAAGAGGCCGCATAACCGAAGATGCAGTGCAGGCTGGGGCGGGAGGGAGTTCTCCTTTGCTTTTCTGCCCAGACACAGCTAGTTCAGCCTGATTGGCTGCAGCCTGTGTCACACAAGCCTGTCCCTCTCTCATTGGCCGCCTCGCGTCTGCACTGTCCGCCCCCTCCCTGCACTCTGTCGGCATCTCCGTAACTTTATTCGGGGGGCAGCGGGCATCTCCGCATCCATGGGGACCCCGGCCCCGCCACCATTTACAAAGGGACTCCTCCTGCATTATCCCTCCACCCCGCAACATCCCCGCCCGCAGCACCACAGAGCCCAGCGGGGAAGAACACACGCAGCGCACACAGATTCTCCTCTGGTGCTGGAGCTGCATATATTCTTCCCTGCTAAGCGCTGTTATGCTGGGAGACGAGATGGACGCTGCAGGGCTGAGGGTAAATACAGGGGGAATCACTACTGATATAGTAGCAGGGCTGGGGGGTTCTCATGGATGCAGGGGTGTCAGTAATATAGCGCTGGCAATTGCTGTAGGTAGGAGGGAAGGGGGGTAAGGGAGGAAATGACCTCAGCATTGGCTTCGCTGGAGGGACTAAAGATGGCCCCTGCCAGGGAACAGAATTCTCTGCATTTCCGTATTTTTGTTTTATAAAATTCACTGAAATGAAATCGTGGACAGTGCAATACATCTGTCATGTAAGTCGAGCTAGTATTTATCTACTTATATGTGTGTGTGTTTATCCTGGCATAGTATGGCTGACAGCTCCTCTTTAAAAACTGCTTTTTACCTTTTATTTATGTGAGGCATGTTTGTCTCTGCCTAAACGCCGATATCCCGCGGCAGAACGAGGGATCTTTACCCCACAAATCCCCCCTGCAAAATCCACGACTTTCTTGGTCGTGGATTTTGCTGCTCATGGAGGCACAGCTTTTGGCTGCAGCTCTGCCTCCATGCGAGTCAATCAGCCGCGGATCTCCGCCTCCCTCCGCCCCTCTCAGTAAAGGAAGACTGAGAGGGGCGGGGAGAGGTGTCGATCCGCGCTGATAGACACGTGAGACAGAGCTACAGCCAAAAGCTCTGCCTCTACAGGAAGCGCTCCCCGCAGTGTGCCCTGGGGGATTTGGGGGGTAAAAACCCCTCGTTCTGCCGCGGGATAGCGTCTTTTTAGCAGGGGCAAACATGCTTCACATAAATAAAACGTAAAAAGCCGTTTTTAAACTGGCTTCAGTGTCTCTAAGGAGAATTCTTAGCTTGTAAACCATGACCCCATACCAGAGCAAAATAATGATAATGAGCATGCAACATTAACCGACAGCTAACAATACAATACTCGTTACTTACCCGTCTAGAGGACTATCCAGGGATGGGCAGCTGCCGGAGCCAGAGTTCTCAGGGCTGCTTAAGGATAAGGGATCGAGCATCTACAGCAAAGAGAGAAAGCGTTACTAAGAGATTCGCAGCAATGCCATGTGGAAACGAAAACATTTAAAGTGTACCTGAGATGAGAAGTGTCACAGGTACCATACTTACCTGGGGCTTATCCTTAAAGGATACCCGAAGTGACATGATGAGATAGACGTGTATATACAGTGCCTAGCACACAAATAACTAGGATGTGTTCCTCGCTTGGCCACAAAACGCATGGAAAAACGCATCCGCATGCGAAATCGCACATGCATTTTCCGCACTGGAATCGCACCGCACCAATGGAAACGTACCCTGAGGGTCACACTGTAGTCACTTCCTGTCTGACAGGGAGGCTTTTAGTGGAGTATGTACAAAATGTATTGCTGGATAAAAAGTACAAACAGGCAACCCGAGGATAGGCACTTACTTAAAGAGGGTCCTAATCCACTTAGGACCCTCCCTGGCTGGTATCGCTTCCCACCTGATGTGGTACTATGTATCTTTGTTGCCCGCTCCTGTCCCGACTAGTATCGGCTACTGCCGTCTTCAGGGGATAAAACTTTTATCCCCTAAAGACGGCAGTAGCCAAAACTAGTCGGGACAGGAGCGGGCAACAAAGATACAGGTTCGAGAAGAGGGGCCATAGTACCACATCAGGTGGGAAGCGATACCAGCCAGGGAGGGTCCTAAGTGGATTAGGACCCTCTTTAAGTAAGTGCCTATACTCGGGTTGCCTGTTTGTACCTTTTATCCAGCAATAAACCTTGTGTATACTCCACTAAAAGCCTCCCTGTCTGCTCTATTTTGCACTTTGAGTGCATACAGGTGGAGGAGTGGAGAAGTATATCGACCTTTAAGAAGAGTATATGTGCGCTGTGTTTACTCTACATTACTGACTGCTTGGATGCTAGGATTCGGCCTCACATAGCAGCACTGTACTGACTTTATTTGGGGCGCCACGGTTATCATTTTGAAAAACACTTCCTGTCTGAGTCAGGACTGAGTCAGCCACTTACATACCTGATATTTAACTCTTTCAGGCAGAGAAAGAAAAAAAAGGAACACAGCCTAGTCATTTGTGTGCTAGGCACTGTACATACACATGTCTATCTCATGTCACATGTCACTTCGGGTATCCTTTATAGTAAACCAGAGACGAAGCACCCTTAGAAAACACCTAGATCATAGAAATCAGAGACCGCACTCAGAAGGCTTTTTCAACCGCTGTATTCACAGGAAACCAAGCATGACAAAATACACGACATGTTTCGGGCGTCGCCCTTCCTCAAGAAAACATCTACCCTGCTCTCTGTTTCATTTTTAACTGCTCAGCCTGCTTGTTAACAGCCCTGATAAAATCCCTGACTGAGCATCCAGTCTAGCTTTGCTCAGGAATATTTATAGCTCAGTCTGTGTTCTCTGATGTCTTTTCAAGTTCAAGCCTGCTCCCTGCTGGCTCTGCTCAGGAATCATAGCTGAGTCATTTTAGCAAAGCCAGACTGAGGCCCCGTTCACACTGCACGCGTTCCCATTTGCGTTTCAGGAACGCGTGCAGGAGGCCGACACGCACAACATCAGAAGTGCATAGACTGCACTGTCTGATGTTCACACTGCATGCGGTCCAGGAACGCATGCTTCATGCATTTTTTGCCAAAACGGGCGGCTGTCCCATTCACTTTCAGCGAATGGGATCAGCCACGCAACGCATACAAACGCATATGGCATGCGTTCGTACACATTGCGTTCCGAACGCACAGTCGTCCGCGCTTGCCAATGTGAACAAAGCCTGACTGCTCAGTCGGGGATTTTATCAGGGCTGATAACAAGCAGGCTGAACAGTTAAAAATGAAACAGAGAGCAGGGTAGGTGTTTTCTCTAATGTTCCCACTGATATATATGGTAAAATACATGAGGGTGCTTCGTCTTTGGTTCTACTTACTTGGGGCTTCCTCCAGCCCGTGGCAGCCGATATGTCCCTCGCCATAGCTCCAGTGTCCTGGGGTCCCCTCCGATGCAGATGCTGACCTCGTCAGGTCAGCACCTTCTGCACGCCACTCGCACTCATGTGGCCGGGAGCATTCTGCGCAGATGCAGAGCTACTGCGCCACTGGAGCGCGGCCGCACTTGTGCAGAAGATGCCGACCTGGGGAGATCAGCATCTGCATCGGAGGGGACCCCAGGACACTGGAGCTATGGTGAGGGACATATCGGCTGCCACGGGCTGGAGGAAGCCCCAGGTAAGTAGAATTTGTTTTTTTATTTGCTTCGGATGTGTCCTTTAAAGAGAACCCGAGGTGTGTTTAAAGAATGTTATCTGCATACAGAGGCTGGATCTGCCTATACAGCCCAGCCTCTCTTGCTATCCAAAACCCCACTAAGGTCCCCCTGCACTCTGCAATCCCTCATAAATCACAGCCGTGCTGTGAGGCTGTGTTTACATCTGTAGTGTCAGTCTCAGCTGCTCCCCGCCTCCTGCATAGCTCCGGTCCCTGCCCCTGTCCCTTCCCTCCAATCAGCAGGGAGGAAAGGGATGCAGGCGGGGACTGGAGTTCTGCAGGAGGCGGGGAGAGCAGCAGACTGACACTATAGAGATAAACACAGCCAGCTCTGACAAGCTGTTTGTCAGCAGCGTGGCTGTGATTTATGAGGGATTGCAGAGTGCAGGGGGGACCTTAGGGGGGTTTGGGATAGCAACAGAGGCTGGGCTGTATAGGCAGATCCAGCCTCTGTATGCAGATAACATTCTTCAAACCCACCTCGGGTTCTCTTTAAGGCCACTCCTCCCTCGCTGTCTCGCCAGGTGGCTCCTATCCCCTTGTAATTCAGCCCCAAAGCCTGGCCGGGTCGGGATTTGTCACGCATGTGTGGCCAGGCGTGTTCCCATGGCTTGGAGTATTCTGCACTTGTTCAGTAGTACTGCTCAGGCCCAGAATGCTCCCAGGGACGGGAGTGTGATGGGGAGAGCGCCTGGCCGCACATGCGTGATGAAGCTCGAATCGGCCAGAGACAGTGCATTTAGGAAAGGCTGCAGTAAGCCAGAGCACATTAGAACAGGCATAGGAACTTATAGGAGTCTCTTTAAGACATAACAACAAAAGTTGTTTAGGTGATACCTTTAATGATTAACTGTACTAAAGTTACTTGCAAGCTTTCCAAACTAAGTTTCTTCCTCAGGCATTATACAGAACTGGGTCAAACCGTACAAAAGTGATGCACCATACAGAAGCTTATACCTGAAGAAGAAACAAAGTTTAGAAAGCCTGCAGAGATATCTTGTACAGTTAGTAAAGAGAACCCGAGGAGGGGTTCTAAGAATGATATCTGCACACAGAAGCTGGGTCTGCTTATATTGCCCAGCCTCTGTTGCTATCTCAATCCCCCCTAAGTTCCCCCTGCACTCTGCTGTCCCCCATAAATCACAGCCGCGCTGTCGACACACAGCGTGTCGTAGCGGGCTGTGTTTACCGATGTAGTGTCACTCGCGCCGCAAACCCCCCCCCCCCGCCTCCTGCATAGCTCCAGACCCCGCCCGCGTCTCTTCCCTCCCCACTGATTGGAGGAAAGGGACGCGGGCGGGGACTGGAGCTATGCAGGAGGCGGGGGGAGCGGCAAGAGTGACAGTACATAGGTAATCACAGCCCGCTGCGTGTCGACAGCACGGCTGTGATTTATGGGGGATAGCAGAGCGCAGGGGGAACTTAGGGGGGATTGGGATAGCAACAGTAGAGGGCGCTCTACTGTTGAAACTTCCTCCAACAGGAAGTAAGTGAAGCTATCCGGAGCCAAGCACGGAGAATGGACCGCGGGGGCACGCGCCAGCAGAACAGGTAATGTATTGCCGCTAGCATCGGTCGTCGGACATTCGGACGCCGCTATCGACGCACTCTCGACCCCACCGGCGATCGAGCAAAATTTTACGCACGGACAGATTGACAGAATCGATCGATTTCGGATGGAAATCAGTCGATCGGTCAGCGGTTGCGCATCGATTTCACAGCAGATTCGATCACAGTGATCGAATCTGCTGTCTATCAGCGGGAAATCGAGCAAGTGTATGGACACCTTAAAACAGCATCCTTTATCAACTGGGTACAGACAGTGATATGCAGAGAGAAGAGCCTGACAGCCGTTTCGCAAACACCCGCTTCCTCAGAGGCAATGGAACCATAACCTCTGAGGAAGCGGATCTCCACAAAACGACTGTCAGGCATTCCCAACACCTCCACAGCATACCACTAGCTCTGTATCCAGCTGTTGGTTAATATGATGCTGTATTCACAAGGTACGGTGCCGTTTCCTCTAGTATTCCAGCAGAGAGGGTTACCTGGTCCATGCTCTCAGGAATGAACTCCCCCTCGCTGTTGATGCTGGTGAAGGAGCCGTTGCGCACAGCTTGGTGCAGGACATCTGGGACGTAGCCTGGCGGGGGAGAACTTCTGTCCCTCGTCTCATTACCTGAACAGCCAACATCACATGGAAGAAAATCAATTGCATGCACTTAAAGCACAAATACACCCAGAATGTTCACAAAGCAGATTCTTACAGTGATCATGTTTATTAGAGTGAACTATAACTAGCATCATAAAAATTGAACTAATCCACTTTAAAGGGAACTTAAAGAGAAACTCCGACCAAGAATTGAACTTTATCCCAATCAGTAGCTGATACCCCCTTTGACATGAGAAATCTATTGCTTTTCACAAACAGACCATCAGGGGGCGCTGTATGACTGATATTGTGGTGAAACCCCTCCCACAAAGAAATTCTGAGTACGTACTCTTGGCAGTTTCCTGTCTGTGAACCTTGCTGCATTGTGGGAAATAGCTGTTTACAGCTGTTTCCAACTGCCAAAAAAGCATGCAGCAGCTACATCACCTGCCCACAGTAAAAATGTCACCATGTAATAAATGTCAGAATGTAAATCAGGGATTTAAAAGATTTTACATTGGGCAAACACTGACTAAATCATTTATACATAATTATTGTAAAAAATGAAGCACTTTTTTGTTACATTATTTTCACTGGAGTTCCTCTTTAAAGGACCTCTGTCATGAAAATCTTATAAGTTAAAAATACATGTTAACACACAAATAAGAAGTACACTTCTCCGAGAGTAAAACGAGCCATACATTACTTTTCTCCTATGTTGCCGTCACTTACAGTAGGTAGTAGAAATCTGACATTACCGACTGTCTAGCCCAACTTCTCATAGGGGGGTTCTTAGGGTTTTCTTTATTTTTAAAAGCCCTTAGTAATGGCAGTTGCTCCGTCCAACTGCCAAAAAAATGTGCAGCAAGCAGGGAAGCCGACCAGCATCTTTGTATAAATCTTTTTTCAGGGAAAGTCTTTATAAAGAATACAGACCATGCTGAGAATCCCCCATGAAGAGATGGACTAACCCAAAACCTGTCGGTAATGTCAGCTTTATACTACCTACTGTAAGTGACAGCAACATAGGAGAAAATAAATGTATGGCTCATTTTACTCTGGAAGAAATGCACTTCTTTGTATGCGGTTTAAATTTTAAGATTTTTGTGACAGCTCCTCTTTAAGCAAATGAAAAAAAAAAAAAAAAAGTTTAACTTACCTGGTGCTTCTACCAGCCCCTGCAGTTGCTCCCTGTGCCCGCTGCGTCACTGAGCGATCCTCCAGAGGCGACTCTGTGAGCTGACAGCCACTGCACATACGCAGCCCTGGCTGCATGCGTCCTCGATCACGCTCCGGTCGCCAGTAGCGTCTTGCTCATGCACAGGTAAGATTTTCCTGTACTACGCAGGGTGCTCCTGTCCACAGGGGCGCGATCAGGAAGTGCGCAGACTGCGGCTGCGCACCTATATGAAAGAGAGGCGCTGCGGGCGTCAGGAACATTGCCGAGTAACGACGCGGGCACAGGGCGTCTGCAGGGGGCTGGTAGAAGCCCCAAGATATTGTTAACATCCTGTGCTTTCAAATTAGCTTATCTGCCATGGCAGTCAGGTGACACCACAGAGATCAAATTACAACTTGTGATTAGACAAAAATGAGGGGGAATAAAACAAGCTAAACTCTCTAAATACATACAGGGCACGTTTCTCTAGGTTTTTCTTCTGTCCTGTGCAAGAGTTCAGGTCCACTTTAAAACCTCATTACGTAGCTGTGAACACAGACAAATGTCTAAGAGCGCCCCTGCCTGACTAGCTTCCTGTAGCAGACCGATGTCTCACATTTGCTCACTGCTTACTTCCTGTCCACTGAAGTGCCACTTCCTCTTTTATGTGCATGGCTTCTACGAGAGTAGTTAGGAATTGCATGGCCATATCTCACTGATGCTCCTACCGACTACGTACATCAAACCAGGAGACAGATGGGCGGTACTTCAGTGACCAGCTCAATTGTTCCACAAAAAAAATTGTTTGCATGGGTTTCTTCCCACATCCTAAAAACATACTAGCAAATTAATGGTCTCTCTCTACCCCCTCCCAAAAAAACTGTCCTTGGACCATGGTAGGACATTAGACTGACTACTGTAAAGCTTAGATTGTGATCTCCTCTGAGGACAGTCAGTGACATGACTATGTACTCTGTACAGTGCTGCAGAAGATGTCAGTGCTATATAAATACATAATACTAATAGGGTAGGACATTAGACTATGACTATGGTAGCATTAGATTGTGAGCTCCTCTGAGGACAGTCAGTGACATGACTATGTACTCTGTACAGTGCTGCAGAAGATGTCAGTGCTATATAAATACATAATACTAATAGGGTAGGACATTAGACTATGACTATGGTAGGATTAGATTGTGAGCTTCTCTGAGGACAGTCAGTGACATAACTATGTACTCTAAAGTGCTGCAGAAGATGTCAGAGCTATAATATCCATCTATCTAATTAATAATAATAATAATAATATGGTAGGACATTAGACTATGACGATGGTAGGATTAGATTGTGAGCTCCTCTGAAGACAGTCAGTGACATGACTATGTACTCTGTATAGTGCTGCAGAAGATGTCAGTGCTATATAAATACATAATAATATGGTAGGGCATTAGACTATGACTGTGGTAGGATTAGATTGTGAGCTCCTCTGAAGACAGTCAGTGACATGACTATGTACTCTGTATAGTGCTGCAGAAGATGTCAGTGCTATATAAATACATAATAATATGGTAGGGCATTAGACTATGACTGTGGTAGGATTAGATTGTGAGCTCCTCTGAAGACAGTCAGTGACATGACTATGTACTCTGTAAAGTGCTGCAGAGGACGCCAGCGCTCTAAAATGATATTACAACAACAATCTAGTGTACATAGTCAGCTGTCAGACTTTCTGGCGCCTCCTATGAAAGAGGAAGTGTCTAGTAGTTTGGTTTTAACTTCTGAACTGCTGACATTACAGTGTAATAGCGGAGTATGAGCCAAACACGATTAGCTGACTTCATTCTTTATACAAATCATTAACAAACCTGAATAATGGAATGTGAGGTTATTAATGTGCATGATGTACATGTGACGACTTACGACTTATCTGCTTCTTCCCTGTCACACAAAACTAGGAGGAGAGGGAAAGGTACATACAACAGGTAAGGTTTGGAAACACTGTTCTAACACGCTTACAGCGATTGGGTAATTACAGTGATCAGGTGATTAGGGGCAACACAGCTGTGATAGTCCACTTTCCCCAGCATCTGCGTCCTGCTGACATGGTACTATTAGTGACATGGTTAAAAGACAACTATCAAAAGTGTGCATGTTGTCTGAAGCCCATTTATAGAGCACATGCAATAGTAATTTAAAGCATACTTTTGTGGGTGCTTTACCTAAAAATCAGTGCTCTACAAACATACTATCGGAATAAAGAGAAGTCCAACTTCACGGGTCGGAAGTGTGTCGATATCGGCATTCGAATGCCCGACGACCGACGCTAGCGGCAATACATTACCTGATCCGGCCGTCGCGTGTCTGCTCTCTCCACTGGGCACCGGCTGGCTTCACTTCCTGTCCCGGCAGGAAGTTTAAACAGTAGAGCGCCTTCTACTGTTTAAACTTCCCCCGGCAGGAAGTTCAGTGAAGCTGAAGCAGAGCGCGGAGAAGAAGACAGCGGTGACTCGCGCCGGCCGGAGCAGGCAGCAGCTCCATAGATTGTGATCGGTTTCATGCTGAAATCGATTCACAATCTGTTTGCAGTAAAGGCAGCCATACAATCCCTCTCTGATCAGATTCAATCAGAGAGGGATCTATCTGTTGGTCGATCTGATGGCAAATCGACCAGTGTATGGCCACCTTTAGTTAAGTATCTGGCTTTTTTAATCCAGGTTCCCATTGACTTTAAATGCTGCCTCTCAATACAACTCTAACATTGATTCAAGGTCCAAACAGATCCAGCTCAGCTGTCTTAAAATGTACAGTGCACCTGAAGTGATCAATGCAGTCAACATCTTGATTTTAAAAGAAAACTGTGAACTTAAACATTCCACCTACCGAGTATCTCTGTCCTGTCCTTCCGCTCACTTCCCCTGAATACGGTGTTATCCAGGTCATCCAGGTACGGCATGTGCTCCATGTCACACAGGCTGGGGGCCTTCACAATGAAAAATACACAACAGAAACATATTCCAGTCATTTATTACGACACACGTCACACGCTACGTTCAAGAGATTCTAAAGTGTGCCAAGGGGACCTACCAAACATTATAAATCACACAAAAGAAATAGTATTTATGTATGGTGCCCAAATCATTTTATATCAAATAAGCCTATAGTTACTCAAAACGAAAAGGAAAAAAAAACACAGAAAAATAAAATAATTGATGCAATGAGGTTGGTCGGTTTACCAAACACTGACTGAATCATGTAGGAGTGACAAGGCAACCCTTTAAAGAGAACCAGAGATGAAGCACCCTCTTGTATTTTACCTTATAAATCAGTGGGAACATGACAGTAAACACCTAATCTGCTCTTTGTTTCATTGTTCTCTGTTTAATCTTCCTGTTATCACCTCTGATAAGAATCCCCGACTGAGCACTCAGTCTGGCTTTGCTACAGAAAGATTATAGCTGAGTCTGTCTTCTCTGGTGTCTTTTCAAGTCCAAGCCTGCCCCCCTGTGGCTCTGCTATAATGACTCAGCTATAATTATTCCCTGCAAAGCCAGACTGAATGCTCAGTCCGGGATTCTTATCACAGCTGATAACAGACACTTTTAGCAGTGAGGATGAAACAGAGAGCAGGGTAGGTGTTTTCTCTAATGTTCCCACTGATATATATGGTAAAATACATGAGGCTGCTTTGTATCTGGTTCACTTTAAAGAGGCCCTGTAGTGACACATAGTAGGAATCATTACATTATTTAGTATACACACTTTTATAGCCTTTTTTTTTTTTTATTTCAGCATCAGGATCACTTCCTTTAGCTATGTATTCCTGCTTATTGGTATATAACCCCACCCTGCCAGTGATGCTAAGCCTAGGCTGTTTAGCTATGCGAAATTCTCCTCCCAGAGCATTCTAGGGAGAGACCAGGCATTATTTTCACTGGCTTCAGAACTCTCAGTAAACAAACATTCTGCAGAGCTGCACCTGATAGGACATAACAGGTCACCACCTGAGATAAATGTCAGAGGGTAGATCCCGCTGTAGGTCACAACAGATCCATTTCTAAGTCATTATTTCTAATTGAACAAATTGCTCATATTTTATGATCATTCATAAACATTGCACCATTAATGGGCAAAGTAAGGCCCATGTAGCCTGTGCGATCACACATGGCTGCACTCTCAGAAAGCAGATGTGCTATGGACAACCCCTATCAAAAAACAGACTGAAAGGACACCTGAAGTGAGAGGGGTATGGAGGCTGCCATATTTATTTCCTTTTCAACAATACCAGTTGCCTGGCAGCCCTGCTGATTATTCTGGCATCACTAGTGTCTGAATCGCACACCTGTAACAAGCATGCAGCTAATCCAGTCGCACTTCAGTCAGAAACTGAAATCTGCATGCTTGTTCAGGGTCTATGGCTAAAAGCATATGGCAGCCTCCATATCCTCACTTCCGTCCTTTAAAGCGGTATTGTCACCATAAAAATCAAATTTCAACAGCAACTGGTCTGAGTGTCTGATAAAGATGCTAATCCTGCATTCAAATCTTTTTCTGCTGTTAGGATTTGGAGTTATCACATACTTAAGGAGCACTGGCCCTTTAATAGCCATTGCCATTCAGTTGCATGCTGGGGGATGTTTTTATCTATAATATATTCCTCCTCTTCCCTTTATTTCCCTGCCTAGCTGCCTAGCTGAAACATGATCCTCTGCGCTCTTGTGTTTACAAGCAAGGCTGAGGTGACTCAGCGATTGGAGTAGAAAAGAAAAAAGTTAAGGAAAGAAATGACATCAGTATTTAGCCTCAAACTGTGGGCACAATACATGGTTCCCACCAGGTACAGAATTCTCTTCATTTACTAAAATTCACTGAAATCAAAACGTGGACAGTACAATACATCTGTTATGTAAGTAGATCAAGTATTTATCTACTTATATATGTGATTTTTCTCCTGGCATATTATGGCTAATCCTACTGCTTTAAAGGATACCCAAAGTGACATGTGACATGATGGCCCAGTGCACACCGAGCGGTTTTTGGAGCGATCCGCCGGCCGCATCCGCCTCTAAAAACGCTTGTCTAATGCATTGCAATGGGATGGTGCACACCGGCGGTTTGCGGTTTTTGCCAAGCCGCAAACGCGCCTCCTGCTGCGCGTTTGCGGTTTTCGGAAGCGTTTCGTCCTTAATGTAAAGTATAGGAAAAACGCAAACCGCTCTGAAAAACGCTACTTCAGAGCGGTTTGCCAGGCATTTTTGTTACAGTAGCTGTTCAGTAACAGCTTTTACTGTAACAATATGTGTAATCTGCTACACAAAAACGCACGCAAAACCGCTAGGTTTGTTTAGAAAACCTCTCTAAACATACCTAGAATCGCTCTGAAATCAGCTCCCAAAACCGCTAGCATATTGCGGATCTGCTAGCGGTTTTGGTGTGCACTGGGCCGATGAGATAGACCTGTCTATGTACAGTGCCTAGTACACAAATAACTATGCTGTGTTCCTTTTTTTTTCTCTGCCTGAAAGAGTTAAATATCAGGTATGTAAGTGGCTGACTCAGTCCTGTCTCAGACAGGAAGTGACTACAGTGTGACCCTCACTGATGAGAAATTCCAACTATCAAACACTTTCCTAGCAGAAAAGGTCTTCTGAGAGCAAGAAAGGAATAAAAAGGGGAATTTCTCATCAGTGGGGGTCACAATGTAGTCACTTCCTGTCTGAGTCAGGATTGAGTCAGCCACTTACATACCTGATATTTAACTCTTTCAGGCAGAGAAAAAAAAAGGAACACAGCATAGTTATGTGTGTGCTAGGCACTGTACATAGACAGGTCTATCTCATCATGTCACTTCGGGTATCCTTTAACATCACAGCTACAGCAGCAGCAATTTGGAGAGGCAGATTTTTAACTTGCCGAATCCTCTGCTGAATATCACAAGTGGGATCTCTGCCTCGTGCTTGTGTACATAGACAGTGTGTATCCAGGAATGAGGCTGACCTGATTGTGCACATGTGACACCAGCAGGATTTTAAGGCTCTTCATGTGAGAGCTTCTGTCCAGCAGCTCCACCGCCTTGTCCAGATCATCCTGCGTCTTCAGCGGAATCACCAGCTGCCCAATGGAGAGAGAGAAAGTTATATTTCTACATTTTTATATAAATATTTGAGTACAGTGTAGAAAGGTTAGGATCCTGCTATTTGTATCGCTGTCTGTGTCCTTATTGGAGAGGTTATTTAGCGCCTCCCTGATGAAAACATGGGGTGAAAGTATTCACTTCATGTGAGATATGGTCAAAGAGTAAATGATAAAATGTACCAGTAAATTCTTCATATTTCAGGAAGGTCCCTGCAACTCCAGAACACTTACATGGGACATTAGACTATGACTATGGTGGGATTAGAGTGTGAGCTCCTCTGAGGACAGCCAGTGACATGACTATGTACTCTGTAATGTGCTGCAGAAGATGTCAGTGCTATATAAACACATAGTAATTATATGGTAGGACATTAGACTATGACTATGGTAGGATTAGAGTGTGAGCTCCTCTGAGGACAGTCAGTGACATGACTATGTACTCTGTAATGTGCTGCAGAAGATGTCAGTGCTATATAAATACATAATAATAATAATAATAATAATATGGTAGGACATTAGACTATGACTATGGTAGGATTAGATTGTGAGCTCCTCTGAGGACAGCCAGTGACATGACTATGTACTCTGTAAAGTGCTGCAGAAGATGTCAGTGCTATATAAATACATAATAATAATATGGTAAGACAGTAGGCTATGACTATGGTAGGATTAGAGTGTGAGCTCCTCTGAGGACAGTCAGTGACATGACTATGTACTCTGTAAAGTGCTGCAGAAGATGTCAGCGCTATATACCGTAAATACATAATAATATGGGAGGACATTAGGCTATGACTATGGTAGGATAAGAGTGTGAGCTCCCCTGAGGACAGTCAGTGACATGACTATGTACTCTGTAAAGTGCTGCAGAAGATGTCAGCGCTATATAAATACATAATAATAATATGGGAGGACATTAGGCTATGACTATGGTAGGATAAGAGTGTGAGCTCCCCTGAGGACAGTCAGTGACATGACTATGTACTCTGTAAAGTGCTGCAGAAGATGTCAGCGCTATATAAACACATAATAATAATATGGGAGGACGTTAGACTAGGACTATGGTAGGATTAGATTGTGAGCTCCTCTGAGGACAGTCAGTGGCATGACTATGTACTCTGTATAGTGCTGCAGAAGATGTCACTGCTATATGAATACATAATAATAATATGGTAGGACATTAGACTATGACTATGGCAGGATTAGATTGTGAGCTCCTCTGAGGACAGTCAGTGACATGACTATGTACTCTGTAATGTGCTGCATAAGATGTCAATGCTATATAAATACATAATAATAATAATATGGTAGGACATTAGACTATGGCTATGGTAGGGACTCGATTGTGAGCTCCTCTGAGGACAGTCAGTGACATGACTATGTACTCTGTAATGTACTGCAGAAGATGACAGTGCTATATAAATACATAATACAGTAGACTCTCTTTACAGTAAACTCCAAGGGACCAGGAAAAGTACTTTACTATAACAGAAGTTCACTATATCAGTATTAGTCATTATTTATATTTTTTTAATTATATAGTTCCGAGGGGCTCACAATGTAATCCCTGCCATAGTCATATGTCTAGGTATCGTGTAGTGTATGTATCATAGTCTAGGGCCAGAGGGAAGCCAATTAACTTATCTGTATGTTTTCAGGATGTGGGAGGAAACCAGAGTGTCCGGAGGAAACCCACGCAGACACAGGGAGAACATACAAACTCTGTGCAGATACTGCTCTGGCTTGTATACGAACCGGGGACCCAGCGCTGCAAGGCGAGAGCGCTAACCACTACGCCACTGTGCTGCCCCATACATTACATATTTATACAGGTGCACTTGCTGGGACCTGAGGACTGAGTTTACTATATCCAGAGGTTTACTATATCAAAGTTTACTATAACGAGATTCTACTAGAATGATAATATGGTAGGAGATTAGACTATGACTATGGCAGGATTAGATTGTGAGCTCCTCTGAGGACAGTCAGTGACATGACAATGTACTCTGTGAAGTGCTGCAGAAGATGTCAGAGCTATATAATACATAATAATATAGGAGGACATTAGACTATGACTATGGTAGGATTAGACTGTGAGCTCCTCTGAGGACAGTCAGTGACATGACTGTGTACTCTGTAATGTGCTGCAGAAGATGTCAGTGCTATATAAATACATAATAATAATATGGTAGGACATTAGACTATGACTATGGTAGGATTAGATTGCGAGCTCCTCTGAGGACAGTCAGTGACATGACTATGTACTCTGTAAAGTGCTGCAGAAGATGTCAGTGCTATATAAATACATAATAATAATATGGTAGGACATTAGACTATAACTATGGTAGGGTTAGATTGTGATCTCCTCTGAGGACAGTCAGTGACATGACTATGTACTCTGTAATGTGCTGCAGGATATGTCAGTGCTATATAAATACATAATAATAATATGGTAGGACATTAGACTATGACTATGGTAGGATTAGATTGCGAGCTCCTCTGAGGACAGTCAGTGACATGACTATGTACTCTGTAATGTGCTGCAGGATATGTCAGTGCTATATAAATACATAATAATAATATGGTAGGACATTAGACTATGACTATGGTAGGATTAGATTGCGAGCTCCTCTGAGGACAGTCAGTGACATGACTATGTACTCTGTAAAGTGCTGCAGAAGATGTCAGTGCTATATAAATACATAATAATAATATGGTAGGACATTAGACTATAACTATGGTAGGATTAGATTGTGATCTCCTCTGAGGACAGTCAGTGACATGACTATGTACTCTGTAAAGTGCTGCAGGATAAGTCAGTGCTGTACAAATACTACAGTTAAATTAAAAAAAAAATGTATCTAAAAATAAGAAAATAATGCATCTAAAAATGAGGCTCTATCTGTAATGCACCCCCTTGCGTGACTGATGGGGACACAAGACATGAAGCCCTGCATTTACTTCCTGCTATGGCAGGATTCAGGAAAGCAGCTGCTTCTAATGCTCATTTCTTGGTGGATTGGGGGTCTTCCTGCTCCTCACACATCTGGAGGGCGTTTCGTACACAGTTCGGCATTATGTATTCTGGAATGCCCCCCTATTTGTGGATTGGTATGAGCAGAGGGAAGTATTTATCCAGAGGTTTTGCAGCTTCTTTCTGGGTGAGTCACTGGCTGGTAGGAGGCTGGCACAGGGCCACAGGAAACGGTTTCACATGCAGCCAGTTTCTCAGTTTCCTGTTTCTTCTCAGACTGCAGTATGAGGTGAAAATGTTTTCTGGATCAGACTACAAGTGTGAGCGCTGAGGTCTCCAGTCTTGTGAATAGATTTTGCTTAGGAGTTCCATTTCACATGCCGGAAATATAGGCTACAATACAAATCCAGCTATGTTTTTAAAGGGGAACTGAAGTAAGAGGTATACAGAGGCTGCCATATTTATTTCCTTTTTAATCAATACCAGTTGCCTGGCAGCCCTGCTGGTCTATTTCTCTGCAGTAGTATCTGAATAACTCCAGAAACAAGCATGCAGCTAGTCTTGTCAGATCTGACTTTAACCACTTGCCGACCGCACACTTATACCGCGCATCGGCAAAGTGGCAGCTGCAGGACCAGCGACGCAGTTCTGCGTCGCCAGCTGCAGGCTGATTAATCAGGAAGCAGCCGCTCGCGCGAGTGGCTGCTTCCTGTCAATTCACGGCGGGGGGCTCCGTGAATAGCCTGCGGGCCGCCGATGGCGGCTCGCAGGTTAAATGTAAACACAAGCGGAAATAATCCGCTTTGTTTACATTGTACGGCGCTGCTGCGCAGCAGCGCCGTAAGGCAGATCGGCGATCCCCGGCCAATCAGCGGCCGGGGATCGCCGCCATGTGACAGGGGACGTCCTGTCACTGGCTGCACAGGACGGATAGCGTCCTGTGCAGCCCCGATCACCAGGGGGCCAGGTAGGAGAGGGGGGAAGCGGAATTTCGCCGCGGAGGGGGGCTTTGAGGTGCCCCCCCCCCCCGCCAGCCACACGCAGGCAGGAGAGATCGGACCCCCCCAGCACATCATCCCCCTAGTGGGGAAAAAAGGGGGGTGATCTGATCTCTCTGCCTGGTGTTTGATCTGTGCTGGGGGCTGTAGAGCCCACCCAGCACAGATCACAGAATTCAATGCTGGTCCTTAAGGGGGGGTAAAGGGTGGGTCATCAAGTGGTTAAAGTCTGAAACACCTGATCTGCTGCATGCTTTTTCAGGGGCTACGGCTAATAGTATTAGAGGCAGAGGATCAGCAGGGCTGCCAGGCAACTGGTAATGCTTAAAAGGAAATGAACATGGTAGCCTCCATATACTCTCTCTTCAGTTCCCCTTTAAACTTAAAGTGGAATTCTACTCAAAAGTTACATGTTTGCTTTAACGCATTAAAACAAAATGAAAATAAATATGAAACACTATAAGGCCTCTTGCACACTGCAAGTGATTCCGATTCAGATTCCGCTTTTTAATCAGTTTTTACATCCGATTCAGATTCCGATTTGCAGTGTGCAGGGAGCAAACTACAAATCGGAATCAGATGTAAAAACTGATTATAAAGCGGAATCTGAATCGGAATCACTTGCAGTGTGCAAGAGGCCTAAAGCCTCTTGCACACTGCATGCATTTCCGATTCAGATTCCGCTTTATAATCAGTTTTTACATCCGATTCAGATTCAGATTTTTAATCTTTACTGCATGCTGCGTTTTCTGATCCGTTTTTCTGTTGAATGTATTCAGGGAAAATCGGAATTGAAAATCGGAATCGGAAACAGAATCGGAATCAGAATCGGAAAACAGATTTGCAGTGTGCAGGGAGCCTTAGACTTCTCTGATGTCATTTGAATGCATATTTACAACCTCGCTGAAGCAGACTGATTTCATTGCCCAACTGTAGGACAAATTAACAGATCAACTCTTAATACTCGATATACTCGCGTATAAGCCTAATTTTTTAGCATAAAAAAACGTGCTGAAAGTTACCCCCCTCGGCTTATATGTGAGTCAGTGGAGCAGAACGGATGGTGCAGCAGGTTTTGTTACTGGCAGAGGAGCGTAAGGATTGTGCACTAGTGATCCTGCTCTTACCAGCCGGCTCAATGCTGTGTCCGTACCCCCCATCCCCCGCAACGTGGTGTACAGAGTGCGCTACTCAGGACTACCTGTGTCTCCTGGCTGGTGGAGCGGAGCGTGCAAGCAACGTGTCAGAGGATTGGAGATTCTTCCTGTGTGGCAATCACTGTCTCATATCTATGACACCATCTAGTGGCTTCTTTAGACACAGCGGTATGATTTTGAGGCACATCTGGCTATGGGTAGGGGGCTGACTTGTACAGGGGGCACATCTGGCTACTGTGGAGGGGGCTATATTGGGGAGGGGGGCTTACACGCAAGTCAATCACTTTTTCCTGGTTTCTGAGGGAAAAGTGGGTACCTCGGCTTATATGCGAGCATATACAGTAATTATGTGAGCAAATAAAGGAGAGAAAGTTCTCTGCTCTGGAACTGGGCCAATCAAATGCACTTCCTGTTCATTCTGATTGGACCTATTCCACCCTGCATACAATCTGCCTGAAATAGCCATGCAAGCTTGAATCCTAAAAATCTTGTTGAACACCTAAATTCCCAACTATTGAGGAAATACTAGGTCATCTACTTTAAGATAAAAGCCAATTAGGAGTCTTACAGCGCCCATACACGGTACTATCAAATTGTTAGATTTTCCCTTATATTTGACCAAAACAATCGAAGAAAGAGGAAAATGAAAAAAATATTTTTTCCGATAGACAGAAAAAAAAAAAACTGTTTCATTTTTTTTAATCTAATTGACCAAAATGTTATAAAAGAAAATGTAGAAATTGAATCGTGTTTGGCCACCTTTAAAGGGAAGGTTCAGGGACTGTCTAAAAAAAATAAAAATCCGCATCCACTTACCTGGGGCTTCCTCCAGCCCGTGGCAGGCAGGAGGTGCCCTCGGCGCTGCTCCGCAGGCTGCCGGTGGTCTCTGGTGTCCGACCCGACCTGGCCAGGCCGGCGGCCAGGTCGGGCTCCTTCCGCGTTCCAAAATGCGCCTCACGGCGGCGCGCTGACGTCATCGGACGTCCTCCGGGCTTTACTGCGCAGGCTCAGAACTACTGGCCTGGCCAGGTCGGGTCGGGTCGGCCACCGGAGACCACCGGCAGCCTGCGGAGCGACGCCGAGGGTACCTCCTGCCTGCCACGGGCTGGAGGAAGCCCCAGGTAAGTGGATGCAGATTTTTATTTTTTTTAGACAGTCCCTGAACCTTCCCTTTAAGGAGGCAGCACACGATACAATAAAACAGAGTTTCCCATTCTTTCGATTAAAATTCATACAACCAATCATTTTTATCGAAAAAAATGAGATTGAATGACTACCCCCCCCCCATTTTTTTTTTTTAGATTTTTATCTATCGCCTGTGGTTGAAATTCCAAATAAATCTTTCAGAAGGTTGAATGGTGTGGGGTAGATTGTAAATTTCTTCATTTATAGACCTTAGTAATTTTTTCAATCATTTCTTTCATCATTAGGGGAAAAAAATTGAACGTGTGATGCATTGATCAGATTTTCCAAAAGTATCAATACACTGGAAAAATCCATCGTAAATTAAAGCATCAGGAGGGGAAAAATATATAAAAAATTTTTTTTAAAAACATGATCGTGCGTGGCCAATTTTTGGGACGCTACACAAATATTCTGGAATACATGAAGGGAGTGATATAAATTCAGATGCAAAAATCACACTGCAACTGCAATGAATGCATCTCTGTGACAAAATACACAAAGACGAGACTGAAGCCAATACTTCGATGTTCGCAGATCAGGAGTATTGTGAGTAAGAAGCGCAAGTATTGGTGTCGGCATTTACCTCGTTATTGCTGTAATGAAGATCCATGCACTGGCCAAACGCCACCTTGGCCTTATCAAAGAGGTCTTCCAGCAGGACCGGCCGCGGGAACTGAAGGATTCTGGGAAAACAAAGTCACTGCATTAAATTTGCCATGTATGGGCATGGAAATGCTTTTTATTCCGCTCTAAAAGGTCAGTAAGGTGGGAAAATGAAACAATGACCATGAGAGTCACTGACTGCTACCTTCTTAAAGTGGGATCGTCATCATAAAAATCAAATTTCAACAGCAACTGGTCTGAGTGTATTAAGTGATAAAGATGCTAATCCTGCATTCAAAACTTGTTCTGCTGTTATGGTTTGGAGATATCACATACCTTAGGAGCACTGGCCCTTTAATTGCCATTGGCTGGCAAAACAGTTGCATGTTTTTTACCTATAATATATTCCTCCTCTTCCCTTTATTTCCCCCTCCTTCTAATGACACAGGACAGTGCACTTCCTAGTATAGACCTCAGTGGGAGTGTCTGAAGACTCCGGGAGGTGGGTGGGTAATGTATACACAATTAGCAAGAGGAGAAAAAAAATGAGGGAGGAAATGATGTCAGGATTAGCTTAATTTAAAGGTAACCAAGATGGAAACTGTCTAGAATAGGATTCTCTGCTTTTAATTTATAAAATTCACGGGAATCATAATGTGGACAGTGCAATCCACATTACATGTTATGCAAGTAGAACTAGTACTGGGTTTCCCCGAAAATAAGACACTGTCTTATATTAATTTTTGCTCTAAAAGATGTGCTAGGGCTTATTTTCAGAGGATGTCTTATTTTGGGGGGAAACACTGGTAGTTTCCTATACAAAATGTATATACTGCATGCCATGCTGAAACACAAGCAGCATTCACAGAGCTTGTGGTTTGCAGATATTGGCTCTCATAAGAAATGGATTCTGCTGATCATGTGGATAAGAGTCTATTCTCTGCCAGGCTCCCCAGAGCTATGATAGGATAAGCTGTGTGTCCTGGGAAGAGGTGAAGTGCTGCTGATGCTTATCAGGACAGATCAGGAGGGCTGCCTCCCAACAACAACACAAATTGCCTGACACACACATACAGGACTGTAGAACTCACATTATACTGCTGCTCTCCTGTATCCAGGTATTGTATTCAGGGAGACTTGCTGGTGTCATGTGGGCTGCTGCTAGGGCTTACTGTAGGGTGGGATGTCTTACATTTCAAGCATGCGAGGAATTCCTGCTAGGTCTTATTCTCAGGGGATGTCTTACTTTAGGGGAAACAGTATTTTTTCTACTCATAGATGTGTTTTTTTTATTTCTAGATTAGCACGGGTGTCACTTGTTCTTTAAAGTGTACCCGAGGTGGGATGTGGGGGCGGGGGGACGGACAGAGGAATGTTCCCTGGTCCATGAAATGCCTCTGCGTCCCTGATGCACCGCTCTCTGCCCCTCTTGCGCCGTGCTGTCAACCCCCGAAATAGCCAACATGCAGCTTGTCAGCAATCTCAAGGGGAAGGGATGTTCCTTGAAGATAAGGCACTCCTGCAAAACGCACCACTGGGGGCATTCCTAAGAGATATACCACAGCAATACTAAAAGGTGGGGCCCTATCCCACCGCCCGATTATCACGCCTGTGGGCATTCTAGTGTCTCCTTACTGGAGGATTGCACTCTGGAATGTATTGGTGCATGTGACAAGGCACGCCCTCACCCAAGGCATAGCATGTGATGGTTAATAGCCGCTGTCTGCAGCATTGTGTAAGACATGAAGTAACCTTTGCACCCTGAGAAGTGTAATCTCTGCACAGAGCAGTCTGTGCTTTTTCTGCCTTGGAATGTGAGGAACCTGCAGCAGCGCATGGACAGGCCAGAGCCGAGACAAATAGGAGACTTATGCTGGGGATACACGGCTCGATTCTGAGCCATTAAGATGGCTCGATAGATAATTTCCGACATGTTCGATCTCCTGCCCAATCGTTTTGAAGCTTGATTCACCATTGAAGTTAAAGCGGAATGAAACCCAGCATTTCTTGTTTGCTCTAACAGATTATTTACAGCGTATTATCTACAACCAGCATTTTTTTTTTACTAGAACAGCATTCAAAGGGTTACACACAGGACTTCAAAAGTTCAGTGCAGAGAAATCTGGAGGCATCAGAAGCTGTTGGTAATGTTATCTGGTGTTTAATTATATCAAGTGAGGAATGTAAATAAACACTTCTCCAACACTGCCGGGTTCCCTGAACAAAGTCAGACAATTTAGAAAGCATTTCTGCTTGTTAGAACATGAATAAAGCAGTCATAAATAAAATGCGAAGTCAGCTTTCAGAGAAAAAAAAGTGTACTTTGGGAACGTATAATTTCTAAATGAAGAATACTACTTATGCACAAAAGCAAATATGATAACCGTATGGCATAGAAAAAGTAGGAAAACATGTTTTTATTGAATATTATGTCAGGGTTTTATACGGCTTTAATTGAAAAAAGATACGAAAAACGAGCGAAAGATACGAAAAACGAGCGGAAGATAAGAGAATTGAGCGGGCAAAACGATTGAGCGCCAGAATCGAGCCGTGTATTCCCAGCATGAGGCCCATATGCAATTCACTATTTCTCCCGAGTTTTCTCCCATGTGATATTTTCATACCCTTTAAAAAAAATGCATTTTAAAGGACCACTGTCGTGAAAATCTTAAAATTTTAAATATATGTAAAGACATACAAATAAGAAGCGTGTTTATTCCAGAGTAAAATGATCCATAAATTACTTTTCTCCTATGTTGCTGTCACTTACAGTAAGTAGTAGAAATCAGACAGAACTGACAGGTTTTGGACTAGTCCATCTCTCCCTAGGGGATTCACAGCATGGCTTTTATTATTTATAAAGACACTCCTTGAAAAAGATTTATACAAAGATGCTGGCCACCCTCCGTGGACGGAGCAACTGCCATTTACTAAGTGCTTTTGAAAATAAAGAAAACCCTGAGAATCCCTATGAATAGATGGACTAGTTGGAACCTGTTGGTTCTGCCAGATTTCTACTACTTACTGTAAGTGACAGCAATATAGGAGAGAAGTAATTTATGGCTCATTTTACTCTGGAAGAAACATACTTCTTACCTGTATATGTTTACACACATTTTAAAGTTCAAGATTTTCACAACAGTGGTCCTTTAAGCCATAGTTCCCCAACCCTGTCCTCAGGGCCCAGCAACAGTACATGTTTTGCAGGAAACCACAAACATGCACAGGTGAGGTAATTAGTGTCCCAGCAGAGCTCAGTGTTGTCCCCAGTTTTTTTTTCCACCCAGGTGACATGATAAAGTAGCCGGGTGGGGTGAGATGAGAGAATGCAGGACCGGTGCTTTTATGCGCATGTCTGCTTACAGCATAGAAGTTGGTGAGCTGATAGCCGGGTGCTCACCAAAACCAGCCGGGTGGAGCACCCGACTTAAAGAGCCTGGGGAGAACACTGGAGCTGAATAACTACCTCTGTGGATTTCCACAAAACATGCACTGTTGGTGGGCCTTGAGGACAGGGTTGGGGAACACTGCTTTAAAGGGAACCTTAAAGAGACTCTGAAGCGAGAATAAATCTCGCTTCAGAGCTCAAAGTTAGCAGGGGCACGTGTGCCCCTGCTAAACCGCCGCTACTGCGCCGCACAACAAGGGTCCCTTCACCCCCAAATCCCCCCCCCAGCACAACTTGGTCGTACGTTTGGTCGCTCCTGGAGGCAGGGCTAACCGCCGCAGCCCTGTCTCCAGTCGCGTCTATCAGCGGCGCATCGCCGCCTCTCCCCCGCCCCTCTCAGTGAAGGAAGACTGAGAGGGGCGGGGGAAAGGCGGAGATACGCGCTGACAGACGCGCGTGGGGCAGGGCTGCGGCGGTTAGCCCTGCCCCAACCAGGAAGCGCTCCCCGGCTGCACCGAGTGGGATTTGGGGGTGAAGGGACCCCCGTTAAGCCGCGGGATAGCGGCGGTTTAGCAGGCGCACACATGCCCCTGCTAACTATGAGGTCTGAAGCGAGATTTATTCTCGCTTCAGACTCTCTTTAAGTCACCGATAAAAAATGAGATTTACTCACCTGGGGCTTCCCTCAGCCCCCATCAGCCGATCGGTGCACTGGCAGCCCCGCTCTGATGCTCCAGAATCACTCGCGTTCCCATGCCTGTCGGCCGGTGACGGCCAAACCAGAAGTGTTTGCCGGCGGGTCGCGGGGCTGCCAGGGCACCGATCGGCTGCAGGGGGCTGAGGGAAGCCCCAGGTGAGTAAATCTCATTTTTTATCGGTGACTTAAGGTTCACTTTAAGCCACCAGCAAGCAAGAGATTAATCCAAATAAATTTGATAGCACTTTTCACCAACTTTTAGGTACTTTTTTTAATTATAAAAAGCTAAAAAGTTGCTTTAAAGAGAAGATGAAAATTATCTCCTAGGAGACATCTCAGGAGAAGTGAATTGCATATGGGCCTCAGAGTTCTGTTACTAATGTTCCATTTACCATTAGCTCTACACATAGAATTATCTCATACATTTATGTTCACTTTGGGTTTGCTTTAAAGAGGAACTGTAACGACAAAACGGCCCCTGGGGGGTACTCACCTCGGGTGGGGGAAGCCTCAGGATCCTAATGAGGCTTCCCACGCCGTCCTGCGTCCCTCGGGGGTCTCGCTGTAGCCCTCCGTACAGCCGTGACGCAATATTTACCTTCCTGGCTCCTGCGCAGGCGCTCTGATGCCTCTCGGCGCCGAAGTAGGCGGAAATACCCGATCACCGTCGGGTCTGCTCTACTGCGCAGGCGCAAGTTTCCGGCGCCTGCGCAGTAGAGCGGACCCGACGGAGATCGGGTATTTCCGTCTATTTCCGTGCAAAGTCGCCACAGCGCCCCCGCTGGAGCCAGCAAAGGTAAATATTGAACTGACAGTCGGCACAGTCGCCGGCTGTTCGGAGGGCTGCAGCGAGACCCCCGTGGGACAGAGGATGGCGTGGGAAGCCTCATTAGGATCCGGAGGCTTCCCCCACCCGAGGTGAGTACCCCCCAGGGGATCTTTTTCATGTTACAGAGTCTCTTTAACATAGATGACACCTCAGGCTGTGTTTATATTCCTCCTGAGGCTGCAGTATGGATTATTTTCAGCCTTCCTACTTTTGCGGCTATTTATTGAACTTGCTATTCTTAATGCCAAAACCACGCGCACAAAGGAAAAGACGAAACCAGGACGGCAGGAGGTCATTTCCTTATACCGGCAAACGTAACCGCTCAGAAACGTTATCTCTGCTGCGTGCCGATCTATCCAGATCTCAGCAGTGTATCCAATTATGCCCACAGCGGTCGGGCGACGCAAAGGATTCTCGTCTTACCTCTTCTCTCCGCGATGTTCAAATTTAACTCGTACATCATTCTGCAATGAAAGATAAAGAAATGAATACAAACCACCCTAAAGCAATCTAAAACCCATAAACGCTAACTGTGCAAAGCAGACTTCCAACAGTGTGAACAGAGACAGGCAGAAAGAGAGTTACTGCTAATAAACTATCTGCCCGAAATGCTATAAACTTGATGCTTTAAAGTGAACCAAGAACCACTGTTAGCACCCAGGACATCTCAATAGCACATTAAAAAGTCATTCCAACGACGTGGCTCAAAATAACCCCTTCAATTTGACCTATTCTTTTTACATTTAAAAGTTTAGCAGAGACCTTTATTACCATGCTTCCACAGCCTGCCCGACCACAGAAGTTTCAGGCAGATTAGGATGGATGTAATTGTACAGGTAGTCCTCGGTTAACGATCGAGATAGGGGCTGTTGACTCGTTCTTAACCTGAATCTGTCCTTAAGTCAGGACAGCCACCTTTGCCCCCGTTTTTAATGCAGACTAGGCACAGCGGAAGGTAGAGGACATCTCACCTGATCCTCGGCGGTAGAAGATCCCATCGTGCTGCCCGGCCCGTCCTCTCTCTTCATCCACTGTCCCCCCGGCGGCTTCACATGCGTCGTCGCATAATGACGCATCAGGAGGCGCCGCCACTAGGGGGCTTTTCCTGATTGCATCATTATACGACGCATAAGAAGCCGCTGGGGGGACAGTGGACTGAGCGAGAGGACGGGCCGGGCAGCACGATGGGACCTTCTACCGCCGAGGATCAGGTGAGTTGTCCTCTATCTACCTTCTGCTGCGCCTACTCTGCATTAAAAACGGCAGCAGAAGAGGTAGTCCCCGGCGGCGTGACTTCATCGTGGCGGGTGTTCGTATCAGCGGGTCATTCGTAAGTCGGGCGTTCGTAAACCGGAGACTACCTGTATTACGCACATTAGCAGAGAGCAAACAGAAGCTTTCATCAGCACAGCGGTGGTGGGTAGATTGGACACTGTGCTTCAAAGAGTTTACAGAAGTCACATATGCTATCTTCACAGATTCCCGGATAAATAATGGGCAGCTAGAAGGGTAGGGGGAACACGGTAGCTCCTATAGCTATTAGAAACCAGGAAAAAAAAGTGGCACTTGGTTCTTTTTAAATTACAATAGCCTTTAAAGGGAACCTGACATGAGAGGGATATGGAGGCTGTCATATTTATTACCTTGTAAACAATGCACATTTCCTGGCTGCCCTGCTGATCCTCTGCCGCTAATACTTTTAGCCATAGCCCCTGAACTAGCAAGCAGATCAGGTGTTTCTGACTAAAGTGTGACTACTTTATCTTCATGCTTGCCTCAGGTGTGTGATTCAGACACTACTGCAGCCAGAAAGATCAGCAGGATAGCCAGGCAATTGGTATTACTTAAAAGGAAATAGATGTGGCAGCCTCCATATATCTCTCTGGTTTCAGGTGTCCTTTAACCACTTGCCGACCGCACACTCATAACGTGCGTCGGCAAAGTGGCAGCTGCAGGACCAGCGACGCAGTACTGCGTCGCCAGCTGCAGCCTAATTAATCAGGAAGCAGCCGCTCGTACGAGCGGCTGCTTCCTGTCAAATCACGGCGGGGGGCTCCGTGAATAGCCTGCGGGCCGCCGATGGCGGCTCGCAGGCTAGATGTAAACACAAGCGGAAATAATCCGCTTTGTTTACATTTGTACGGCGCTGCTGCGCAGCAGCGCCGTAAGGCAGATCGGCGATCCCCGGCCAATCAGCGGCCGGGGATCCCCGCCATGTGACAGACCACATCCTGTCACTGGCTGCACAGGACGGATAGCGTCCTGTGCAGCCCGGAACACCAGGGGGAGGCAGCAGGTAGGAGAGGGAGGGGGAATTTCGCCGCGGAGGGGGGCTTTGAGGTGCCCCCCCCCGCCACCCACAGCAGGCAGGAGAGATCAGACCCCCCCAGCACATCATCCCCATAGGGGGGAAAAAAGGGGGGCAATCTGATCTCCCTGCCTGCACCCTGATCTGTGCTGGGGGCTGCAGAGCCCACCCAGCACAGATCAATCAAACCAGCGCTGGTCCTTAAGGGGGGGTAAAGGGTGGGTCATCAAGTGGTTAAAGACTTGCCAAGATGGTCAACGTGGGCCCTAAAATAAGTGTGTGTGACAGTACTGTGTATGGACACTATATATGTATAAGCATCCTAGGAGATGGATGGTATAGCCCGTTATTAGGAGGCAATGGCTTGCAAATCTCGATTGAGTCATAACAGGAAACTGCGATGGAGTCTTAACCTTCCTGGCGGTAAGCCCGAGCTGAACTCGGGCTATGCCGCGCAGGAGGATTTCTCAGTGCTCACTTTTTTTTTGCAACACGCAGTTAGCACTTTGCTAGCTGCGTCTGTATTACAATCGCAGCCGCTCCGCGCTCGATTGCCGCTGTTCACCGCGCCGTGCCGCCGCCCCTCCCCCCCCCCCCAGCGCTGCCTGGCCAATCAGTGCCAGGCAGCGCTGAGGGGTGGATCGGGACTCCCTTAGACGTCCCTGGGCTAAATTAGTGCTGCGCTGCCCCCTGGCGGTTTTTAATAGACCGCCAAGGAAGTTAAAGGTTATCGAATTATCGTATTATTAGCATTTTATAGACCATCCCCTATTAGGGAAACATGATCAATGTGATGCAAACATTTCCGAGTATATACAAATATATGCAGTTTAAAAATGGACCAATCAGTTTAAACTGATTGGTCCATTTTGAAGCTGTGTATATCCGCATAAAAATTTGAATACATTTACATCAACTCGGAAGTATTTGCATATCATTGATCATCCTTGGTCCCCATTCATCAGTAAAGAACCTCAAATTTAACTTGCCGCTTTAAGTCACTGCAGGAATAAGAATTAATGTTGGCAGGACCAAACTTTGCCAGAATCAGATCATGTGAGGATCATAGGACAGTTGAACCCATTAAAGGACACCCGAAGCGAAAATAAACGAATGAAATAAACAATTGTATCTATCTTCCTTCTCCTAAAAATGACTTTTTGAGATATTCTACAGTTTTATCTTATGTTTAAGTCTACTTTTTAAGTTTTATTGTTTTTGCTCAATGACATTCATTGAAGTATGCCAGAGCTAAATATCTATGAACTATTGACCTTTTTATCTCTTTCCTGATCTCAGAAGACATTTTCTGCTAGGAAAGTGTTTTATAGTTGGAATTTCTTATCAGTGAGGGTCACACTGTAGTCACTGCCTGTCTGAGTCAGGACTGAGTCAGCCACTTACATCCCTGATATTTAACTCTTTCAGGCAGAGAAAGAAAAAAAGGAACACAGCATAGTTATTAGTGTTTGTGGCACTGTACATACACGTCTATCTCATCGTGTCACTTCAGGTATCCTTTAATCAAGCTTTTACGTAATTAATAGTTAGCCTTTTGAAACTGATGAAGTCTGATGAAACTGATGAGCTACCACGCAGAGATCAACGTGCAGCGAGTGGAGCGCCGTTCATTCCCTGACGAAACGCCTAGAGGGTGTGAAACGCGTTGGTAGGCGGAGCTCACAGCATGCTGAGCTCTGCATGGTAGCTGGATTTGTACGTTACCCCCGCGGTCCGCATGACAGGCGGCCAGGGAGACTAACTACGCTGGGTTGCATCATACTATCGCTACAGGTCTCCCCAACACCGGTGGATGAAATGCACCTTGATAACAACTGACATACAACTGCAGGTAGTAAGCAGCCGCGGCCCTGCAGGAGGCTAGTGCGCACTGGGCTGTGAGACCCAGCATGCGTAAAAGGCTAAAACTGACAGATCGGTCACTTTGGGCCATTCTATAAAGGGCCAGGACTGCAATTAGTATTTGATATTGGATCAACAAATAGAAGATTTTCCTTACGGATATGCAGTTTACTACCGAGACTCTGTTGCTTAGTGTGATATACTGATATCAATCTTGCTTTATTATAAAGAGCTGCATTTGTGTTGGCAATAAGTCCTTATATGACCGGTCAAGAGTGTTTGTGTGAATGCATGGATTATGCAATGTGCAACCGGAGCTCCGCTGTGCTGATTTTAATTGTTCTAGTCACCTTTTTTGATTAAATAAAGTACTGTGTATACTCACGTATAAGCCTAATTTTTCAGTACAAAAAATGTGCTAAAAAGTTACCCCCTCGGCTTATATGCGAGTCAGTGGAGCAGAATAGATGGTGGAGCAGGTTTTGTTACTGGCAGAGGAGCGTAAGGATCTTGCACTAGTGATCCTGCTCTTGCCTGCTGGCTCCCTGCTGTGTCCGTGCCCCCCATCCCCTGCAACATGGTGTACAGAGTGCGCTACTCAACACTACCTGTGTCCCCTGGCTTGTGGAGCGGAGCGTGCAAGCAACATGTCAGCGGTGCAATGATCGGGGATTCGTCCTGTGTGGCAATCGCTGTGTCTGATATCTATGAGGTCATCTAGTGGCGTCCTGAGACAGCTGTATCATCCTTGTGGCACATCTTGCTATGGGGAGAGGGGCTGACTTGTACTGGGGGCACATCAGGCTACCATGGAGGGGCTTATATGAGAGTCAAACACTTTTTCCTGGTTTCTAAGGGAAAAGTGGGTACCTTGGCTTATATGCGAGTATATACAGTAGATTGTTTTGATAACACTTTATACCAATGTGCAACCACATAATTTATTTGAGATCAGGTGCTCTAACTCAATTCTGTCTGGATTAGCCACATGCTTGTTTCAGGGTTGGGACTCTACTGATGCCAGAAGATCAGACAGCCAGGCAACTGGTATTGTTTAGAAGGAAGTAAATATGGTGGCCTCCATGCGTCTCTCCATTCAGGTATGGTTGAAATATCTGTAAAGCCACTTCCTGTAGACGTGAGAGCAGAGGGGTCACTTACCTGCTTCTTGGGCGAGGTGGATTTGGAGATGCCTGATTCGTGCAGGGACAGGGCGGGGCGGCTGGCCTTGTGTAACACAACCAGATCCTGCATGATGGAGTCCAGCGCCTGCTGCTCATCTGCCAGACAGGACAAAACAGCTCATCAGACGCCACATCGCCTAAGAGGCCTCAGTACAAATCTGCAGCATGAACATCACGTCTTCCCGCAACTGATCTCACCAGTATAAATAGACCTAAGCTATTATTTTTGCTTTTTTTGGGCAGCAGAAGTTTAAAGCCTGGTACACATAACCAATTTTGATTTGCCAGTGATTGGCCAATTTTACCCCTCCATGTAGTACGAGAGTCAACACATTTTGAACAGTATGACAGATTGTGCAGGTCAAGGGTGCCCAATGTGTCGATCAAAATCTACCAAATTTTGGGTCCATGGCCTGGAAACTCCCCAGATCTTAATCCCATTGAACTTGTAGTCATTCCTCAATAGGCAGGTGGACAAACAAAAACCAACTCATTCTGAGAAACTCAAAGAAGTGATTATGAAAGAATGGGTTACTATCAGTCAGGATTTGGCCCAGAAGTTGATTGAGAGCATGCCCAGTTGAATTGAAGAGGTCCTGATAAAGAAAGGCCAACACTGCAAATACTGACTCTTTGCATAAATCTCATGTAATTGTCAATAAAAGCCTTTGAAACGTATGAAGTACTTATAATTATATTTCAGTACATCACATAAACAACTGAAACAAAGATATAAAAGCAGTTTAGCAGCAAACTTTGTGAAAACTAATATTTTTGACGGTCTCAAAACTTTTGGACAGGACTGTATGTTCTCTGTGTGGGTTTCCTCCGAGCACTCCGGTTTGCTCCCACATCCCAAAAGCATACAGATAAGTTAATTGGCCATGGACTACAATATATACAATACATAATACAGACATATGACTATGGTAGGGACTAGATTGTGAGCTCTTCAGAGGGACAGTTTGTGACAAGACAATATATACTCTGTACAGCGCTGCAGAAGATGTCGGCGCTATATAAATACTAAATAATAATAATAATTTCTATATCAAAAGTGTATGTGTGGGTGCATTTTTACTTTTTGGCCACAAGATGGTGCTACACTAAATTACCCAGTACTGCAAACAGTACTCAGAAGTAGTTAGTGTAGTTAGAGTATCAGTTGCGTCTAGCTGACGCTGGCTTTCATTCATTATAGCCACTGTGATCGGGTTTGGGAACACGCTTTTCCCATTCCCCTATCTTTGAACGGCGGGATTGCAGCTGAAACAAACAAAGCAGGTATGTGTATTTACACCCCCCCCCCCCCTTTTTAAAGCGTTGCGCAGGAGGGCGTAAATACATGATACAGTGGTCATGTACAGGTTAAGGAAAAACGTTTGTTACAGCTGACACAAAGCCTGCAATAAATATGCAGTGTGTCTGCTTCCTGCTTTCACGTAAGCAGACATAGGGTTAACATCCTGTGTTTACAAATTAGCCACTGTGCCGAGGCAGCCAGCCGACACACCTGAGAGATCAAATCACAACTTGTGCCTAGTCACACATGACGGGGAATTACCTCTCTAAATACATGCAGGGGGAATTTCCATGTGTTTTCCTTCTGTCCTGTGCAAGAGTTCAGGTCAATTTTAAATGGTCTTTCAGTCTGGTTCCGAATTACTGACATAAATGCACTTTTGCATTATATTCAAATTTTTCGAGTTTCACCTGTATTGTTTATTATTTATTTATTGTATTTATAAAGCGCCAACATATTACGCAGTCACGAGAGGTCTTCCAGAACTGAAAAGGGTGCCCTAAACCTCCTATTTGTGCAGGACAGAGGCAGCAGTTGTGCAGTACAGGAGGAGGAGCTCTGTAGATGTGTCTCCGCAGCTGAGCAGCACTCACCTTGATGACCTCACCTCTCCTGCGCTCTGGATTGCAGCCTGACCCACATACAATGCTGCTCCCAGACATGACATCATGTGTTTGTACGGCACAAACAATGGCGTCTTTTCAGGAGCAGAGCGGCTCTGGAGAGGAGACCTTCTCGGCCCGCTGAACATGACACCCGTGGCAGAATCACAAATTACACGCTTTAACCGTGTGCTGACTGGCTGAACACAATGAAGGCACTTATCAAAGATTGTATCATGAGACCGCAATCTGGCAAGACTCAGAAACTTCCTCTCATGCCAAATGTAGGGCTCAGTGGTGAGGTGTATTGACCGAGCGGGGGGGGGGGGGGGGGGGGGGGAGATTTTGAAGCATTAAGCTCTTAAAGCGGACCTGAGCTCAGAAATTCCTCTCTGCTCTAAAAGATAAGCAACAGCATAACCACCTTTAAAGAAAAACATTTGTTGCAGCTAATACAATTACTGCAGTAAATCTGCAGTGTGCCTACTTCCTGCCTTCATGGAAGCAGACATAGGGTTAACATCCTGTGCTTTCAAATGAACTTATCTGCCATCTCTGCCATGGCAGTCAGGTGACACCGGAAAAATGATCAAATTACAACTAATTTACTCACCTGGGGCTTCCTTCAGCCCCAAGAAGTCACTTGTGTCCCTGCAGCTCTGGTCTCCACCGGGTCCCGATGGCAGCCTTAGCGGTAACCCAGAGTCAGGCTTGGGCAGGAAATCCGCAGCTCCGATAAGTAACCCTGAGTCTGACTCGGGGGATCCTTCGGGAGGTACATGCAGAGCCTGTGTGCAGTGGGCATTTGTAACTCGCCTCCCCCTGAAACCAGCTGCTGGCAGCGATTCTCCTTCCTGGCCTCGGAGGCTTCCGATCCCTCTGGTGAGATCGCCGTCTGTCACCATGACGACAGAAGGCAATCTCACTATAGGGGTACACCACCACCTGGAGGACGGAAGGAGAGCTTCAGTGCTGGATTCCAGGGAAAGGAGTCTGAGCAGGGATGCCCCCATCTAGTGGTTTGATTTTTTTTCCCCTGGCTTTTAGGGTATAAAAACTTGTGAAAAAATTGCACCACTTCTAGATCCTAAAATCCAGAAGTAATGATACCGCTAGGTAGGTTGATGGATGAAGATGGCAGCCTGAAAATTGCACTCACTTCAATTTGCCATTAAAGGATACCTGTAGGGAAAACAAAATGTGCCCCAATCGGATACTCACCTAAATGATAATCCAGAGGCTTCTCCCGGCCTCCTGCACAGGAGCCGTTCCCGCTCTGCGTACCTCAAATGATCGTTGACAAGCCTTTGCCGATGGCTCGTGCATGCACAGCAGAACGGACCCAATCAGGCTTGGCTTTTTCTGTCCATGCTGCTATGCAGGCTTCACAGGCAGAGGCAGTACCTCTGGTCCCATATTGACGATGGCTCGTGCATGCACAGCAGAACGGACCCAATCAGGCTTGGCTTTTTCTGTCCATGCTGCTATGCAGGCTTCACAGGCAGAGGCAGTACCTCTGGTCCATATTGACGATGGCTCGTGCATGCACAGCAGAACGGACCCAATCAGGCTTGGCTTTTTCTGTCCATGCTGCTATGCAGGCTTCACAGGCAGAGGCAGTACCTCTGGTCCATATTGACGATGGCTCGTGCATGCACAGCAGAACGGACCCAATCGAGCTTGGCTTTTTCTGTCCATGCTGCTATGCAGGCTTCATAGGCAGAGGCAGTACCTCTGGTCCATATTGACGATGGCTCGTGCATGCACAGCAGAACGGACCCAATCGGGCTTGGCTTTTTCTGTCCATGCTGCTATGCAGGCTTCACAGGCAGAGGCAGTACCTCTGATCCGTCTCAGCTGACCATACAGGCGTGGTGCGGCCGCGAGCTTCGAGGGTCTCAGATACGAAACAGCCTAGCGGAGGAAGACGGTGGAAGCATCTGGAGGATTTCCTCTCCCGAAGGCAAGTATTAATTTTTGTCATTCGTAAAAATCAGAGGTTTTTAATGATTTTGCAAGTGCTTCTGTCAAAGTGAACTTGAGGTGTGAGGGATATGGAGGCTGCCATATTTAACAATACCAGTTCCCTGGCAGCAATGCTGATCTATTTGGCTGCAGTAGTGTCTGAATCACACCAGAAACAAGCATGCAGCTAATCTTGTCAGATCTGACAATAATGTCAAACACCTGATCTGCTGCATGCTTGTTCAGGGGCTATGGCTAATAGTATTAGAGGCAGAGGATCAGCAGGACAGCCAGGCAACTGCTTACATGGAAATCAATATGGCAGCCTCCATATCCCTCTCAATTCAGTTATCCTTTAAAGCAGGAGTATTTTGAAATTAGGGATTCTGGGTAGAAACTTTGTTTAACTTTACACTAATGTACTCTGCGTATAATTTCTGGGAGAACATTAACAAATAGACAACGGAGTTTATGATAAATGACGACAAGCTGAAGGAGCAGGCTTACCCATAATGGCAGCCACTTCTCAGCAATCTGTCAGGGAGATGATCCCATGTGCAGTCCAGTCTCTCCACCTGCAAGTGAAAAGATCATCATCAGAAAGAATCATACACTTGTTCATACAGAAACCCCCCCCCCCCCACTCCCCCAAATGCCATCGCACATCTAGGCTGGCTTTTTGTGCACGGCGGCTGACAAAACAAGTTTTATTTGAACAAGTCTGCAATCAACGGCAGCCGCTTTGCCATCAGACTCAAACTCCTGGGCAGTATTCTCCAAAGACCACCAGGGGGAGTGCAGTGCTGCATGCAAACAAAAGCAAAAACAACAGCAAAGACCAGCAACCGGTCCGACCTGAAACACTGGAACGGCAACACAAGACTAAAACTCCTGTGTTAATCCAAAATGATGCTGTCCCCCCCCCCCACGAGAACAGCTTTCTCCACGCACTGATGGCGTTCCTAGGCTGTGCGGCACGACATAGAATGGCGCAGGACATGATGTGCCCTCTGCAGAACGCAGAGCAGACTAAATACAACAACGAGCCATGCAAAGCGATTCCTCTGGGGAAACACAGAGATGCCAGTCCCAGAGTTCCACAGCAAAGTGTCCTGGCAGAATCCCTGCAGAGGAGATACGTCAGGCCCTGCTAAAGGGGAAAGTTTTTACTAGAACATGAAAAGTATCAGTACTTTTCCGTTAGCCGGGCGCAACCACCAGGTGGCGATAATTACTATTCCCCCTCCAGGCCGCCATGGATAATAGGGAAAGCTGTGATTCGGGTGGAGTTTTATCGCCACCTAGTGGATGCGCCTGGCTAACTGAAAAGTACCAAAGAATCCATACCTTCTTTTCTGCACAAATACTGGGAAAAGTTTCTCATCACCTCTGCTAATATGTCCTGTATTATGATTCATTTATACCAGAGTTCCCCAACCCTGTCCTCAAGGCCCACCAACAGTACATGTTTTGCAGGAAACCACAAACATGCACAGGTGGAGTAAGTATCTCAGCAGAGCTGATTAACTACCTCTGTGGCTTTATACAAAACAGCAATGGAAGATAGAGCCGCTGCAACCACCACTGCAGAGCTCCTTAACCATAGCTTGATTAACCTCCTTGCCGGTCCAATTCCCGCCGGCAAGGAGGCAGCGCAGCACTTTTTTTTTTCTCAAATCCAGGGCTCGCTACATGATAGCCGCTGAGCAGCAGCATCCCCCCCCCCCCCCCCTCCGATCGCTCAGAGTAAGCAGGAAATCCCGTTCAGAACGGGATTTCCTGCAGGGCTTCCCCGGTCGCCATGGTGACGGGGCGGGATGACGTCACCGACGTCAGAGGGAATCCCGATCCACCCCTCAGCGCTGCCTGGCACTGATTGGCCAGGCTGAGCAGGGGTCTGGGGGGGGGGAGGGGCGGCGCGGCGCGGCGGGTAGCGGCGGCGATCGCGTACCACACGCAGCTAGCAAAGTGTTAGCTGCGTGTAGGGAAAAAAAAAATTATGCAAATCGGCCCAGTGGGGCATGAGAAATCCTCCTGCGCAGGTTACCCCGAGCTGAGCTCGGGATAACCGGCAAGGAGGTTAAGGAGCCATGCAGAGCTCCGATACGCGTGAGCTTTTCTCTGTGTCATTTGATGTTCTAAATAAAGCCTTGGATTTTTTTACCTTGCCAATCCGTGTAGCGGGATATCCTTTTTTGTAACTTTTGCTTTATACAAAACATGCACTGTTGGTGAAACTTAAGGATAGGGTTGGGGAACACTGATTTATACAGCACTAGCTTGATCTGTGGCACTGTCAGGTTATACATTTGAATGAAAAAGTGAGCTGTTAGGTTGCATTTGAACATTATCAAGGTTGGAGTGTGTTGAAGTGATTCAGGGAGGGTGAACCAAAGGAGAGGAGAAGCGCGTGAGAAATCCTGTATAGTGTCAGTGTTCAAAGTTGTGTTATTGAGATGTGAAAATGTAAATTCTCCCATCGCCACACTTCAGCACCCAGACAAGTGGACAGGGTCAGGGGAGTTCACATATTCAAGCTTCACATTCCGTTTAACTCACATGAAGTGCGAATAAGTGAGCTGACCCTGTCCACTTGTCCGGGTGCTGAAGAGTGGCAACGGGAATAAGTGAGCTGACCCTGTCCACTTGTCTGGGTGCTGAAGAGTGGCAACGGGAATAAGTGAACTGACCCTGTCCACTTGTCCGGGTGCTGAAGAGTGGCAACGGGAATAAGTGAGCTGATCCTGTCCACTTGTCCGGGTGCTGAAGAGTGGCAACGGGAATAAGTGAGCTGACCCTGTCCACTTGTCTGGGTGCTGAAGAGTGGCAACGGGAATAAGTGAACTGACCCTGTCCACTTGTCCGGGTGCTGAAGAGTGGCAACGGGAATAAGTGAGCTGATCCTGTCCACTTGTCCGGGTGCTGAAGAGTGGCAACGGGAATAAGTGAGCTGACCCTGTCCACTTGTCTGGGTGCTGAAGAGTGGCAACGGGAATAAGTGAGCTGACCCTGTCCACTTGTCTGGGTGCTGAAGAGTGGCAACGGGAATAAGTGAGCTGACCCTGTCCACTTGTCCGGGTGCTGAAGAGTGGCAACGGGAATAAGTGAGCTGACCCTGTCCACTTGTCCGGGTGCTGAAGAGTGGCAACGGGAATAAGTGAGCTGACCCTGTCCACTTGTCCGGGTGCTGAAGAGTGGCAACGGGAATAAGTGAGCTGACCCTGTCCACTTGTCTGGGTGCTGAAGAGTGGCAACGGGAATAAGTGAGCTGACCCTGTCCACTTGTCTGGGTGCTGAAGAGTGGCAACGGGAATAAGTGAGCTGACCCTGTCCACTTGTCTGGATGCTGAAGAGTGGCAACGGGAATAAGTGAGCTGACCCTGTCCACTTGTCCGGGTGCTGAAGAGTGGCAACGGGAATAAGTGAGCTGACCCTGTCCACTTGTCCGGGTGCTGAAGAGAGCCAACGGGAATAAGTGAGCTGACCCTGTCCACTTGTCCGGGTGCTGAAGTGTGGCAACGGGAATAAGTGAGCTGACCCTGTCCACTTGTCCGTGTGCTGAAGTGTGGCAACGGGAATAAGTGAGCTGACCCTGTCCACTTGTCTGGGTGCTGAAGAGAGGCAACTGGCGGATTCGGGTTTACCAATTTCAATAACCCAGATTCGAGCACTTACACTAACTTTGTACACAGGAGTGAAGAGCGGGGATCAGAATAGGAGGAGGAGATCGTTAGTAAAGCAAAATGTTCATACGTTACTCGAGTGCCACCACATTGACCAGCAGACAGATCCCAGATCAAATCTGATCAGAGAGGGATCCATTAGCTGCTCACACACTGCATAGCAATTTCCAACAGATTCAGGATGAAGTCTATTGGAAATCGTGCATACTAGCGCCCTCCCATGTAATATGGCCCCCCATGTAATATGTACCCCTCCCCACCATGTAATATGTACCCTGCCCCCCATGTAATACGGACCCCCCATGTAATATGTACCCCTCCAACACCATGTAATATGTACCCCCGCCCCCCATGTAATATGCAGGGCTGTGGAGTCAGGTGTTGGAGTCAGGGCAATTTTGGGCACCCGGAGTCGGCGTTGGAGTCGTTGATTTCATAAACTGAGGAGTCGGAGTCGGATGATTTTTGTACAAAATCCACAGCCCTGTTAAGTATTAGACTAAGGAGTCGGAGTCGAGGAGTCGGAGTCTGAGCCATTTTGGGTACCCGGAGTCGGAGTTGAAGTCGTGGTTTCAGAAACTGAGGAGTCGGAGTTGGAGTCGGAAGTTTTTGTACCGACTCCACAGCCCTGGTAATATGTACCCCTCCTCCCGAGCTCACCTATCCACCGGTGTCCCCTCCTCTGTCCCCTTCTACAAGCAGCGGTGTGTGCGTCTATGAGCGTCTATAGCTAGGCCGTACATGGTCAATTATGGCACTATATGCCAAGCAGATTGATCCCTATTTGATTGGTATGTCATCGAGGAGGGAAAGGAGGCCTCAAGCATTGATTACCCTTGGGGGGCTGCAGCACTCTAGCCCTTCCCCCATGTGTATGAATTCCATCTCGGAGTTCACTGCCGCAATTCAAAAGTGCCCACGGTGGTAGTGTGACCCCGGCCGTTGCAATGCATGCCGGGAGACGTAGTCTATTAATGTGACGGCATCTCCTGGCCGGACACTTTCAAGTGTGGCAGTAAAACAAGGTAATAATAATAATAATTCCTGTGTTCATATAGCGCTTTTCTCTTGTCAGACTCAAAGCACTTATGAGGCAGCCACTAGAGCGCACTCAGTAGGCAGTAGCAGTGTTGGGGAGTCTCGCCCATGAACTCCTTACTGAATAGTTGCTGGCTTACTGAATAGGAAGCGCCACAATTTGAACCCAGGTCTCCTGTGTCAGAGGCAGAGCCCTTAACCATTACACTATCCAGCCACTGCTTGGGGGGCCGAATACAAACACAGGGCTAGGGATTTCCATTTTTATTTCACTTTAAGCAATGCCCGTTGCTTGGCAGTCCTGCTGATCCACAGTTTCTAATACAGTAAGAGGTTTCTGACTGACGTTTGACTGGATTAGCTTCATGCTTGTGTCAGGTGTGAGGTTTAGACACTATTATTGCATAAAAAAATGAAGAAAAAAAAATAAAAAAAAATCAGCAGGCTGCCAGGCAACTGGTATTGTTTAAAAGGGAATAAATATGGCAGCCTCCATATACCTCTCACTTTAGTTATCCTTTATTGCTTGCCTCAATTGGCTTAAACTCATGCACAGGACAGAAGGAAAACAGAGGAATGTGCCCTGTATGTCTTTAGAAAGTTTAACCCCGTCCAATCCCCCCCTCATCTGTGACTAATCACAACTGTAATTTGATCTCTGTCAGCCAACTGCCACAGCAAAGCAGCTAATTGGTAAACACAGGATGTTAACCCTATGTCTGCTTCCATGAGAGCAGGAAGTAGACACACTGCAGATTTATTGCAGGATTTCTATCAGCTGTAACAAAGAAATGTTTTTTCTTTAAGGCCTCTTTCACAGCGCGACGTTAAAGTCTCTCGTTAAAACAACATTTAACGCAGAATAACTCACTGCAGTGAAAAATCAATGCCCCATTCACAGTGCACACGTTCCGTTGGTGTCTAACGCTGCACGTTAAGTGAAAGTGCTGCATGCTGTGCGTTATACACGTTATTAGCTGCGTTGGACTGTTTGCACATGCTCAGTAATGACTTGGAAGCATACTTTTCATTGCCTGTATGCTCTACTGTATGCGACGATAACGGGGCATTAAGTTGCGTTGCGACTTTTTTGAGGCGTTGCGTTGTAATTTGCGTTGCGACTTTAAAGGACTTACGAGGTCAAGTACAGTAAAAAAATAAATAAAAGTTAGCTACCTGGATCAGCTTGTAAGGCACGGACGCCGTCCGCGCCCTCCGTTCCGAACAGCCCCCCGAACGGTCCCCGACCGCGCGGCCCGGGTCGGGCTCCCCGGCCTGTACCAAGATGGCCGCCGGAGCTGGCCGCGGCTGCGCAGTCCGCATAGCCGCGAGTGCGGCTGCGCAGCTCTAAGGCCAACCCCCCGATCCACGCTACTGTTACCGTTCAGGGGGCTGTTCGGCGGCGGGGACCAGGCGGAACGGCACGGAGGTCGCGGACGGCGTCCTCCGTGCCTTACAAGCTGATCCAGGTAGCTAACTTCTTTTATTTTTTTTACTGTACTTGGCCTCGTAAGTCCTTTAACATTGCATCAAAACGCAACGTCCTACTGTAAAAGAGACCTAAAAGTTGTTAGACAGGTTGTTGCCTATCTTTTAAAGCAGAGAGGAAGTTCTGAGTTCACTTCAATCTGCAATGAGCTGGAAGAGGATTTTCACTGCAGCTCAGACACCACAGATACTTTCCACGACTGCCCGGCGTTCAGTCGATGGTTTGGAGTGGGCGTGGCTTCCGTTTTGCCTCAGGTGTGGCAGAGATAAATAATACACATGTCAGCTCAGGATGCTGTCGAGTTTCTACTACAATACATCCCACATAAAAGGGAAGCTGTGCCCCAACGTGCACAGCGGACATTTCCTCACCGAAATTCAACCTCAAACGAGTCAGCTTCAGATTTCACAACAAACAAGACTCTCCGCACCACGAGAGCCATTTCACACCGCTGACGGGAGCGCTTACTAGCCAGATGGGCAGCGAGGCGGCGTGAGACATTCAGGATGGCTCAGACAACATAAGCGGCCTTCACAGACTCAAACGGAAAAAGAAAACAATGAATACAGAAAGGCGCAAAACAGCAGCAGCGACTGACAGAGTATAGGCCAAAGACTATTAGTGGGCTAATAATACTTCCACCGTATACAAATACCCTTTATCCCACAGCTTTTGCAAGAGGCCTGGACAGAGTTCCCTTTTAAAGATAACACAACTGTCCTTAAAGCAGACCTGAACTCAGAACGTTCTCTCCGCTCTAAAAGATAAGCAACAGCATAATAACCTTTAAAGACATACATATGTTGGTTACAGCTGATACAAATCCTACAATAAATTTGCAGTTTGTCTACTTCCTGCTTTCATGGAAGCAGACATAGGGTTAACATCCTGTACTTACAAATTCGCTGCTCTACCGAGGCAGTCAGCTGACACAGCTGAGAGATCAAATTACAGTTGTGATTAGTCACAGATGAGGGGGGATTGGACGGGGTAAACTCTCTAAATACATACAGGGTGCATTTCACTCTGTTTTCTTTCTGTCCTGTGCAAGAGTTCAGGTCCACTTTAACCATTTCAGCCCGCAGGTATTTTTCACATTTCAGTGCTCCTCCCTTTCATTCCCCAATAACTTTATTTCTACTTATCACAATGAGCGGCTCTCGGGCAGTTAGTGGAATACCGCCGGCGTGTAGGGAGCAACTCAGATGGGATCCCAGGAGAATGGGGATGTCATTTTCAGTATTACCGGACAGCCGGGAGATACCGCGGTGACAAAGAGTGGCTCTCCGGCAGTTAGGGCTCGTTCACACCTAGTGGCGGTTTTGCCCTTTTTTCAAGCGCCAGTGATTTTGAAAATCACCCTAAAAAGCTTGTGTAATGATTCCCTATTAGAGGGTTCACATCTGAGCAGTTCGTTTCCGATCCACTCAGCAAAGCGCTGCCTGTACCATTTTCTGATCGTTTTTGCTCAATGGAAGGTATACGGAAATCGCAAAGCCCTTAAAAAAACGATTTGTATAGCAATTTCTCCATCGCTTTTAAAAATAAACACGTTGTATTTATTCTTTTCCGGGTCAAACAGTTCACTTCCTGACTAACGTCAGGAAGTGAGAAAAAGCGCTCTGCAACAGCGCTTTGAAAAGTGCTTTACACAAAATCACAGACCGCAGCTAAGTGCCGGGAGGAGAAAAAAAAAACGCAAAATAAATTGAAAATCTCTGGCGTCAGCGATTTCGATTTTAGATGTCAACAAAGCCTTAGGGCTCTTTCACATCAGACAACGCGAACAGGAGCCGTTCTCCTGCGCGCGTTGTCTGCCTGCGGCGTGCCGTCGGGTATCTGCAGTGCGACGCAATCAGCGGCGGTAGCTGGTAATTAAACCCGACGGAAAACGCCGGCTCGCGGGTGCGTTGGAGGAAAAACTGCGCCCGGATGCGACGGAACCGCAACGCATCGAAACGCAGCGTCGAGTGTGAAAGGTAAAATGAAAGTCTATGGACTTTCATCTTACCTTGGTTGACGCAAACGGCTGCCGTTTGCGTTAACGCACAAAGTCTGCCCTAATGTGAAAGAGCCCTTAGTGGGACACCGCCGATACGTAGAGTCACCGGCCGGGACTCCAGCGCTATAGCTGAATTGTGCAAGAGGAGCATGTAAGTGGAATCTCGCTGCTTGATGTACATACCATTATTAACGCATGGTGTCGGTGGAGACTATCACGCATATACATACAACGATGCGCATACAGTGCACAGTTGTAATATAAGGAACTGACCTTATTCAATCGGCAAGCAGGAACTTTAAAGGGGTTCTGTGGTATTGTAAAAATCAAACAAGCTGACACTTACCTGGGGCTTCTATCAGCCCCCTGCAGCCGTAATGTACCACATCGTCCTCTTCCGATGCGTCGTTCCCCACCGCCGGTCCCGGTGTAATCTGCGCGCGTCATCAGGAGCTTACTGCGCAGGCGCAGTACAAGAAAACTTCGTACCGCACCTGCGCAGTAAGCTCCCGATTATGCAAGCATTATTTGTCTGTTTAGACCAGTGGTCCTCAAACTAAGGCCCGCGGGCCGAATGTGGCCCCCTGAGGCTTTTTTACCGGCCCCCCATGCCCAAAATGTATTACTTATAGATGAGGGCAGCTACATCTTTAAATATTGGTGGTCCGCATATAGAATAGCAGTGCTGGCACCACCCATCCATATGGAAGCCAGAAAGCAGTAATTTGTTGGTTTCCAATCAAATTCCACATCAGGTGACACTGCTGTCCACTGCAGGTTGTCACCTGGGTATGCTTCACTGTTTGGCCTGCAAAGACTTCTACATCATTTTATGCATACTCAGGCCCCCCAGGAGTCTGAAGTATGTTGACCCGACCTCAACCCAAAACGTTAGGGGACCCCTAGTTTAGACGAATATTAGACTGGAACCAGCGGCGAGGAACGGGTGATCGGAGGAGGAGGGCGTGGGACATGACAGCTGCAGGGGGCCGATAGAAGCGAACACAGTGATTCCAGCGCATGGAGATTTCGGCCCAGCCGGCGCCACCATAGGCTGTAATAGGAATGACGCCTATAGCAGCGCACAGGGAGTAACTTTGGCGCATCAGAAGACGGAGCTGCAGTTACAATTAAAATACAATAATTCGGCCTCCAGCAATTGCTGGAAGCCGAATTATTTCATTCCCCCACTATCCATGGCGGCCTGGAGGGGGAATAGTATTTATGCCGCCGGGATCTTGTGCAGCAGCAGGATCAGCCATATACCGGCTGTATCCTGCGCCGTTCTCTCTCGTACCCAGATAGAAGCCCCAGGTAAGTGTCAGCTTGTTTGATTTTTACAATACCACAGAACACCTTTAACGTGCAGCTTTTTATTTTTATACTAGTGACCTTAGCCCATTTAAAAATGGGCTAGGTCTGTCACCGCGCTCCTGCCGCGCATGTCCGCCCGCGCACACAAGCCCGCCCCTTCCTCCACTTCGGTGTCTCTGCGTCCCTCCCTGCACATGCGCAGTACAACAAAACACACACACACACGGGGACATGGGACGCAGAGACACTTGGGTTTGATTTCTTACAACATCATTTTTAGGACATGTATGTGATGAATGGATGTATGATAAGCAGGGCTGTGGAGTCGGTACAAAAAGCATCATTTGACCGACTCCTCAGTTAATGAAACCACCGACTCCAGGTACCCAAAATTGCTCCGACTCCTCGACTCTGGCTCCTTAGTATGATTTTTACAAAGGCTATGGATTTGGTTTGAAAATCATTCGACTCCAACTTCTTGAAACCACCGACTCCGACTCCAGGTACTAAAGTCTTCTGCGCCTGCGTCGTAAAGCGGACCTGACAGAGATCGGCTATCTCCGTGCTGAGAGCCGCAACAGCGCCCCCGCTGGAGCCGGGAAGGTAAATATAGCAAGCCTTGTCAGGCTTGTCGAGCGTGGCTTGCAGGAGACTTCGGAGGAGCCAGCGCTGGATTGCCTGCAGCTACAGGGGAGGGGGAAGCCTCATTCGGACCCTGAGGCTTCCCCCTACCGAGGTGAGCACCCCCCAGGGGAACTTTTTTAGTTACAGAGTCTCTTTAATGGTTTACTGTGCTCACAGTGGATTCACCTCCAGAAGTCTCTAGCAGATGAATCCTGTATGGCAACTGTGGCATAGTACGACGGCATTGGTGGGTGTTTGTCACAAGTCCTATGAAAGCAAATAAAACCTACAACCAATACAGGCACCACTGGTGCTACCTGTACCGAAATAACATGTCAGCAATGCAGAATGTTATCCAAAATAGGTAAATAGCACTAGGAATAAACAGATGATATTTATGCTCAAAATTGAGTAAAATAAAGTAAACCCCCATAGTTCTAGCTTATCGCAATTCATTTTTCAATATCTATTTTATCTCGCATACAATCCACTTTAAATGTAGTTACCCTTAAATGTGGTTCTGATCAATAAGGCAATATTCCTGCATTATTGATTCTCTCTGTTTTAAAGTACCGGCTTGTGAATCAAAATATTTACACTCACAAATGACTAATCACCAGCCAAACTCCCACAAGTACTGCTTGCTGAAGTGCTTATACGGTGTACAACGGGATGATAAGGAGTACTTAGAGGCAAGTTAGGCCTCTTTTCCACGAACTGTTGAGCTGTGTGCTCAGCAAGCAGTTGCCAGGCAGCAGTGAGCAGTTACCAGGCAGCAGTGAGCAGTTACCAGGCAGCAGTGAGGGGTTGTGAGAGTTAAAGAGGCATTTCACTGCCTAGAAACAGTTCGTGGAAAAGAAGCCTTACAAGGGTGGAAGAAAAACACTTCAGAAGCAGTGTGAACTATAGAGCAAAATATTTTTCAAATACAGCTCAGATATGCACATAGATCCAGAAGCCCAGAGCCTCTTGTGTATGAAGGTTTCATTACTATTGGCCACTGTAGCCAATCATTAGATATGATTCTTTTTTTAATAACTCCAGCTTGCATGTCAATTGATGGCAAATTATTATTAAAAAATTGCTAAATGTGGTGGGTTGGTGTCTGATTAGGACCAATAAATATAAATATAGAGCCAATCACACCCTTTCTGTAGTGTGTGATACTGGAGGTCTCTAGTAGTCAGTGGGTGTTCAGATGCCTACTTGTTCAACATGTTTCGCCGAGTAAGTTTGGTCTCATCAGGAACTGGCATCCTGAGATCTGTAGTGCCTCAGAGTTGGACACAGGGGACTGCAGCCCCTCATTCTTCTCTTCACAGTCAGTGGGTTGTAGCGATCTAATTTGCCTATATATGAGATCTTTAATGCTTGTGTCTACTGATTTTAATATATATGTGTTTTTTGTATTTGTAATAGTTGGCTAGATTAAAGATTTTTTTCCATTTTCACATGCACCCAAGAGTCAATCCTTTCTCTGTACTGGTTTATATTTTGATTGCAAATTATATGCAGTCTGGAACTGGGCCAATAAAATGCACCTCCAGCCAAATTAGACTGGACCATTTACAATCTTCATACAATTTGCATGCGAGATGAGCCTACCATGTCTACAAGTCATATACAGGCAGCACAGTGGTGTAGTGGTTAGCACTCACGCCTTGCAGTGCTGCGTCCCTGGTTTGAATCCCAGCCAGGGCACTGTGTGTGGGAACTCCGGTTTCCTCCCACATCCCAAAAACATACAGATAAGTTCATTAATACAAAAACATTTCTATAGCGGTTTTCTCCCATAGGACTAAAAGCGCTTAGGCTCTCTCAGATTCAGAAATTGGTAGTGGGATGAAGTATTCACACAACAAAAGTTATATTTCTGCAAATGCCAAACTGAACAGGTGGGTTTTCAGTCTGGATTTAAACACGTCCAGGGATGGAGCTGTCCTGATCTGTTGAGGTAAGGAGTTCCAAAACGTAGGGGCAGCATGACAGAAGGCTCTGGGACCAAAAGTTTCCAAGTGGACTCTGGGTATGAATAGCCTCCCTAGCGTTCTACGCCGGAGGTCACCGCTCAGGCCCCGCTGGGCCGATTTGAATAATTTTTTTTTAAAACACGCAGCAAGCACTTTGCTTGCTGCGTGTTGTGTCCGATCGACGCCCACCGCAGATCCGCCGCGATGCAGGGCCCCCCCAGGCGAGACCCCGTGCGATGCCTGGCCAATCAGTGCCAGGCAGCGCTGAGGGGTGGATCGGGTCTCCCTGTGACATCACCGACGTCGATGACGTCACGACGTGCGTCGTCATGGCGACGGGGGAAGCCCTCCTGGAAATCCCGTTCAGAACGGGATTTCCGGATGGGTGATTGCGCCGGCGGGGATAGGAGGGGTGGGAGGGACGCCGCAGGGAGGGGGGAATCATGTAGCTAGCGCTAGGCTAGCTACATGATATATTTAAAAAAAAAATTGCAAAAAAACTTTCCCGCGGCCGCAGGGCCGCGGGAATCAGAACGCCAGGCAGGCTAAATTATTAGAACCTGTGGATCTGAGATTGCAAGGATTGCAACGCAGCTTCAACATTTCTTTCATGTATCCAGGGCCTAGACTATGACACATACACTACAAGATACAGACAGACATAGGACTATGGTAGGGATTTGATTGCGACTCAGCGATTGGAGGAGACAAGAAAAAAAGTAAAGGGCAGAAATGACATCACGAGTTAGCCTTAACTGTGGGCAAAAGACATGGCCCCCACCAGGAACAGAATCCTCGTAATTTACTTACTAACATATACTGAAATCAAAACATGGACAGTACAATACATGTGTTATGTAAGTAGATCAAGTATTTATCTACTTATATATATTTTTTTCCCTGGCATAGTATGGCTGATCCTACTACTTTAAGAGGCATTTCACTGCCTATCAACAGTCCGTGGAAAAGAGGCCATAATCAAGAAAGCGAAATTTGCAAATCTACAGAATTATTTGCATCTTATTGACCATCCCAAGTTGCAACTACAAATCACAAAATAATTAGGAAAAATGCTTTTCGTGCGCCCTTGCGCTTTGAATTTTAGTGTGATTGCAAAATTGCATTCAGAGCCAGCTTCCACTACAAAACGCAAACATTTTTCTGTGCATTTGCTGTGCGAATTATCTTGCAATTGCAAAGCTTCAGCCAAATCACTTAATGGGAATGCACCAAAAATGCAGCAAGCAGTGAGTTTGCGATTTCATGCGAATTGCATCGCACTAGTGGAAAAATAGCGCCATGATTCACACGATATTAAAAAACCCTGTTCTTTATGTTACGCAAAACATAATCCACTCAGAATAGAAATCATGTGTATTGAACACTGGATGTAAAGCTGTACTGAATGGCAGTGTTGGCACATTTGACATATACAAATTCAGAATCTTGTTCCAAATTCTGTCATTCAGAAGTTGAATCTTTGCGCACCACATCAGGAGGCGTGATTCACAAAGCTTTTTCACTTGTTTTCCTCTGTTTTCACCTTATCTATGTTACTTTTTTTAAGCTCCCAAAGAACAAAAATATAATGTAGTAAATGAGGGACTTCAGCCTAAACAAACATGCTGTCATTAAGTTACATTAGTTATGTTAATTAAAATAGATAGGTAATATAATCTCTTACCCAACAGTTTTTTTTAAAAAAGGCAAAGGTTTGTGATTTCATGGGGGCAGCCATCTTTTTGGTTGAAAGGAGGCGACAGGGAGCATGAGACACAGTTCCAACTGTCCTGTGTCCTGATGACCCCTACTATCTGTGCACGCGCTAGGCTTCAAATCTCAAATAAAAATGCGCCAAAACAGCAGAGCGAGAACAACATCATCAGAAATCTCATCATACTTTGCACAGCATCAGTGTAAAAATGCCCGGGCAGTTTTCTTCTGTGCAGCTAAAAATGAGGCTTGGGTAAGAAAAACAAAGTTCTGATGCTGTGAAACTGTTAAAGGGACTCTGAGCACCTCTCATGGGCATGCCTTTAAGCCAGATGACTTCCAACAAAGTCGTGCTATGACCCCTCTGGAGGAGCCGCTTGCAACGGCCATGCGTGTCACTTCCTCTTCCAGCTTCTTTCAGTGATGCATTTCTCTAACAGAGAAGACAGGGGTTATCAGGAAGTTATTACATAGTCAAGATGGCAGCCGCGATTTTTTAATTGAAATCGAACAAAAACTGTTTAGAGTAGAATGGCGATTTTTAGTCTGGAGGTTCACTTTAAGGTAAGAAAAGTAATATTGAAATGAAGTTAATCAGGAACAACTTACTTTGAGTGATTATTTGGCTTGTAAATGTGCTGAAAGGTTATTTTTATGAAAAAGGTGATAAATAAGTCATTTAGGAGAAGTTTTGTGAATAGAGCCCATTCTTGCAGCTGCCTCTGTGTGCTGCCTTCCATGTTGTGTTCCAAGTCTCACATACTTGTGAACAGAGGCAGCAATAAGGGTGATTTTACATCCCCTGCCGGCAGTGCGCATGCACAAAGATTTAGGTTCTGATAAGCAAAATTTGGAACAAGGTTCTGCATTTGAATATGTTAAAAGCACCAACAAAACTGAATGGCTACTACAGCAGAAATGCAGCGTAAATTTCCACAACCACGTTACAGAAGGGCCTGTAGGACCTCTTTCCACTGGGGAGCTGCGTCCGTTTCTGAAACAAACAGCACCCTTGCTTGTTCTAAGTCCCACCTGAATCGCTATAGTCCCCCCGGTTATAAAAATGGGAAGACTATGCATGCAAGCCTATTGACAGAATAGTGTTTCCCCACTTGAATGGCGTGCGGAGAAACACTGCAGATTTCGGAGTAGTGGAAATGGTCCTTTACAGGAATAAAAGAAAAGGGTCCTGGTCATCTGAAAATTGCTTCCTGTATTGATAGGGACAGGAAGTGACAGCAGATATCTTCCCCAAAAATGTCCAAATAAATAACTTTGGTTTATGCCAGGGATCTGCAAACTTAGCTCTCCAGCTGTTAGGGCTCGTTTCCACTAGTGCGGTGCGGAATCGCCTGCATTCCACCGCGGACGAAATCGCATGCGGGTGCGATTCCGCATGCGTTTTTGCCGCGATTTCGCATGCGATTCCGCATAGGTAAGGCTGTATGCGAATTAAACCATGTCACTGCCTGTGTAAAATAACATTAACACCTATGCGAAATCGCATGCGATTTCGCGTCAAAAACCGCATGGTCACCCCGCATGCGATTTCCCTATTAGTTACATTAGCAGCGATTCGCGCACATTCCTTCTGCACGCGAAATCTGATGGCCCTGCCGTGCAGATTTCTGCCGCACCAAAAAACGCTGCCGCACAAGTGGAAACAGCCCCATCCACTTACATTGCCTATGCGAATCCGCGTGCAGTGCCCGCATGCGGATTCGCTATAGTGGAAACGAGCCCTTAAAGGAATACTTAAGTCAAAATCAAAAAATGACTTTTACTCACCATCCCTCAGCCCCCTGAAGCCGTATGGTGCCCTCGCAGCCTCGCTCCGATCCTCCTGTCCCCGCCGGCGGCTACTTCCAGGTTCGGCGACAGCCGCCGACAAGCTGGGAACGCGAGTGATACTCCGCGTCCCCAGCCGCTATATCACCCTCTATGCTGCTATAGCGTATATGTATACGCTATAGCAGCATAGAGGCTGCACAATTATTATATGTATACGCTAGAGTTGGGCGAACAGTTCGGCTGTGTTAGCCGAACTGCAGCCGAACTGTTCGGCTGCCCAAGCTGTCATTTATCTGTGGCTCTTACTACTTCCGGGTCACTCATGACGTCACACACATGCGCAGAGAGTGCCCGGCAACGGGAGCGCGATCTAGGACGCGCTCCGCCGGGCCAGCGCAGACGTACTACTCCGGGTCATTGCGACCCGGAAGTAGTAAGAGCCACAGATAAATGACAGCTTGGGCAGCCGAACAGTTCGGCTGCAGTTCGGCTAACACAGCCGAACTGTTCGCCCAACTCTAGTATACGCTATAGCAGCATAGAGGGTGATATAGCGGCTGGGAACGCGGAGAATCACTCGCGTTCCCAGCCTGCCGACGGCTGTCGCCGGACCCGGAAGTAGCCGCCGGCGGGGACAGGAGGATCGGAGCGAGGCTGCGAGGGCACCATACAGCTTCAGGGGGCTGAGGGATGCCCCAGGTGAGTAAAGTCATTTTTTGATTTGGACTTAAGTATTCCTTTAAGGAACTACAAGTCCCGCAGTGCATTGCAGGAGTCTGACAGCCATGTCAGTCATGATTCATAAAAACAAATGCATTGTGAGACTTGTAGTTCCTCAACAGCTGGAGAGCCAAGTTTGCAGATGACTGGTTTTGGTCTGGGGGATTGGCACACAGACCAGGTATGATGAGGGGGGAGGAGGTGACACATCAGATATAATGGGGGGGGGGGGGCAACACAAACCAGGTATGATGAGGGATGACACTTCAGGAATAATTGAGGGGGGAGGGGGTGACAGACAGGCACAGAGCAGGTAATCAGGTATAGTGGGAGAGGTGATGGACTAGGAATTATGGGGGTAGGTGACACATTGGGCATAAGGGGGTGACAGACACAGACCAGGTATGGTGGGGGAGGTGACAGGCCAGGTATAATTGGGGGAGGGGGTGACAGAAGGTATATGGTGGGGGGTGACAGACACAGACCATGTATGATGGGAGAGGTGACATATCAGGTATAATTGGGAGATGACAGACACAGAGCAAGTATGATTGGGGGGGGGGGGGTGACAGACAGGCACAGAGCAAGTATCCAGGTATAGTGGGAGAGGTGACAGACCAGGAATTATGAGGATTATGGGGGTAGGGGGCACATTGGGCATAAAGGGTGACAGACACAGACCAGGTATGATAGGGAGGAGGGGTGACAGACCAGGTATAATTGGAGGAGGGGTGACAGGAGGTGTATGGGGGGGGGGGGGGAATATCAGATATAAGAGGGGGGGTGACACACAGGGCAGGTATCCAGGTATGGTGGGGGAGGAGGGGTGCACACACACAGTGGGGGCGTCACTCACGCAGGATCCGGGATCGCTCCCGCCCCCGGAGGGGCACTCAGGCCCGGGGGCCGCTGTCACAAGATGGCGGCCATGCTGCTCAGCAGGCGGCGGGAAGGGGAGGCGGCAAGGCCGGAGCTCCCGTGAAATCCGAAGCGACTGACGGGCTATTCGGTACCGGGAAGACGCGGCCGCGTCCAGACAGCGCGTGACGTCACAAGGCGGAGCCTCAACCGAGCGGCACTGACGCGACGTCACTTCACGGGCGGAGCTAGGCTACGAGTAAGAGGTGGGGTTATGTCTGGGAGGAGCTGGAGGCGTGGCGGAGGCCGTGGGGCATGCCGGGAGTGGTAGTTCGGCTGCTGCAGCCTGCCATAGCGGAAACTACACTACTAGCCAATAGCCATGATCAATGAGATGTCAAATGATTCCGAGCTGATGCAGGATTATGTCAGTTGTGAATGCAAATATATCCAGCCTGAAAATTGACCGATCAAACCTCACCAAGCTTTAATTTGTCTGGTCCATTTTTCGAGCTGCATATTTGCATACAGAGTTTGCTAAATCCTGCATCAACTCAAATTATTTACATAACGCCACCCCCAAACTTTACTGTGATGATTTTTTTTACTATTAGTAATACTAATTATTATTATTGAATATTAATGTAGAGTTGTTTGGGAAAATAAAATATTTGTACTTTGATGGGTGGATGTGTAGGAAATGCTAGACAGGAGTGTCAGGCTGAGGCTGCTGTAATCAATTCTTCAGCTACACCTCTTCCATGATTACAAAGGTAGTCATGTGATTATGCCTTCAGTTGTGCTGTAGCCTGGAGCTACAATTTATCAAATATAAGTCACACTTCCACTAACTTTGTGCTCTTGGATTGCTTACAGTGCTGCCCATCTATATATATAATAGACTAAGTGCCTCAACCTTCAAACAAGAAGAAGTACTTTGCATGAGAACATTTATGCGTGCTCAAACACCAAGTTTAAGGCCTCTTTTCCACAGACTGTTGAGCTGTGTGCTCAGCAAGCAGTTACCAGGCAGCAGTGAGCAGATACCAGGCAGCAACAAGCAGTTACCAGGCAGCATAGCCGGCCTTTGACCTGTGCGACCAGAGCGGTCGCTCAGGGCGCCAGCTTCCAAGAGGGCGCCTAATAGCTGGCTACCTTTACTGAGGGCACCTATAGCTGGCTACCTTTACTGAGGGCACCAACACCTGGCTACCTATACTGGAGGCACCTACGCCTGGCTACCTATGGGGGGTTGGTGACCTTCAACTGACTTCTTATACTGGGGGCACCTATACTTGGCAACCTATATTGAGGGCACCTACACATGAGATGGGGGGGGGGGGGGGCAGTTTTTTAGGTGTGGCGCACTGCGGCTATAACGCGTGGTGCAAATTGTCGGTGTTGTGCTATCATTCTAAATGGGGGGGGGGGGGGCTAACTGTCCCACTGATTGTTTTTATTATTATTCCTGAAAGGTTCCAGCCTTCATTTTTAAGTATATTCAGGATAATGCACTCTTTCCATCCATTCGTGATTATTAATAGTATTTTTCCTATGATATATATGAGACGTGTCACAGAGATCTGAGCATTTGGCGTGATGTGTCACAACATCAAAAAGGTTGCTAACCACTGTCCTATGAGATATCTCAGGAGAAAAGGTGAATTGCATATGGGCCTGTGTGCGTGTGTGCGCGCATGCGTGAAGAGGATGAAGGGGGGCACAAAAATCAGGTTTCGCTCAGGGCGCTGTGAAACCTAAGGCCGGCCCTGCCAGGCAGCAGCAAGCAGTTATCAGGCAGCAGTGAGCAGATACCAGGCAGCAACAAGCAGTTACCAGGCAGCAGCAAGCAGTTACCAGGCAGCAGTGAGCAGATACCAGGCAGCAGCAAGCAGTTACCAGGCAGCAGCAAGCAGTTACCAGGCAGCAGCAAGCAGTTACCAGGCAGCAGTGAGCAGTTGTGAGAGTTTGAGAGCCATTTCACTGCCTATTCACAGTCCATGGAAAAGAGGCCTTACCCTTGCAAGTCTGACATTGCAAATCTGGCCTAATTGGCTATTCATGAGGCAATGCTCATGCAAATGCATGCACAAACCAATACCACAAAGCAGTCACCCTGCTACATGCTACATTAGCACTATCCGGCTTAGTGCACACCAGAGCGGTTTGGCAGCGTTTTGCGATCCACTTGCGGCTGCGGATACGCTTGGGTAATGTATTTCAATGGGCTGGTGCACACCAGAGCGGGAGGCGTTTTGCTAAAACGCATACTCCCGAGGTGAGGCATTTTTTGGATTGCGGAGGCGTTTCTGCCTCCAATGTAAAGTATAGGAAAAACGCAAACCGCTCTGAAAAACGGCAGTTCAGAGCGGTTTTGCAGGCGTTTTTGTTACAGAAGCTGTTCAGTAACAGCTTTACTGTAACAATATATGAAATCTACTACACCAAAAACGCTTTACAAAACCGCAAAATGCTAGGTGAAATGCTACAGAAAAATAAGAAAAAGCGTTTCAAAATCTGCTAGCATTTTGCGGATCTGCTAGCAGTTTTTGGTGTGCTCCAGGCCTCCTGGAGCGCCACGGGGAGGATTCCCAATGCCCCCTTTTTATACAACTGGGGGGACCGCAGGGTCCCAGGCTCTCTCACTGCCTGGAAACCACAGCGGCACCCCGGAGGGGGAGGCTGGGTGGCGTGGACGACCCCCCCCCAAGTGTGGCCAGCGCCGGGGAGAGCCGTCTGCACCCACCTCCCAATATTAAAAACAGGCACTTACCTTAACGTCCATTGCGTTCTGCTACATGCGCATTAATTTGGGGGCACCACATGAGAAAGGAGAGAAGCATGGGTCACCCCGAGCTTTAGAGCTCAGGGCTGGCTCACATACAGCACTCCAGAAGGGAGGGGAGGACAGGCGCACTCACTCCAGGGTTCACACCACCGGAGCAAGCCATCCACCACCTGCCTACAAAGGATACAAACTGCACAAAATGCTTTCCATGAGAAAATTAATGCGCATGTAGCAGAACCCAATGGACGTTAAGGTAAGTGGCTGTTTTTAATATTAGGAGGTGGGTGCGGACGGATCTCCCCAGCGCTGGCCACGCTTGGGGGGGGGGGGGGGCGGCTGCGCCACCCAGCCTCCCACTCCGGGGTGCCGCTGTGGTTCCCAGGCAGCGAGAGAGCACTTTGCAGTATTGGTTTTTTGACCCTGCATAGTTTGGCATGCGAAAGCAAATGCATATTTGCATGAGCATTGCCTCATGAATAGCCAATTAGGCCAGATTTGGAAAGCCAGACTTGCTAGGGTTAAACTTGGTGTTTGAGCACGCAAAATTTTTCTCATGGAAAGCATTTTTTGCAGTTGTATCCTTTGGAGGCAGGTGGTGGATGGCTTGCTCTGGTGGTGTGAGCCCTGGAGTGAGTTGTCTGCGCCTGTCCTCCCCCCACCCCGGAGTGTTGTATGTGAGCCAGCCCTGAGCTCTAAAGCTCGGGGTGACCCATGCTTCACTCCTTTCTCATGTGGTTCCCCCAAGTTAATGTGCATGTTGCAGAACGCAATGGACGTTAAGGTAAGTGCCTTTTTTAAATATTGGGAGGTGGGTGCGGATGGCTCTCCCCGGCTCTGACCACACTTGGGGGGGGGGGGGGGGGGGGGGTTGTGCAGCTGCGCCACCCAGCCTCCCCCTCCGGGGTGCCGCTGTGGTTCCCAGGCAGTAAGAGAGCCTGGGACCCCGCAGTCCCCCGGTTGTATGGGGGCATTCGGAATCCTCCCCGTGGCGCTCCTGGATAGTGCTAATGTAGCATGAACTAATACCCGCAGGGCGATCGCTTTGCGGTATTGGTTTTTGGACCCTGCATAGTTTGGCATGCGAAAGTAAATGCATATTTGCATGAGCATTGCCTCATGAATAGCCAATTAGGCCGGATTTGCAAAGCCAGACTTGCTAGGGTTAAACTTGGTGTTTGAGCACGCATACATTTTCTCATGGAAAGCCTACTTCTTCTTGCTTCAAGGTTGAGGCACGTACTCTATTAGATAGATAGATGCGGCGTATGCTACGACGCGGGTTGGCTAGTAAATATTCATACCCCTGGCCCTGGCAAATTTTGACTTAAAGTTACATTTATTCAACCAGCGAGTAATTTTTTGATGGGAAATGACATAGGTGTCCCCCAAAAGATAATAAGACAATGTACAAAAGGAATTAATGTGGGAAAATTATTATCTTTTATTTACATTTGAGCAAAGTGTCCAGTCCAAAATTAATTAATTAATCAATAACAAACAAACAGACAAACACAGAACATTTATATCGCGCTTTTCTCCTGGCGGACTCAAAGCGCCAGAGCTGCAGCCACTAGGACGCGCTCTATAGGCAGTAGCAGTGTTAGGGAAACTTGCCCAAGGTCTCCTACTGAATAGGTGCTGGCTTACTGAACAGGCAGAGCCAAGATTCGAACCCAGGTCTCCTGTGTTAGAGGCAGAGCACTTAACCATTACACTTTCCAGCCACTATAGAGATGCCTTTATTAGCTATTACAGCAAATGCTTCCTATAATTGCTTTTTGCATGTCTCCACAGGTATTTCTGCCCATTCATCTTTAGCAATGAGCTCCAAATCTTTCAGGTTGGAGGGTTTTTGTACCATCACTCTGATCTTTAGCTCCCTCCACAGATTCTCGATTGGATTCAAGTCAGGACTTTCACTGGACCAGTCCAGAACATTAATGTTGTTGTCTGCTAACTATTTCTTCACCACTTTTGCTGTGTGTTTTGGGTCATTGTCGTGCTGAAATGTCCACTGGTGCCCAAGGCCAAGTTTATCTGCTGACTGCCTGATGTTGTCGTTGAGAATCCTACTGTATTGCTCTTTTTTCATGGTGCCCTTTACTGTGATTAGGTTCCCTGGTCCATTGGCTGAAAAACACCCCAAAGGATTAGGTTCTCCTCACCATGTTTGACTGTGGGGATGGTGTTCTTTGGGTTGAAGACTTCTCCTTTTTTACGCCAAATAAAGGAAACATTATTGTGACCAAACAATTCAAATTTTTTTTCATCTGACCATAACACAGAAGACCAGAAGATTTCTTCTTTGTCCAGATGAGGTTTGAAAAGGCCAAGCAAGCTTTTGTGTGCCTTATCTGGAGAAGTGGCGTCTTCCTTGGTCTGCATCCAGGGAACCCAGCGGTGTGCAGTGTCTGTTGGATTGTCTGCCTTGAGACATTGCCACCAGCAGAGCTCAGATTCTTGGGATGACGTTGGTGGTGATCCTTGGATTCTTTTTCACCTCTCTCACAATCCTCCTGGCCAGCACAAGTGTCACTTTTGGCTTCCGACCACATCCTCTGAGATTTTCCACAGTGCGGAACATTTTGTATTTTTTAATAACACTTTGCAATGTAGCCACTGGAACTTGAAAACATTTAGAAACGGCCTTGTAGCCCTTTCTTGACTTGTGAGCAGCCACAATGCGCAGCTGCAGGTCCTCACTGAGTTCCTTTGTCTTATGCTGGGAATACACGTTTCGTTTTTGCCTTCGTTTTAGCCTTCGATTCGTTCGGTAAACGAATCGAGTGTTGAAAACGTATGTGAAAATAGTCATAATCTCATTATAGTTTCGATTAATAGACCCCAAAAACGAACGACTAGTGATCGAACATGTTTGATATTATCTCTCTTTAACCATCTAATCGAGCCATTGGTAGGCTTGATGGCTGTTCAGATCGATTATATATTCGTTTATGTTAGTCCGTCCCTGTAAAAAGGGATTTTCGCTTCGTTTCTTTGCAGCCTTCGATTATTGGAAAAACGAAACCATCAGAATCGAAAAAAAAACCGAAACCGTGGGTGGTGATATTAACCGTACGTTCGATTATTTCGGGAACGAAAAGGACAAAAGGCACAATCGAAACGAAGGCTAAAACGAAGGCAAAAACGAAACGTGTATTCCCAGCATTAGCCATGACTGTCCACAAACCAACTGCAGAGAGCTGCTGTTTTTCACCTACTGAGTTGATTAAAACAGCAGTTCCCAATTAATCAGGGTAATTAGAATGCCATGGAAGGGTAATGCAGGGTAATTGGATTATTTGGAATGGTATAGAACTTTGGATTTTCCCACAGACTGTGACAGTTTGTGAAGGGTATGAATAATTTTGGACTGGACACTTTTTTGTTCAAATGTAAATAAAAGCTGAGATTTTTTTCCCCCACAATAATGTCTCTTGTACATCGTTTTATTATCTTCTGCGAGACACCTATGTCATTTCCCGTCAAAAAATTACTTGCTGGTTGAATAAAAGTAACATTTGCCAGGGGTATGAATAATTATGGGCAGCACTGTATAAGGCTTACCATTGCCCCTCCCCCTGCATAGTCCAAAAGCCCTGCACTGCTTGTGCTCCTCCCCCTGCGCTACCCACATTTTGATCTGTTAACAGGTGCTTCAAAACAATGTTTGATAAACTTTGTTAAATTAATTTTAGATGTTTCTGAAATTCAGTTTATTTATTGCAAGGCTTTTCAACCTTTTCACAAATTCTACCACTTTTATGGCATGAAAATTTTCAAGTACCACCATTTCACAAGGTGTCAACACATGCTGCTTTTTTCTCCCCTCTCCATAGTCAGTACATGCCATGCTGCTTTTGTCTCCTCTGTCCATACTACAATACATACTGTTCCCATTTCTTATCCTCCCCTCCCTGTGATAATTAGTTTGATAGGTGAGTCCAGTTAAAGAAAAAACTACCAAAGAATGATGTTCCACGTTATTACACAGACCACCTGTAACGATCGGTGTCAGCACACAGAGAGAATCTGATTATTGGCGATCTGCAGTATCACCAAGAATACAGATATATACCTGATTATTGATGATCTGCAGAATCACCGATAATCCAAGTATAACTAACCTCTGGACACCTATATAGTGTGAGTGTTTGGTGCAACAGTAATGACTTTGAGTTGGACCACCCGAGGAGCAGGTGGTCTTTGGCAGTATGATCGATACCGCCCTCTGGGAAGTGCGGAAACTTTCCAGCAGCCTGAGACCTCCAAAGGGGTGGAGCCACCGGCGTACCTACCGGGGATGCGACCCCCTCAGCCGCAGGGGGGCCCGGGGCTTCTCTGGGGCCCGCTCACTGTGCGTGGGGGGAGCGCTGCTCTGGACCCCCCAGCAAGGTGCTCAACTGGCCGCAGCGTCTAATAGACGCTGCGCCAGTTCATTCCCCGCAGCCCCGCTCCAGTAGCCTGCATAGTCTCCGGCAGGCAGAGCAGGGCTACGGCAAGATGGCCGCCGAAGAAGCCCTACACTGGAGACTATTTGTGTCTCTAGTACAGGGCTTCGGCAGCCATCTTGCCGTAGCCCTGCACTCTGCCTGTCAGCGCGGGAGATGTGCTGCTGCAGGAGGACTCGGGGAGCTGCGAGTCAGATGCCGGGAGGAGAGGAGACGACTTCTGTCAGGTAAGTGAATTGTTTTTTTTTCACAGGTGCATTTTTTTTTCTAGTGTCTGCTGCCTACACTGTGATTTTCAGGTGTCTGCAGCACACATTACGATTTTCTGGTCACTGCTGCCCACATTACGATTTTCAGGTGCCTGCTGCCCACATTACGATTTTCTGGTCACTGCTGCCCTCATTGCGATTTTCTGGTCACTGCTGCCCACATTGCGATTTTCTGGTCACTGCTGCCCACATTGCGATTTTCTGGTCACTGCTGCCCACATTGCGATTTTCTGGTGTCTGCTGCCCACATTACGATTTTCAGGTGTCTGCTGCCCACATTACGATTTTCAGGTGTCTGCTGCCCACATTACGATTTTCTGGTGTCTGCTGCCCACATTACGATTTTCAGGTGTCTGCTGCCCACATTACGATTTTCTGGTGTCTGCTGCCCATATTACGATTTTCAGGTGCCTGCTGCCCACATTACGATTTTCAGGTGTCTGCTGCCCACATTATGATTTTCTGGTGTCTGCTGCCCACATTGCGATTTTCTGGTGTCTGCTGCTCACATTACGATTTTCTGATGTCTGCTGCCCACATTGCGATTTTCAGGTGTCTGCTGCCCACATTACGATTTTCTGGTCACTGCTGCCCACATTGCGATTTTCTGGTCACTGCTGCCCACATTGCGATTTTCAGGTGTCTGCTGCCCACATTGCGATTTTCAGTTGTCTGCTGCCCACATTACGATTTTCTGGTCACTGCTGCCCTCATTGCGATTTTCTGGTCACTGCTGCCCACATTGCGATTTTCTGGTGTCTGCTGCCCACATTACGATTTTCAGGTGTCTGCTGCCCACATTACGATTTTCAGGTGTCTGCTGCCCACATTACGATTTTCTGGTGTCTGCTGCCCATATTACGATTTTCAGGTGCCTGCTGCCCACATTACGATTTTCAGGTGTCTGCTGCCCACATTATGATTTTCTGGTGTCTGCTGCCCACATTGCGATTTTCAGGTGTCTGCTGCCCACATTACGATTTTCAGGTGTCTGCTGCCCACATTACGATTTTCTGGTCACTGCTGCCCTCATTGCGATTTTCTGGTCACTGCTGCCCACATTGCGATTTTCTGGTCACTGCTGCCCACATTGCGATTTGCAGGTGTCTGCTGCCCACATTACGATTTTCAGGTGTCTGCTGCCCACATTACGATTTTCAGGTGTCTGCTGCCCACATTGCGATTTTCTGGTGTCTGCTGCCCACATTACGATTTTCTGGTGTATGCTGCCCACATTAGGATTTTCTGGTGACTGCTGCCCACATTGCGATTTTCTGGTGACTGCTGCCCACATAAGGATTTTTTGGTGACTGCTGCCCACATAAGGATTTTCTGGTGACTGCTGCCCACATTAGGATTTTCTGGTGTGTGCTGCCCACATTATGATATTCTGGTGACTGACTGCTGCCCACATTACGATTTTCTGGCCCACATTACGATTTTCTGTTGAACACTGCCCACGTTACGATTGTCTGGTGAATGCTGTCCATGTTACAATTTTCTGGTGAACGCTGCCCACATTACGATTTTCTGGTGAACTCTGCCCACATTACGATTTTCTGTCCCACATTGCGATATTCTGGTGAACGCTGCCCACATTACGATTGTCTGGTGTATGCTGTCCACGTTACAATTTACTGGTGACTGCTGCTCACGTTACGATTTTCTGGTGACTGGTGCCCACATTACGATTTGCTGGTGAACTCTGCCCACATTACGATTTTCTGGCCCACATTACGATTGTCTGGTAAAATGCTGCCCACTTTACAATTAATTTACAGTGAAACGCTGCCCCATTACGATTATTTGGCACCTATGGGGGGGGGGGGGCATCCAAATATTCGCAGGGGGGCCCAGTGATTTCTAGTTAAGCCCCTGGGTGGAGCCCCAGGCTGAAAGTAGGAAGGACCTGTGAGTGAGTGACACCTGAAAGGTGGATGTCACTAGCAGGTCTGGAGACTATCTCTTAATGGAGAGGGATAGCTCTCAAGGTCGGGCAAGCTAGGTCGGCAACACACGGACAGACAAGGTACAGAGACAGAAGACTGATTCGGTATCCAAAGGCAGGCAGGGTTGGCAACAGATAATCAGATATGCGTAGGTACCGAATCAGAAATCAGAGGGATAGTCAGAAATGCAATAGGTCATAACAGATATCAAAACAATGCCTAGTCTTGGGTGTGAGGTCCATGGTCTCAACACCCTGGAACTAGTCTGGAGTATAATATGATGGAACACAGTATCCCTAGTCTTGGGTGTGAGGTCTGTGGTCTCGACACCCTGGAACTAGTCTGGAGTATAACACAAAGATAATACAGCGTCCCTAATCTTGGGTGTGAGGTCCGTGGTCTCGACACCCTGGAACTAGTCTGAAATATAACACAATGATACACAGAAGTAATCTGGCTCAGTGTGAATTCCCAGGTCCTCCTGGTTCTAACACACTGTAGGATCTGGCTAAGGTCTGAGTGCTTTCACGTAAGTATTCGCAACGGCAGACAACCTGAGACTGACCAGCAGTAACTATATATAGAGCGGCGCTCTCCGGCGCCACCCATCAGTGATCAACCAACAGTCACTTGCTCTGAGGTCAGCTGACCAACCTGGTCAGCTGATCCCTCCTTGGTTGTCATAAAGGTTCTGCCTCTCAGCGCGCGCGCGCGCATATTCCTCAATCTGTGTGAACTAACAGACCCAGCCACACCAGACGCACGCTGCTGCGTGCAAACCGGCGTGCTGGACGCGGAATCCGCCGCCTTGCTGTCAGTACACGCGGCGGCTTTTCCGCGTTCTATTACACCACCATTTTCAAGCAATATGGGGAAGAAAAAGCATCTTTCTGCTGCTGAAATGCATGACGTACAGTATACAGTTTTGGACAAGGAATGAAAATCTTTATATTTCAAGAAATTCTGTTAAAAGATTTGTGAATCAGAGCACACACGGGTTCGTACAGATAAAGGGAAAATGCGGAAAAGTTTCTGTCAAATACATCGGATTAAGAGAACAGCTGCTAAAATGCCATTACAAAGCAGCAAAGAATTGCAGTTATGCATAAACCTTCTATTCGGCCACTCCTAGCCAATGCTCACAAGCATAAATGGCTGCAGTGGGCCCAGAGCTACATGAAGACTAATTTTCAAGCAGACTTGTTTATGGACGAGTGCCATACAACTTTTCTTCATGGTCCAGATGGATGGAGTGGTGGATGGTTGGTTTCAGCCACCACATCCCAACAAGTCTGCAATGTTAGCAAGGAGGTGGCAGAGTCATGTTTTCAGCTGGAATCATGGGGAAAGAGCTGTTTGGGCTCCTTTAGAGTCCCCGAAGGTGTGAAAATGACCTCTAATAAGTATGTGGAGATTCTGACTGACCACTTTCTTCCATGGCACAAAAAAGAAGAACCGCATTTTCCGGTATAAAATCATCTTCATGCATGACATTGTACCATCTCATGTTCCAAGGATTACCTTTGCGTCATTAGCTACTATAGGCATGAAAGGAGAGAAACTTGTGGTGTGGCCCCCATCCTTCCCTCACCTCAATCCTATCAAGAACCTTTTGGAGCATCCTCAAGGAAAGATCTATAAGGGTGGGAGGCAGTTTACATCCAAACAGCAGCTCTGGGAGGCTATTCGAACAGCCTACAAAAAAAAGAATCAACCAGAAACTCCCCCAAAACTCACAAGTACATGTGCAAGAATTGTGAAGCTGCTATCAAAGGGGTCCCATGTTAATATCAGGGCCGGATTTGTACTTACCAGTGCCCTAGGCCTGCTGTCACCAAGCGCCCCCCCCCCCCCCCCCCCCCGCCACCACCACCACCACCACCAAAAAACATTCTGGCCAACTATCTGACTAGCGATCACTGGTTTGAATGGGCTCATTTCAGTTGTGCTGCTGTGCCCCTCATTGAACAAAGAATCAGTAGATGCTCTGTCCTCTCACGATGGAAATTTGCGCTCCTGCCCGAATGTGCACAGCAGCCGATAGTGCTCTGGGCATGCATACTTGAGAAATTACGGTGATGTATGATCGGTACTTGTCAAGAATGCATAACACTATACTGGCCTCGGTTGCTGTGCACATCTGGGCAGGAGCAGGAAATTACAGGGAACGCGAGTGGCCAGAGCATGCGCTGCTTCTTTATCCTCTGTGCGACTGGCTGCAGTCAGAGCCACAAACAGGTGGCAGGGAGCGTGAGTGGCCAGAGCATGCGCTGCTTCTTTGTCCTCTGTGCGACTGGCTGCAGTCAGAGCCACAGACAGGTGGCAGGGAGCGGGAGTGGCCAGAGCATGCGCTGCTTCTTTATCCTCTGTGCGACTGGCTGCAGTCAGAGCCACAAACAGGTGACAGGGAGCGTGAGTGGCCAGAGCATGCGTTGCTTCTTTGTCCTCTGTGCGACTGGCTGCAGTCAGAGCCACAAACAGGTGACAGGGAGCGCGAGTGGCCAGAGCATGCGCTGCTTCTTTGTCCTCTGTGCGACTGGCTGCAGTCGGAGCCACAAACAGGTGGCAGGGCAGAGCAATGGAGAGAAGCCCATCCAAAACAGAGAACAGGTAAGTAGCAAACATCCTGTCAAGACCCACTTTGGATGTTCTGTTGTAATTATAGTTGACCTGAACTCAGAACTTCCTCTCTGCTCTAAAAGATACGCAACAACATAACCTTTACATAAAAACATTTTTGTTACAGCTGATACAAATCCTGCAATAAATAGACAGTGTGTATAATTCCTACTTTCATGGAAGCAAATATATTAACATCTTGTGCTTTAAAATAAGCTTATATGCTGTGGCAGTCAGGTGACACAGGTAAGATATCAAATTTGTGATTAGACACAGATGTTCGAAAGGCTCTCTAAATACATACAGGGTGCATTTCTCTGTTTTCCTTCTGTCCTGTGCAAGAGTTCAGCTCCACTTTAAAGCATCTGAATGACATTTATTTATATTTGCTGAAAAAATCTACGTATCTCTTTTGAATGCTGAATGTACATATGGCGGTGTGCTCTAACATATAGGCAGTATACAGCAACAAAGTATGAAGAAGGCTTATTAGCAGAAAGATTACTCTTTTTCTTTTAAGCCAATAAATGGTATCATCCTGATTCAAAACTCTCTGCTTTTGCTGATGGCTAAGATGGTAGAATGCTCTAATGCTACAGGAAAGCAGAAGGATGCCAAACCATACACAGTAGCATAGAGGTAGTAACAGCTCAGGTGACAGTGACAGTTTAGCAATGAAAGGGAAGCATACAGCATTTTTATTCCAGGCTGCAGCAGTTCTCATAGATGGTCGGAGCTGACAGAAAATGAGTCAAGAAAGAGTTAACTTAAGCAGAGACGAGATCACTGGCTAGGAAGAAAAAAAAAGCAATAAATTACGGCTAGATAAGAAAGTGTAATTTACAACTGCTGGGGTCAGTGTCACAGCTGTAAAAAAGAAGGCAAAGAAACTAGCAGAAATGTTTGGGAATGCCTGCATTAGAACTCAGCGGAACTTCGTTTTATCTGCTTTGTAATGTAAATCTCTGGTATTTCTCACATCCACTTGTACTGTATGTCGAATATATATATATATATATATATATATATATATATATTTGGATCATCAGATGACAGTTATGATTGATCCTGATTGTTATAACACATCAGGAAGTAAGAGGTGCAGAGATTGGGGAACTCTGGAATTCAGCTATTAGTGCAGAGCAGGCAGGCCCGGATTTCTGCAAAGGCCACAAAGGCCATTGCCTAGGCCGATAAAATCAGATAAGATCAGAAGGGCAGCATGACTTGGAGAGAGAAGAGGTCATATGTCAAAGTAAATCATCTCCTCTGTTCCCGCAGCGCAGCCAGCGCCCTGCCAAAATACCAGGGCTGTGGAGTCGGAGTCGTGGAGTCGGGCAATTTTGGGTGCCTGGAGTCGGAGGCGGGAAAAAATGCACCGACTCCAACTCCTAATGAATTTGTAACTGTAATTAAAATAGAAAATATGATAAAAAGTTCTATTTCTCAGATAATAGTCATTAAAAATAATGTATATATACAGTAATAGCTGTGCTTAGTCCACAAAAATGAAATAAACCAATCAAAATTAGTTACTTGTGCTGCTTCAATAAAGCAGTCCCCGTATTTTTAAGGTCAGATATACATATCTGATTGTGACTGTATATATGATGTGTACACAGGAATCTCTTATATATACTAAATAACATCTATGCTGTAAGAATAAAGCCTGATGTGTAGCTGTGTCACTAATAGAGATGGTCAACGAGATGGAAATAATTCTGCATTGATGCTGATTTATGCAAATGTATGCACTCCCTTTCCTGATGAAATCAAATAATTTGATATGTTGTTAAAATTTGGTTTGGTAAATACAAATTAAAGGGTAACTGAGACGGATGAAAAGTAAAGTTTTATACATACCTGGGGCTTCCTCCAGCCCCCTTCAGGCTAATCAGTCCCTCGCTGCCCTCCACCACCTGGATCTTCTGCTATGAGTCCTGGTAATTCAGTCAGTCAGCACTGTCCGGCCGCATGCCGCTCCCACAGCCAGGAACATTCTGCACCTGCGCAATAGTGCTGCACAGGTGTAGTATGCTCCTGGCGGCGGAGTGTGACTGGCTCAAGTACCTGGACTCATAGCAGAAGATCCAGGTGGTGGAGGAGGACAACGAGGGACTGATTATCCTGAAGGCGGCTGGAGGAAGCCCCAGGTATGTATAAAACTTTTAATTTCATCTGTCTCAGGTTTACTTTGTTACACAGTAGTACTATACTCTACATATGCACTCCCCACAGAGCTGCAGGGGATCCACTGAGAATGCTGTGCACATTGAACACAGAGGTGTTGTCTGTTTACAATCTCCTCATTCCCCTGCAGAGTACCTGCACATCATTCTTACATGTACCCACACTTACATTGCCTAGGGCCTGATAGATGTTCTTTGTTCCGGTTTGCACCTTTTACAAGTACTCTTACCAAGGACTAGTTTTAGTCTAAAGGGAATAAATATAGTAGTCTACATATCCTTCTCACTTCAGTTGTCTTGTAAAATTCCTAAGCGTTGGCAGTTAAGAGACGAATTTCATGTTACATACTTTTAATCAACAAAATTGTAATATGCAAATTAGAGGAGTCGGAGTCGTGGAGTCGGAGTCGGAGGAATCCTAAACTGAGGAGTCGGAGTCTGTGGATTTTTGGACCGACTCCACAGCCCTGCAAAATACATCAATGAATAGTGGCCAATACAATATATTGAAACAATGTGCAAAAAGCAATGTCCCACTAGTTCCGCCGAAGCTGCCAAGGGTCCCGGCGGAACTAGTGGGACAGCGCAGGCAGCGCTGTTGCAGCCATCTTAGGTCTTTCTACTTTATTATCGGGTGAGTCCTCATGTCCTTTCTCTTCTGGTCTTTGTCGTCACTTAAGTTAATCACTCACTTCATATTGCCGTCCTTGTGTCGTCATCTTTTTCATGCTGCTGTTTCATTATATCTACCTCTATGCTAATGTGTTTTTTCACTTTTTATCTACCTCATTGCTTTTTGCACATTGTTTCAATATATTGAATTGGTCACTATTCATTGATGTATTTTGAAGTTAGGATTGTGTGTTTATTTATGAATGATATATTATACTTGGATGTTAATTGTTAGCACAGATTGGTGATAATATATAGCACTAGCACTTTATTTTAGTGGTAATTCCAGTGGAGGCTGATAAATATTACATTCTTATATACTAAGTTGGTTTCCCTGGGGTCTATATGTGGAGTGGATGTCTCTAGATAACAATATTGATTTAGATAACTAATGGGACACCGCTATGCATTTTTCCACATGATCCCCCAGGCAAACAATTGTTTTATCCAGGATTACCCTGACATGTGACTCAATTTATGATGAAATGTTATTTAGGGGCCTATGACCCTGGTTGGCTGCTTGTTTTTAATTGTTTTTAACGTTGAGTTGGTTATGAATAAAGATTTTTTCATTTTGATCCTATTGTCTCAAGCTCAAGTCTTATACATAATTATTGCTTTATTGCTATTTACCTATGATTAATGAGGAGGAGCTTTGTTCTTTCATGCCTAATGCTACGTACACACATACGACAACGATAGTTCGTTGAGAACAACGAACGAACTTTTAATTGATGAAAGAATGACCTAAGTAAAGTTAGTTTTTAAATGTGTGTAACGATCTGATCGTTAGAACGAACGTTACATCACGTAAAGCAACTATTGCGCTTGCGCATAAAAATGAGAAGTTTCATGGAGAAATAGCGAAATGCGCATGTCAAGCCTAGTACGAACGACCGTTTCCAACGATGTACTACTTTTGCAAATGATCGTCGTTGGTAAAAAGCCGCCAAGCTAGATCGTTCGTTTTTAACGATCTAGCTCGTCCGTCGTTAGACTTAATGATCGTTGGTTGCTTTTTTTTAAACGATCAACGATCGTTTCAAACGACTATAGTCGCATGTGTGTACGCACCTTTAGTCAGTTTAGTTGGAGGTCGACGACCTCTTTCCTCCTGCTTATCTAACCTATTTAGGTATATAAGGTAATTGTTGCCTGAGTTTGTCTGCTCGTATGGTGTGGTGCTAGAACTGTCTGTGCCTGTCGCCATTATAAAGCTTGAAATACAGATTCCACAGCCCTTCATACGGTATTCTGGTATCTACACAGGGGGCAAAACACGAAGAATTAACCCACTCACAATCGGTCTCCACAATAAAGGCCAGGGCTTAGGGCATTTTTTTCAAATTTTTTCATCATTTTTTATTTGTTATACAATCTATCATTTAAAAAAAAAAAAAACTGTAAAATTGATCAATTTGTTTGTATTGTGCATGGCGACCTTTAGGATACAGCCCTCCGTTTCTAGTCACAGCTTTACAAGCACAGGATGCAGCAGATATAGCTGCTGATCTGTCCCCTGTGTGTTGCGGGAACCTGGGTGAGTATAAATCCAGCAGTGCTGATAGAGAGACTGGAGGCTGTGCGGTAAATCTGGTCACATGACTCTCTCCCTGGGACAGTCACCTCGCACAGTGCGCCCTCTGCTGCCCAGACCTGTACATAGCATGTACAGGTGTCAGCCTATGTGATGATGATGATATATCCGGCTAAGAAGCATTACATTACTTCCATGCAGTAACTGCATACAATTACAATAAGTTCAATTAGATGCTAATCACATATGAGATCTGCCCGGCGATTAGTCCCGGCAGCCGTGTGCGTGGTCAGACTCCGCCTCCAGCCCCGCCCGCTACAGTTTTGAAGACGCCAGATTGGGGAACATCTTCCTCATCGCTTCGGCATTCCTGCATTCTGGAGCCGGCGGCCAGTTGTTGTGATCTGTGGACAGAGAAGAGGACAGTGACATCACACAGTAACCATGGCGGAGTGACAACATGCGGTAACCATGGTGCAATGACAACACACGGTATCCATGGTGCAGTGACATCACATGGTAACCATGGGGCAATGACATCACACGGTAACCATGGTGCAGTGACATCAAACTGTACCCATGGGGCAGTGGCATCACACGGTATCCATGGGGCAGTGATAACACACGGTAACCATGGGGTAAGGACATCAAACAGTACCCATGGGGCAGTGACATCACACGGTAACCACGGGGCAATGACATCACACGGTAACCATAGGGAAGTGACAACATGCGGTAACCATGGGGCAATCACATCACACGGTAACCATGGTGCAGTGACATCAAATGGTAACCATGGGGCAATCACATCACACGGTAACCATGGTGCAGTGACATCATACGGTAACCATGGGGCAGTGACCTCACATGGTAACCATGGTGTAGTGACCTCACACGGTAACCATGGTGTAGTGACCTCACACGGTAACCATAGTGTAGTGACCTCACACGGTGACCATGGTGCAGTGACCTCACACGGTGACCACGGTGCAGTGACCTCACACGGTAACCACGGTGCAGTGACCTCACACGGTAACCATGGGGCAGTGACATCACACAGTAAGCATAAACAAAGAATTCTCCCCTACCCTAAAGAAAAATCTAGCAAACTCAACCTCCCAATTTATAAATAGGGAAATACTGATTGTGTTTATGGTCAATCATGCATCTATTAGTGTATGGTAGCTTTAATATTGTGATTTTTATCAACCCCCTCCCCCTTCCCAGTTAGTGATAACACAAACAGAGTTGGGCTAACATACCCGGCACTGTCCAGTAATTCTGGTACAAGTTCTGCCCGGCGTCCACCTTCACAGTCTCTCCGGTGATGAATGAAGCAGCGGGCGACAGCAGGAAGCAAACCGTTGAAGAAATCTGCCAATCACAGAGTTAAATAGACGGTCACACATAGCAGAGAATAAAGGGGTTAATTGTGTTTAGTGTAAGCTTTCGGCTAACAAGCCTTCTTCAGACTTTGTTACTGTACACAGGAATTGAGTCTGAAGAAGTCTTATTAGCTTGTGAACTTGTGTACAGAAGTGTGTCCTGGGGATGTGTAGGGACTGCATGGAAGTATGTTGAATGCTATGATCAGACTGTGGAAGGGAGGAGTTGATGAGGTTGGATAGGGAGCAGTATCTAGTGAAGATTAGGCCGAGTGTGTGGCCGTCAGTATGGGTTGCAGTGGTGGGCCCAAGTGTGAGGTGAAGGGAGGTAAGTGACAGGAACTTGGAGGCGCAGGAGGGTTTAGTGTTGATGGGGATGTTGAAGTCTGAGGGAATGTTAGTGGACAGGAAGAGGGAAAGCCATGCAGAGAAGAAAAGACTGGCTGGACCTGGGGGGCAATAGATTACGATGAATTGAAGGTGAAAGGGGGAGTAGACTCGGACTGAGTGGACTTTCGAAGGATGAGAAACGAATGGCAGGCGCAGCAGGGAGGGGGCTGATTGGATGGCTTTGGGAAAGAATGATGCCCCCACCCCCACCATGTTTATTACCAGGTCAGTGTGTGTGGCTGAACTGTAGGCTGCCATATGACAACAGTGCAACAGGTGAGATGGTGTCTGAGGGAAGCAGCCATATTTCCGGTAAAGGACCTCCGAGGTGAACATAAGCTGATGAGATAAGCAATTGTATCCATCCATCTTCTAAAAAATCATTTTTTTAGATATCTCACACTTGTATTTTATATTTAAATCTAGTTTTTACTGTTTCATTTTCAAATTTACTGTTTCAGTTTCAAATTTTGCTGGTCCAAGTATGCCAGAGCTCAAATCTGTGAACTACTGACCCTTTTTATCTCTTTCCTGCTCTCACAAGCCATTTACTGACAGGAAAGTGTTTTATGGCTGTAATTACTTATCAGTGAGGGTTATGCTATAGTCTGACCAAGTCCAACCTGGACAGCAACTGTCACTTGCATACCTGATGTTTAACTCTTGCAGGCAGGGAAAGAAAAAAAAGGAACACAACATAGTAATTTGTGTGTTTGGCACTGTACATACACATGTCTATCTCATCATGTCACATGTCACTTCGGGTATCCTTTAATAAAAGATGAAGCCATGTAAAATTAAGATGCTATGGATATGTTCCAGTTCAGAGCCAGATCACCCACAAGGCCATTCTAGGCAGTTGCCTAGGGCCTGGAGAGAGTCTAGGGGCCTGATGGATGATAGGACCCTACCAAATCTTACTACATTAAACCAGGTGACCATCAGCGGTGAGCAAAAACTGCTATCTTGCCCAGGGCCCCAATCCATCTTAATCCATTTCTGTTCCAGTTTGCTACATACAGAGAATTAGAATAACGTGATCGGTTACAAGGCAGTACTGTGAACAGGCCCATAGCATTGTATGGGCAATGAGCTGACAGAAATATTCACTGAGCGCTGTGAACTGGCCCTAAAACAAAACACGTTGCCTATCCTCCATGTCTCGCTGCTCTCCTCTCTATAACTGCAGACAGGACTAATTGTCACTGGGTGCCACATCCGTTTTCCGAATTGCTCACGCGACCCCCGCGGCTGCGAAACTGCAGGAGAATCGCTTTAGTCGGGATTCGGATGCGTCTTACGAAAAACTGCTGCATGCTGTCCAGAACCGCAGCGGCATGCTATTGTACGGAATAGACAGCATTTCCCCCAACGGCTCGCATGCTGTATATCCATATGTAGTGGAAGCGGGCCCTTAAAAGACACCTGAAATGCACAGCCCAACTGCTAGCTATGGTCAGTAGAAATCTTATGGAACATAAAATCAGGAGTAGGACCTCTAGTGACCAAAGTGCCTACCCATTGCCAAATTCCTGGATGAGCTACTCTGGCTAATAATCTCTCTCTACCTGGTAGACCGAACCTACAATTGGCCCCTAGGAGCTGAGTTTTAGTCTCCAAGGGCTTTTCAGCATGGTTTCTTGTTATTTCTTTGTTCATTCTTTTTGTTATTGTTGTTTAATCTATTTATCTCACCCCAGAGCAAGATTTACAATAGATCTGTATCGAGGGCTGTCCCAGCCCACTGCTTCTATACTTCCATTTCTGTCTTTGCAATTAGTTATTACCTGCATAAGGTTTAGCTAAAACAACAGATTAAAGTGGATCCGAGAAAACTTTTACTCATTGCATAATTGTGTTCCTTTCATATAGTTTATAGGGCATTCTTCAAGCCAAATACTATTTTTGTTTTGTTTTATTACTCCAATTCCCTATAAACTAAACAAGCCTCGCCCACAGCTCCTTTTGTGCCTTGGCACTGTAGCAAGGGCTTATGGGAGCTCAGTCTGGGCAGGAGGAGGAAGAGGTTACTAGCCAGAGATTTCAGAGGCAGAGGGGAGGAGGGAGGAGGAGAGGGGACTGAATTTACACACAGGCAAGCTGATAGCATCTCCAGTCCTCAGCCTCAATGTGACAAACAGAACATGGCCCCTGTTATTGTATCACAGGAATAAATAATCATAAACTGTTGAAGCTGTTTGCAGCTAGATATGCTGTGTAAACTATCTAAACTTTAGATAAGATATATAGACAAGTTACTTGTTATAATTCGTTTTTCATCCCGGATCCGCTTTAAAGACTTTATACATAGGAGTGAACTCTGTATTAGTCCTTCAATTTCCTGAAGATAAGACCAGAGACGGGACAAGGCCCTCTAGCGCCCAAGGCTGAGACACCAAAGTGCACCCCTCCATCCCTCCCCCCCCAGCCGTCACGCACTGATTGCTATTAGACTAAGAGGTGCTCCAGCCCCTTCCCCCCCCCCATCTCTAGTTATCTGGCTTGCAGTCACTGCCTTGTATCCCCTTTTCTTATTTTTCTCTGCTTCAAACACAATACGGGAATGATAGCTGAGTGATTTGTGCGCCCCCTCCTACACTGCGCCCTGAGGCTGGAGCCTCTCTCGCCTCTGCCTCGGCCCGACCTTGTGTGTGCCCCTCCTACACTGCGCCCTGAGGCTGGAGCCTCTCTTGCCTCTGCCTCAGCCCAGCCCTGGATAAGACATAACGGCATGCGTTTTACAGCTTTTTCTTTGCTTATGCAATATGAAAGCACTGTTATATTGTTATGAATATTTCTTTAAATATTTATGATGAAAAAAAAAAAGACACCTGAAATAAGAGGGATGCTGCCATATTTCATTCCTTGCTGTCCTGCTGATGTTTCTGGCATCAGTAGTGTCTGAATCACACACCTGAAACAAGCATACAGCTAAGCCAGTCACACTTCAGTCAGAAACACCTGATCTGCTGCATGCTTGTTCAGGGGCTATGGCTAAAGGTAGTAGAGGCAGAGGATCAGGAGGTCTGCCAGGCAGCTGGTATTGTTTAACCTTTTCGGGACCACGTGCAGTAGATTCTACGCCGCACTTGTGGCTGTTCTAGCCTGATGCGGCGTAGGATCTACGCCGGCCCGCAATTTCCGCTCCCGCACCCGGAGGGGGAGATTAGGCTGTCATATGACAGCCGACATCTCCCCCGAGTGATCAGCAGCCATTGCGTATGGCTGCTGATCATGTGATCACTACGATCGCCGTCGGATTGTAGTGATCAGTTTGACAGCTGCGGCGGCAGGGAGGAAAAGAAGAGGATCCACTTACCTCCCTGCCGTTCCCGCGACGATCGGCACCCCCTTCCGCTCCGGCCGGCATCTCCGCTCCGTCTGACGTCAGCGCCGGGTCCCGGCTTGATGACGTCATCAAGCCGCGACCCAGAACTGATCGTCAGACAGAACGGAGATGCCGGCCGGAGAAGAGGGTCCCGTGCGGCTCATCGCTGGAGCCTGGAAGGTAAGTGAAGGCTGCTGGCAGAAGGGGGGGGGGGGGCACAGGCCACCATGGGGGGACACCAATCCAGCCAGCCACACACGGGAACCGGCCGCGCAAAATGCCTTGGTCCTTTAGGGGGGGTAGGCGGCCGGTCCCGAAAAGGTTAGAAGGAAATAAATATGTCAGCCTCCATATCACTTTCAGGTCAGGTGACCATTCATTCAAAAACCTCACCGTAAACTCAACTCTCCAAGCCAGCTACATGGAGAATATCTCTTTAGCTACACACACACACTGCAAATTACTGCTAACCACAGCGATAACTAGGGATTGTTTCAGAAAAACAGCTAAGGTATGACTGTTGTACAGACACGCTGCTCCCAAATTGTCACCCAAAACAGTCATTTGGGGGAGAAAGCTATTGCAAATGAGTTAGTAGCGCTAAAGGCCCGTAGCCATGACGCGATTTTTGCAGCAATTTTCCCGCCATGACCGTTGACTTTTCCCATGACAAACGGTCGGTTTTCACAATATCGTGTAGCACTGTTTAACCCTTTAGCAGCCAATTTATGGCTTGGAAGCGCTCCAGGCCAATTTATTTTAGCACTTTCTTTATTTGTTACATTTCCCTACTAATAATTAGTACTGCTGTAATGTGTATTTATGGCCACATGTCACTAGGGGGCAGTGTGAGACAATAACAGGGGATTTCCTGCTTTTAGTTTCTATATATGCAGCTAGCATAAAGAGATCAAAGCATTCCAAGAATTTACACACAAAGAGTTCAGCCGACTCAGGTCAAAAGCAGGGCACTTATCTCACACGAGATAACTCTACTGAAACTGCTAATTGGTTAACTAAAGTCAGTTAAACGATGTTTAGCGATATGCTGCGTTCCGATTCCCTTGTGCGCTGATTACCACGATCATTTGTAGTCTCGTTCACGCCCGTCGCTTGTTCCCAAGGAAGATGAATCAGCGATCGACTTGTTTGTTAGATCGCCATGGATCCCTGATCCATTTTTAGGTGAGTACTTAGCTTAAGTCTTGCAATGATACCTCCTCAGGCATTCCTAATCGTTTGGCTGGGATCCTCGGAATCTGTGCTGCAAACGAAGAAGGGCCAGATTCTTTATAATTCTCCACCGCGGTCTGGGAGAAGATCGATCCCTGCAGAGCAACAAACCACACCGGGGAGTAAGAGGTTAAATGCATAACTAAAGTGCTACTCAACGTCCATTAGAAAACGATATAACGTGACTATGATATGGTACAATGTGACTGATACAACGTGTCATAGTTGCACAGACTACTGGTAAATTAAAGTTGTTAATACAGTAAAAGTTTTTGAAATAAATAGTGAAGGAATATCAGAATGGAAGTTCAGCCAGAGGACAAAAGGGGGAGCTTCACAAAAGCCACCATGCTCAAAGAGCGCGGGCTAAACCAGTGAGCGCATGTGCGGTCCTAGCAGCGTTGCGTGCGCTCCTACGTTACGCGTGATTGTTCTCAGTGCTGCGCGCTATGACTGTTGCGACTCCTGCGCTACTCCGCCATCACCCGTGTCTGCCATGCACTACGTGTGTGACGTTTCACGCGTGTGGGAGGCACAACAGAGGGACAGATGAGAACTTACACTGCACACGGGGCAAGTGAGGGTGGGGGGATATACACTTGGGAAGACAGTGGCCAGGGGTCTGTCACGTATGTCGGTTGCCGCGATATCGCTAAGCACTCGCTCGACCACATCGGACCGAGATTTCCCAGCAAGCTCGATTTAAAGAGAGTCTGAAGCTTTATAAAATTGCTCTTTTTATTTAACATTTATCTTCTGCACTATCACCATAGCTAAAATGCCGCATCCCTGCAGCAGAACTCTGTAATTAAACCCCCTCAAATCACCTGGGCAAAATGCGGGGTCGCTTCATAGTCGAGGCAGAGCTTAGGGCAGTAGCTCTGCCTCTACTCGCGTCAATCCCCGCTAATCTCCGCCCCTCCCCGCCCCTCAGCCTTCTTCCACTGAGCGGGGTGGGAGAGAGGCAGGGACTGACGCTAATGGAAGTAGAGCTACAGCGCTAAGCTCTGCCTCCCCAGGCAGCAAAATCCACGATTTTGAAAGTCGTGGATTTTTGCCCCGGGATTTGAGGGGTTTAAATACAGCGTTCTGCCAGGGGGGTGCGACGTTTTAGCTATGGTGATAGTGTGGTAATATAGTGGGGTGCGTATGATGTAAGGATAACAGGAACATATTCTTCCATTTTTTCTGCCTGTGTTCCATATAGGTCGGCTAGAAGGGAGCTGTGGCCATTGATTGCTTGGGGCAAGGAAGTGGGTATTGTCTTGACCATAGGAAATGCTTTGAGTTTCTGCTAATGGGATTATCTGCCTGGCGTTTTGAACTCAGGAGACGGCCTATTGTCTCAATACACAAAGCAAGCCTAGGCAGGAAAAGTCTAACACATGTCAACTTGTGGTGAAGAAACCCTATTTAACTGTGAGGAAATTAAATTATTGGAGGAAGTCTTTTCATGTATGTGGGCTATAGTACATTTTTTGTGGATGTTAGATCTCTAGAAATCCAATTATGACTGAGGATGTAATTAAAACCTAGTTCCTCCCCTCCCCAAGGAAGTTGCAGCCTCCAGGCGTAGCTCAGAGTATAAAAAGCAGAGGCAGATGCCTAGTGACTATCTGCTCTTGGAGTTAGCGCATAGCTAGAGTTGATCTCGACTTCTGGTCGAACAAGCGGCATGCTCCTGCCGACAACGTTGAGACCTTCAAGTTGGTAACTTTTTTTTATTTTTTTAATAAAAAAAAAAAAAAAAAAAAAAAAAAAATGGAAGAATATGTTCCTGTTATCCTTACATCATACGCACCCCACTATATCACCACAGATAGTGCAGAAGATAAATGTTAAATAAAAAGAGCAATTTTATAAGGCTTCAGAGTCTCTTTAACAACTTGAGTACCAGGCCATTTTTTACAACTCCACACTTCACAACTTTAACGGTCTATTGCTCGGTCATACAACTTAGCACCCAAATTCATTTTACCTCTTTTTCTTCTCACTAATATAACTTTCTTTTGGAGTTATCTGATTGCTGCTGCCATTTTTATTAATGAAAAAATAGCAAAATTATGGGCTATTTTATCCCACTCCCCCCCCCCCCCCCACCTACATTGGCCCTACATTACGTTACACACGCTACACATTAAGTCAGGGATTAGACTGTGAGCCCAGAGGGACAGTTAGTGACACTGTGCAGCGCTGCGTTAGATGTCAGCGCTATAGAAATACATTTTCTTATATAAAAACGATTGCAGCCTGCCAGCACTGATCACCCGCTGGCAGACTGCTCGCTGTGCCCTGCAGCGTTTACTGACGGGAGCTCTCATCTAATCTTGTTACTCGTGAGATCACACCGTATGGTATGACTAAAGAATGAGACAGCTACCTTGCAGCCGCTATCCTGCGTTGGGCAGTCACAGAGTGGTTATACATTCTATGGATTTCGGCGTGAAATCGATTGATTCATGGATCGGCATCATGCTTGTTGTAGCACTAATTTCCATATCCGATATGATAATATTATTGAATTGGATGGTCGATTGGGCTGCAAAATTGCTAGATTTATTGGCACCCTAATACCTTCTGAGCCAATCAGGTGCTTTCGGCGTGAATATGGTTGTACTAACCATCCAACCAAGCGTATGGGAAGACCGCAGAGGGAGGTACTTACCGGAGCCACAGAGTTGATCCTGACGCCGGTGTGGGCCCATTCGATAGCGAGGCTTTTGGTGAGATTGTCCACAGCTGCTCTTGCTGCCCCCGTGTGGCTGGAGGAGACAACAACATGACAAACTACTCGCAGCCATAACTGAGAAGTACGCTCTCTTTCACCCACACAGAGGAGAATTCCATGATGCATATGATATAAGTTATCCCCAAGTCGCATCAGATATTGTAATATATTTTTAAACACCTTGTTTTGAATTTGCTTTTCTACTTTTTTTTGTGATTTGAAATATCACTAAAAATATGTTTTCAGCTCCTGAAAGCTTGTATGTAATTATTTAAAACATTTCTTTGTTACAGCCTACATAACTCCTGCAATAAATCTGCAGTGTGTCTAAATCCTGCTTTCATGGAAGCAGACAAAGGGTTAACATCCCGTGTTTACATATTAGCTGTGTCTGACGAATTTCTGTGCTGACACAGCTCAGAGTTCAAATTACACTTGCACTTACTTGAAGATACAGGGGATTTAGACAGGCTCTTCTCTCTAAAAACACACAGGATGTATTTCTCTCCGTTTTCCTTCTGTCCTGTGCAAGAGCTCAGGTCCCCTTTAACCACTTCACCACTGAGGGTTTTTTCCCTTATGGACCAGAGCAATTTTTACCTTACAGCCATCCTCCCATTAATTCGCCAATAACTTAATTACTACTTGTCACAACAAAATGATCTATATTTTTCGCCACCAATTAGGCTTTCTTTGGGTGGCACATTTTTGCTAAGAATTATTATATTCTAAATGCATTTTAACGGGAATAATAAGGAAAAAATGGAAAAAAACAAACATCCTCCGTTTTCGGCCATTATAGTTTTAAAATAATACATGCAACCATAATAAAAATTAACATATTTTATTTGCCCATTTGTCCCGGTTATTGCACCATTTAAATTATGGCCCTATCACAATGTGTGGCGCCAATATTTTTTGGGAAATAAAGGTGAATTTTTTCAGTTTTGTGTCCATCACTATTTAAAACCCATATTTTTAAAAATAACAGTAATATACCCTCTTGACATATATATTAAAAAAGTTCAGTCCCTAAGGTAACGATTTATGTATTTTTTTTTTAATTGTCTTTTTTTTTATTCTCAAAAGTTTTATTTCGGTATTCATGGGAGTGTGTGGGAGGTTAGGAGTTAATTTTAAATTATGTGAAGGTCTTTTTATTGAAATAAATGTATGTAGGTGTATTTTTACTTTTTGGCCACAAGATATCCTCACTCATTTTCTTCCTGCCGCATACTAATAGTACGCGAACAGGAAGTAATGCGTGCATGTGTAATTAAGATTTGTAAAAATGATGCAGGCATCTCATTGAGAACGGTGATCATTGACACAGGGACTTAGATCATTCATTGATCTCCCCTCTAACATAACGGTGTCGAGAACACGCACGGGAGCGAGCAGCGGTGGTAGGCGTATATCTACACCCCTGGGATGGGAACACTTTTCCCACGGGGCATAGATATACTGCCGCAAATGCAGCGAGTGGACAACAGGCTTTACAATCCCCCCCCCCCACCCCGCCCCACCCCCGGTGACCAGGCTATTTTTTACAAATTGGGCCACTGCAGCTTTAAATAAAACCTGTAACTACAAAAAGTTCCCCTGGGAGGTACTCACCTCAGGAGTGAGAAGCCTCCGGATCCTATTGAGCGTTCCCCCGTCCTCCTGTGTCCCACGGCGGTCTCGCTGTGTCCCTCCGAACAGCGGGGATGTAAATATTCTCCACCGTGGCTCCAGCGCAGGCGCAGTATCCGCTCTCCGCTCAGAGATAAGAGCAAATACCTGATCGCTGTTGGCCCGCTCTACTGTGCAGGCGCAAGTCTCCTGCTCCTGCGTAGTAGAGCTGACACGTCAGAGATCGGCTATTTCCGCCTATCTCCGTACGGTTTGCCTCAACCGCGCCCCCGCTGGAGCCAGGAAAGTTAGATAAATCAGGGCTTATCAGGCTTGTCGAGGGAGGATTGTGGGACGCTTCGGGGGAGCCAGCGCTGGACTGCCTGCAGCTACCGGGAAGGGGGAAGCTCTGAGGCTTCCCCGTACCGAGGTGAGTACCCCCCAGGGGGACCTTTTTTGTTGTTGTTACAGAGTCACTTTAAAAGGATACTTAAGTAAAAAATAAAAAAATTTTTTTACTTACCTGGGGCATCCCTCAGCCCCCTGAAGCTATATGGTGCCCTCGCAGCCTCGCTCCGATCCTCCTGTTCCCGCGGGCGGCTACTTCCGGGTTCGGAGACAGCTGCCGACAGGCTGGGAACGCGAGTGATTCTCCGCGTTCCCAGCCGCTATATCACCCTCTATGCTGCTATAGCATATATACAGCGTATATACGGTCACAGGCATCAGCCTATGAGAGCCGATCGCTTTTGTGCCTCCCAGATGGACAGCCGTGTCAAACTCTCCTGCAAAACCCCGCCCCAGGACTTCAGGCCAATTGGCGTTGAGCGGTCCTGGAGCTGCCGTCCACGCCGATTGGTGTGGAGCGGTCGTTAACCAGTTAAAGTACACCAAAACTGAGAGGGATATGGAGGTTGCCATATTTAATTCCTAACTACGAATCAAAACCCTCATTCCAGAGATTGAGACAAACACAAACTAACCTTATGCCCGGGGCTCCCTTCCACATGTCAGCCACAATGTTCACGATGGCTCCTCCATGTTCCTTCATCCAGGTGTTGTACGCTGCAAGTCAAGGGATGCACAGTCATGCCCGCGTACAATGCCCATTCACCACTATGACACAATGTTGATTCACACTTATGTGCAGTGCTATCCCCAGTGTCGGACTGGCAGCTGGAAAAGCTGAGGAAATCCACTTGCTGGCCAAGCAGCAGTAATCGGGTGTTGCTGCTCATAGTGAAGACTTGCTGCAGGTTTCTATTGGGAGTGATAACCCAGGGTTACTGCTGCTTGGCCAGAAGGTGGATTTCCTCAGTTTTTCCACCTCCCAGTCCGACACTGGCTGTCCCTCATGGCGCACCAGACCTAGGCCATAAAGCATTACGCATGCGGTAATGCAGAAAACAGCTGATTTTACTGAACCTGAAGGCCTCCTTTCCATGGACTGTTGAGCTGTGTGCTCAGCAAGCAGTTATCAGGCAGAAGTAAGCAGTTATCATGCAGCAACAAGCAGTTGCCAGGCAGCAGTGAGCAGTTACCAGGCAGCAACAAGCAGTTACCAGGCAGCAACAAGCAGTTACCAGGCAGCAGTGAGCAGTTGAGAGAGTTTGAGAGGCATTTCACTGCCTATCAACAGTTCTTGGAAAGGAGGCCTTAGGGCCCATTCACACTTTTTGCGTGAGTAATTTTTTTGCGTAAAAATCACTTAACACTGTGGCGATTTTTCCGCGATTGCGTTTAGCTCTTCTATAGCAATGAAACGCGATAGCCAGGAAATCGCCTGAAAATGGTGCAGGCGGAACGTTTGCGTTTCGCGATTTGTGAACCGGCGTTTTCCACCGACTGTTGATAGGCAGTGAAATGCCTCTCGAACTCTCACAACTGCTCACTGCTGCCTGGTAACTGCTCACTGCTGCCTGGCAACTGCTCACTGCTGCCTGGCAACTGCTCACTGCTGCCTGGCAACTGCTCACTGCTGCCTGGCAACTGCTCACTGCTGCCTGGCAACTGCTCACTGCTGCCTGGTAACTGCTTGTTGCTGCCTGGTGACTGCTCGCTGCTGCCTGGTAACTGCTTGTTGCTGCCTGGTAACTGCTTGTTGCTGCCTGGTGACTGCTCGCTGCTGCCTGGTGACTGCTCGCTGCTGCCTGGTGACTGCTCGCTGCTGCCTGGTGACTGCTCGCTGCTGCCTGGTGACTGCTCGCTGCTGCCTGGTGACTGCTCGCTGCTGCCTGGTGACTGCTCGCTGCTGCCTGGTGACTGCTCGCTGCTGCCTGGTGACTGCTCGCTGCTGCCTGGTAACTGCTCAGTAGAAGCAGCAGTAGAAGGTGTAAGTGAGACTGGTGTCAGTACATACCGGGTTTTCAGCAGTAGAATGTGCCGGTGAGGTTGGTGTCAGTACATACTGGCCTTGCAGCAGTAGAAGGTGGCGGTGAGGTTGGTGTCAGTACATACCGGCTTTGCAGCAGTAGAAGGTGTCAGTGAGACTGGTGTCAGTACATACCGACTTTGCAGCAGTAGAAGGTGTCAGTGAGGTTGGTGTCAGTACATACCGCTATGCAGCAGTAGGTGTCAGTGAGGTTGGTGTCAGTACATACCGGCTTTGCAGCAGTAGAAGGTGCCGGTGAGGTTGGTGTCTATGACTGCGTTCCATCCTTTGGACGATATCGCCTCGCTGGGACTCGGGAACTGCCCTCCGCCATTGTTCACCAAGAAGTCAATCCGACCGTATTGCTTCAGGGTAGACTCCATCAGCGACTCCACCTGCATTCAGGAATATGGGAGGACAATGAGGGGATGCAATCGCAGGGATGTACAAGGTAATCATCCCTGGCACTGAACTCCTCCTTAGATCCGGTTCACACAGGCGCTGAACCGGCGTTAAACGACGGCCGGGACACTCATCGCTGAAGTGCTGTCCACTCCAATGAATGGCCAGTGCTCGGTACCATCATTCGTGCAAACACTGTGCTCGATCCCAACGTCTCTTTTAGTCCTGGAAGCTACATAAAGCTACAGGACTGCTTAAAGAGACACTGAAGCGGAAAAAAAATGATGATATAATGATTTGTATGTGTAGTACAGCTAAGAAGTAAAACATTAGGAGCAGAGACACGAGTCTAATATTTCTTCCAGTACAGGAAGAGTTAAGAAACTCCAGTTGTTATCTATGCAAAAGAGCCATTGAGCTGGGATTACACGATACTGTTTTTTGTAAGAATCGTTCCGATAGATGCCTTCGATGATAAAATTCCAACATGTTTGATGTTCCGCTCGATTTCTTATAGAAGTCAATGGAAAAAAGATAAGAAAAACGAGTGGAAGATAAAAGAATCGAGCAGAAAATCGAATGGGTAATAGATTGCGTGCCGGAGCGAACGCAAAAAACGTATCGTGTAATCCCAGCATAGGAAATAAAGCATTAGGAGCAGAGACATGATCTAGTATTGTTTCCAGTACAGGAAGAGATAAGAAACTCCAGTTGTTATCTATGCAAAAGAGCCATTGAGCTCCACAACTTTCAAAGTTGCAGAGAGCTCTGTCTTCTGAAGCTTGTTATCTCAACTGTCAGTCACTGTATTGACACAGCTGTTGAAAACCAAGAAAAACCTGAGAATCCACCATAAGGAGGAGATGGACTGGCCCAAAACCTGGTTCCTGTCAGATTTGAACTTCCTACTTTTTTCGCTTGAGTGGTCCTTAAAGGGGAACTGAAGAGAGAGGTATATGGAGGCTGCCATGTTTATTTCCTTTTAGACAATACCAGTTGCCTGGCAGCCCTGCTGATCCTCTGCCTCTAATACTATTAGCCATAGCCCCTGAACAAGCATGCAGCAGACCAGGTGTTTCAGTGGTTCAGACTTATAAGTCTGATCTGACAAGACTAGCTGCATGCTTGTTTCTGGTTTTAATCAGATACTACTGCAGAGAAATAGACCAGCAGGGCTGCCAGGCAACTGGTATTGATTAAAAGGAAATAAACAGGACAGCCTCCATATACCTCTCTCTTCAGTTCCCCTTTAAATGGGGCCCTAGGCAAGATACCAGTTTTTGCCCACCACTGATGATCACCTGGATTTTTTTAGTTAGTTGTGTGAGGGAAGGGGGGAGAGTAGCTTCCACCAGGCCCCTAGACTCTCCCCAGGCCCTAGGCAACTGCCTAGGATTGCTATGTGGATGATCTGTCTCTGCCCCTTCTTATTAAAGGGGAACTTCAGCCTAAACAAACATACTGTCATTAAGTTACATTAGTTATGTTAATTAGTAGGGAATATAATTTTTTACCCACCCTGTTTTAAAAGAACAGCAAATGTTTGTGATTCATAGGGGCTGCCATCTTTGTCATGGGGGCAGCCATCTTTTTGGTTGAAAGGAGGTGACAAGGAGCAGGAGAGACAGTTCCAACTATCCTGTGTCCTGATCACCCCTCCCAGCTGCTTGCGCTAGACTTCAAATGTCAAATTCAAAATGTAAAAAAAAAAAAAAAAAAAAAAAAAAAAAAAAAAAAAAAAAAAAATTGCACCAAAACAGCAGAATGAGAACAACAAAATCAGAAATCCCATCATGCTTTGCACAACATCAGGGGAAAAATGCCCGGGCAGTTTTCTTCTGTGCAGCTAAAAATGAGGCTTGTATAAGAGAAACAAAGTTCTGATGCTGTGAAACTGTTAGGGCCCGTTTCCACTAGGGCGGTTTCGCCGGCGATTCTGCAGAGTTTCCCCGCACATTATTCGCACGGGGAAACTCTGCCATAGGGGATGACGGCGCCACGGCGGAATCGCTTGCAGGAGCGATTCGCCCGGAACCCCCCGCAGAATTCGCTGCGGAGGCTGCGAATCCCATAGCCGTGCATGGCACGGCTCATGGGATTCGCCTGCGATCCCGGACACCGGCTCAGTGCGGCGTGCGTCTGCGAGACACACACCGCACTAGTGGAGACGAGCCCTAAAAGACACACCAAGCCTTTTCAGTGCTGCTGAGTTGATTTATAGTCTGGAGGTTCACTTTAAACTTTATTTGTCAAGTGCTTACATATTACGCAGCGCTGTACGATAGGTGAGACATTACCGCATTAAACGCTGTTACACAGAGCGCGGTCCGTACCTCCTTCTCTCTGCGGATGTTACACTGCACTGCTGTCACCGCCAATGGGTTTTCTGGGCAGATTTCAGAAATAAGCTCTTGGGTGGCTTCTTTTAGCCGGTGAAGCTTGCGAGAAGCGATGACGACATTGCAGCCTGCGGGTGAAAAATATGGTGTTAGGCCCGGTGCCCACTAGCAGCACTTTTGCACCGCTTGCCGATCGCCGGCGAAGTGTTTTAATTTTAAAGACATATGAGGGTATCTCCACTCCAAACCGCAAAGCACCGCATACAGCTTTTCTGGAGCGATCCCAGAGCGATCATATTGAAGGATTGCAGGGCCAAATCCCATTACTTGAATATCGTTTTGGTAAAAGACCACAAAATCGCAGTGTTAAAGAGAATCTGTATTGTTAAAAATCGCACAAAAGTAAACATACCAGTGCGTTAGGGGACATCTCCTATTACCCTCTGTCACAATTTTGCCGCTCCTCGCCGCATTAAAAGTGGTTAAAAACAGTTTTAAAAAGTTTGTTTATAAACAAACAAAATGGCCACCAAAACAGGAAGTAGATTGATGTACAGTATGTCCACACATAGAAAATACATCCATACACAAGCAGGCTATATACAGCCATCCTTTTGAATCTCAAGAGATCATTTGTGTGTTTCTTTCCCCCTGCAGCTATCTTCCACTGAAGTGTCAGGCTATTTCTTCCCGCAGAGTGCAGACAGCTCTGCCTGTATGTAATTCCTCAGTATGTGAAAGCCCAGCCAGCTCAGAGGAGGATTTATCCAGCTTGTAAAAGATAATAGAACAGAGAGAAGCTGCACTAATCTAAATATCACACAGGCAGTGTGCAGAGAGGGGCCTGGATGGGGGAGTTCATAGCAGAACCACAACACTGAAGAACTTGGCAGCCTTCCAGACACAGGCCTGACAAGTCTGACAAGAGAGAGATAAGTTGATTTATTACAGAGATGGTGATAGTAGAACGTGCTGCAGTAAGCCAGAACACATTAGAATAGCTTTTGGAACTTGTAGGATGATAAAAAAACAGGATGCAATTTTTGTTACGGAGTCTCTTTAAGTAATTTCAGAAATCACAAGCTGTTTCTGATTTCCCAAAAAGTGCCACCAGTGTTCCCTGAGCCTTAAAGGGAACCTTAACTGAACGGGTGGTAAAGAGTTTTACTTACCTGGGGCTATTACCAGCCCCCTGCAGCAGTCCTGTGCCCTCGGCGCTGCTCTGGAATCCTCTGGTCCCCCGCTGTCACTTAGTTTCGTTTTTGACGACTCACCAGTCGCCGGCCGCCATGCGTATTATTGGACGCATTCACCAATGCAATTAGCGCTATTGCGGACCGCAACGCGTACAAAAATACGCGTTGCCGCATATCTACGCATGCGGAATGCGGCAACGCGTATTTTTGTTCGCGCTGCGGTCCGCAATAGCGCTAATTGCATTGGTGAATGCGTCCAATAATACGCATGGCGGCCGGCGACTGGTGAGTCGTCAAAAACGAAACTAAGTGACAGCGGGGGACCAGAGGATTCCAGAGCAGCGCCGAGGGCACAGGACTGCTGCAGGGGGCTGGTAATAGCCCCAGGTAAGTAAAACTCTTTACCCCCCGTTCAGTTAAGGTTCCCTTTAAATGGTGCATCGTGTATAGCGGGAAAAACGGCACAGAATTCCGTAATTTTCAAAACAATATCTAAAGCGGACCTAAACTCAGAACTTCCTCTCTGCTCTAAAAGATAAGCAACAGCACAATAACATTTAAAGAAAAACATTTCTTTGTTACCGCTGACACAAATCCTGCAATAAATCTACAGTGTGTCTACTCCCTACTTTCACGGAAGCAGACATAGGGCTAACATCCTGTGCTATCAAACTAGCTGCTCTGCCAAGGCAGCAAGCTGACACAGCTGAGAGATCAAATTACAGTGGCGATTAGTCACAGATGAGGGGGAATTAGACAGGATAAACTCTCGAAATACATACAGGGTGCATTTCTTTGTTTTCCTCCTGTCCTGTGCAAGAGTTCAGGTCCACATTAATTCTGCTTCAAAGACTAGAACATATTTTCATGTGTGATTATTATCAGTAAATTGGTATGTTTATCTGGTGTGGATAAATCTTTGGTCGGTTCCTCGTCTTCAAAATGCAGTGCGCATACTCCAGTGGGTTCCTAAACTTGTGTCTTAAAGCCTCTTTTTTCCACGAACTGTTGAGCTGTGTGCTCAGCAAGCAGTTGCAGGCAGCAGCAAGCAGTTACCAGGCAGCAGCAACGAGCAGTTGTGAGAGTTTGAGAGGCATTTCACTGCCTGTAAACAGTTCATGGAAAAGAGGCCTTAAGGCCTCATTTCCACGAACTGTTGAGCTGTGTGCTCAGCAAGCAGTTACCAGGCAGCAGTAAGCAGTTGCCAGGCAGCAATGAGCAGTTACCAGGCAGCAGAGAGCAGTTACCAGGCAGCAACAAGCAGTTACCAGGCAGCAGCAACGAGCAGTTGTGAGAGTTTGAGAGGCATTTCACTGCCTGTAAACAGTTCGTGGAAAAGAGGCAAGCAGTTACCAGGCAGCAACGAGCAGTTAGCAAGGAAATGAGCAGCGCTACTTAAAAACAGACTAGTGCCTACCTGCAAAAGAGTGCAAGCCCCACTTGTGGGGTCGAATACACACCGAGCATACACATGACCTGTCTACCACTAGAGGAGGATGTTGGTCTCCATTAACAGCTTGCATGCAACCTATTAAGTACTCGTCCCTCCCACTGCGAAGAAGTCAATCCTCCATGGGAGGGGCCTAACACTAACTAAATCCTAACCTATGTATATGCATAGCCTGGGTGCGGCTAATCAAATAAAATCGAAAATTGAAAATTGCGCAAAAGATGGATCAGCGCAACATCCACCTTTTGCGCAATTTTCAGCTGTTAATGGAAACCAACATACTCCTCTAGTGGTAGACAGGTCATGTGTATGCTCGGTGTGTATTCGACCCCACAAGTGGGGCTTGCACTCTTTTGCAGGTAGGCACTAGTCTGTTTTTAAGTAGTGCTGCTCATTTCCTTGCTATGTACTAATGTAATTCGTTTTTGGTCAGCTGCTCCCACTTAACAGCCATGCTTTTGGTGTATATGCAGAGCTTCTGTTTGGGTTCAAGGTGCGTTTGTAGTTCCTGGGGGGGCTCGGCGCATCTCTGGAGGCCATTCGGAGGCGGCCTGGTGTTGCGCTGATCCACCTTTTGCGCAAGCAACGAGCAGTTACCAGGCAGCAACAAGCAGTTACCAGGCAGCAGTGAGCAGTTGTGGGAGTTTGATAGGCATTTCACTGCCTAGAAACAGTTTGTGGAAAAGAGGCCTAACAGAGGTGTGTGGCTCTTCTACTGACCACATATGCTATTGCTCCATTGTTATTGCCTGATGAAGCGGGATCAAACCTGCAAATCATGTTGCATTGTCCCCCGAAGTATGTAAACAAACTTGTTGTATTTGACAAACACATTGGCAATTTTTCTGTCTGCTTGGAGGAGGTAAGCCCACCACTGCCTCCACATGTTTTAAACTTTTTAGATACTTTTATCTTTTTGGCGCCTCTATATCCATTCTACGCTATATCAAGTCCACTCCTGGAGGAGGGTGTTACCCCCTTTTTTCCTTATCTATGGAGAGCGACTTCTTAATCCTGAGTGGGGTCAGGTTTAATCTCCCCACCTGCCTATACAGTAGTTGCCTTGGAGGTAACCCTGCTTTGTGAGTATAGCTTATTACTCTATCATACTTCATTTTAACTACCAGTTCATACGTCACGTCACTATATTTGGTTCTTGGTGTCCCCACTCTGTGTTGTTTTGTAGAAAGTATAGCTTGGAGAACTACAAGTACCAGCACATCCTGCCCCCAGATGCTGAGTCACATGACTTGTAGAAACTATAGCGCTGAGAACTACAAGTCCCAGCACACCCTGCCCCCCATAGACTGAGTCACTGACTTGAGAGCTCGTTCACACTAGGGGCATTTTCGTCCTTTTTTCAAGCGCAGGCGATTTTTTTAAAATCGTACACAAAACGCAATGAATCTCTATGAGAAGGTTCATAGCGCGGTTTGTGAGCTGTGCGTTCAGCAAAGCGCTGCCTGTACCATTTTGGGGGCAATTTTGCTATAATGGAAGGTATAGGAAGAACGCTCACAAAATTGCTTTGTGGGAAGAATACATTTATTATTTTCCGGGTCAAAGAGTTCACTTCCTGACTTATGTCAGGGAGTGAATAAAAAAAAAATAATAAAACCGCTCGGGAAATGCGCTTAGAAAAACGCTTTTCACAAAAATGGAACGCCCAACCAAGCACTGGGAATCAGAAAAAAAATCGCTACATAAAAAACCCGAACACTGAACAATGTGTAGGAGCCCTCAATGCTGCTAATGTATCCCTATAATATATAAATTATACAGGTCTCGTGGCTGGGTGAAAGCAGTTTAGGCAGGATAAGGTAAGTAGCCCCAGAACCTGTATGATGTATAACGAATCAGTATTTTTAAAGGGAGGATTTGGCCACCCCTCATGCATGACTTCTAGCGCCTATGTTGTGGAGAGCTACAAATCCCAGCACGTCCTCCTGCCCCCCAGAAGCCGAGTCAGGCTAACTACGCTGGCTGGTTATGTAAACAGGAGGAGGGGACAGACCCAGTGACAGCAGCTCTGCCGCTATGGCCCTCCCGATACCGGTGCCTCCTCCGGTCACCACGGCCACCTTCCCCCGGAACAGCCCCGGGATCAGCACACTGCGCGCCGCCATGACAGCTCTACACAGTGACAGGAAGACACAGCACCATGGCAACCGTGACAACTCTGCAAACTCCTCCCCTAACACTGCAAGCTCTGAGTGATATCCCCGCCTCCTCAGCACCATGGCAACCGTGACAGCTCTGCAAACTCCTCCCCTAACACCCAAGTTCTGAGTGATGTCCCCTACCCCTGAGAGTCCCGCCTACACGCATAACCCCGCCTACTGCACGGCTAAGTACAGCATACTCGTCCAGAATGTCCGCCTATCACTACAGTATTCCAGCCCCGCCCTCTTCAGTCTGTCCCGCCCACTGCACAGCTTAGAGCGCCGCCTACCAGATTGCCCGCCCCCTCCTTCCGTGACATCTCCTGCTGTCTCCCCGAACTGTTGTCTTATATTCCTAGATTTACATAAATCACTCCTCCATGTATTGCTGCATCCGGGGCGCCCTGCAGTCCCAGCCACAGTGCCTATTACTGCCTCCATATAGTGCTGAAGATTTATTATTATTTTATTTATGTATATAGAAGTGACATCTTCTGCAGCACTTTACAGAGTACATAGTCATGTCACTGACTGTCCTCAGAGGAGCTCACAATCTAATCCTACCATAGCCATAGTCTAATGTCCTACCATATTATTATTATGATGTATTTATTATATAGTACTTACATCTTCTGCAGCGTATTATTCACTGATCTCCCCAATAACGGGTGGCAGAAGCATGCGGGAGCGAGCAGCAGCTGTTTGCAGCGAGGACAGTATATCTACACCCTTGTTCAGGAACTGAAGTCCTGCGGGGCGTAGATATACTGCCGCAAACTGCATAAGTGGTTAAATGCACTCGCAGGCGATTTTGATTAGCAGGGCCGGGCCGAGGCATAGGCTGGAGAGGCTCCAGCCTCAGGGCGCAGTGTAGGAGGGGGCACAGAATTCATTCAGCTGTCATTCCTAATTGTGTTTGAAGCAGAAAGAAATAAGAAAAGGGGATACATAGCAGTGACTGCAAGCCAGATAACTAGAGATTAAGGTGTTGGGGAGGTTGTGGGCCCTGTGGCACCTCTTAGTCTAATAGCAATAAGTGTGTGACGGCTGAGGTGGGAGGGATGGAGGAGGCACTTTGGTGTCTCAGCCTTGGGTGCTGGAGGACCTTGTCCCGGCTCGATTAGCGTAATTCCAAGCAGGGCTGTGGAGTCGGAGCCAATTAGGGTACCTGGAGTCAGAGTTGGACGTTTCATAAACTGAGTCGGATGATTTTTGTACCGATTCCACAGCCCTGATTCCAAGCAGCGTGTTTAATAGATTAGATACGTGTCGCTGTACTCTGCACTTTGCTCCCTGCATCGTATAGTCAGTAAACCTGAACGCCGACATCTCAGCACTGTACGCAAGCCTCACAGCTCCAGACGCAAATACAAAACAAACGTCATCAAAACAAAGCTTTATTGTCACATTTCCAGCAACACTCATTACAGTTTCTTGTTCCGGAAACAAATTTACACAATAAATCTGATTTTATTTGCAGAGAATGTGGAATATTACTGTGGAATTAGACTTATTAATTACTGGTAGAGTCTTCTATGCAGAGTTACATGCAGCGCAGTGTGGCGGATGGCGGCTGCACTCAATTATTGACGCTTTCAGCTGGCAACAGAGGAAGCTGCAAATACCGGCCTGGAGATGCAAGCCTACAGCCAATCAGAGTCAAGCTGCGTACACATGTCAGACGAAAGTTGTTCAAAATGAAAAACTGATTAACCGACTATCGTTAAAACAGCAGGGACATCCATATCCCAGGAAATAAACCCCACATATATATGTAGATAAATACTTGATCTACTTACATAACACATGTATTGTACGGTCCACGTTCTAATTTCAGTGAATGTTATATAGTAAATGAAGAGAAAACTGTTCCAGGCATTTTCCATCTTTACTTCTGACTGAAGCCGATTGTGATGTCATTTCTTCCCTTAGGATCCTTTTCCACTGCAAAACGCAAATGCAAATGCATGCATTTGCGTTTCTGACCAAGTCTGATGTGCGTTTTTAAGCATTTGCGTTTTTCTGACTGGAAAGTGTGGTCTTGATTTTTAAAAATAGATAGTAGTGTTTAAATCAATACAAAATCAATACGTTTTTCATGCATTCCTATACTTTACAGTGCAACGCAAAAAGCATCGTAATCGCACAGACATGCATTTGCGTTTTTTTTTTAAATTGGAACACAGCAGTGGAAAAGGCCACCCAAGATTCTTATTTTAAACAGGCTGCACTTAAGAATCAGCAAACGCATGCGTTTTGCGTTTTTGGCAAAAACACAGCTAGTGGAAAAGGGCCCTGACTCTTTTTTTCTCCCAGAAACTGCACTATCAGCAGGAGATAAGATAGTCAAAAACCTGTCAGTTCTGTCAGATTTCTACTGCCTACTGTAAAGGTAGCCATACACTGGTCGATTTGCTATTAGATCGACCAGCTGACAGATCCCTATCTGATCGAATCTGATCAGAGAGGGATCGTATGGCTGCCTTTACTGCAAACAGATTGTGAATCGATTTCAGCCTGAAACCGATCACAATCTGTGGAGCCGCCGCTGCCGCCTGTTCCCCCCCCCCCCCCCCCCGTATACATTACCTGACGCTGGCTCCCGGGCATCTTCTCTGCACTGCACCCGCTCCATCCCGGCGCTTCCTGTGAGCGCCCTCTATTTGAACTTCCTGGTCACTGCAGTGACAGGAAGCGCCGGGATGGAGCGGGTGCAGCGCGGAGAAGATAGGGAGAAGATGCGGAGAAGGCGCCCGGGAGCCAGCGTCAGGTAATGTATACCTGATCGGATCGGCCGCCACTAGCGATGCACTCCCTACCCGCGGGCGATCGAGGGTAATTTCCCGCACGGCGCGATCGACGGACCGATCCGATTTCGGGAGGAAATCGGATCGGCAGGTGCGTTTAGCGCGAACGATTGGCAGCAGGTTCGATCCCAGGATCGAATCTGCTGTCGAAACGGCCGCGAATCGGGCCAGTGTATGGCCACCTTAAGCAGTGGTGTAGCTAAGGAGCTGTGGGCCCTGGTGCTAGTTTTATGTTGGGGCCCCCCAAGCACTCTTTACATAACAATTGATTCGGCGCACCAAAACCTGCCAATGGCAACTACAGTGTCAGAGGTGCAAGAAGGGGATGAGGAACAGCTTGTTAATAATTACCACTATTCAAAGTATCTATAAAAGTGATTATTATGAGCACAGGACTGATAGAGAGGTAATACTGCAGTTGAGGGAGGGCCCTTTGGGGGCCCCCATGCGGTCGAAACGTCTGCAACCCCTATTGCTACGCCCCTGACTGTAAGTGACAGCAACATAAGAGAAAGGTAATATATGGCTCATTTTACTTTGGAAGAAACGTACTTCCTATTTGTATGTTTACATATATTTTACGATTTTCGCGATCGTGGTCCTTTTAGCCCTTTTTACCGTCTAGGAGGTTTTGTGTCACCATGAGCTGTCTGGGTATTCCTTGAAGGAGACCTGAAGTGAGAGGTATAGGGTGGCTGTCATATTTATTTCCTTTTACAAAATACCAGTTGCCCGACAGTCCTACTGATCTCTTTGACTGCAGTGGTATCTGAATCGCACACCTGAAACAAGTAAGTGGCAAATCCAGTCGGACATCAGTCAGAAACACTTGATCTGCTGCATGCTTGTTCAGGGGCTATGGCTGAAAGTATTAGAGGCAGAGGATCAGCACGGCTGCTAGGCAACTGGTGGTAAAAGAAAATAAATATGGCAGCCTCCATATACCTCACACTTAAGGCTCCCTTTAACCTTCCTGGTGGTAACCCCGAACGTAGTTCGGGGTAAGCCGCGCAGGAGGTTTTCTCAGGCCCTGCTGGGCCGATCTGCGTAATCGCTGCCGCCCCGCGCTTGATCGCCGCTATCCGCGCCGCCGTAGAGCCCCCCCCCCCCCTAGACCCCTGCACTGCCTGGTCTATCAGCGCCAGGCAGCGCTAAGGGGTGGATCGGGACTCCCTTAGACGTCACGACGTCCATGACGTCGGTGACGTCATCCCGCCCCATCGCCATGGCGATGGGGGAAGCCCTCCAGGAAATCCCGTTCTTTGAACGGGATTTCCTGATTGACTATCGCCGGAGGCGATCGGAGGAGCTGGGGGGATGCCGCTGAGCAGCGGCTATCGTGTAGCGAGCCCTAGGCTCGCTACATGATTTAAAACAAAAAAAAAGCAAAAAAACGGCAGCGCTGCCCCCTGGCGGTTTTTAATATACCGCCAGGGAGGTTAACTCGGTCTTCAGTTGCTAATCATTCATTTTGAACGACTTCTATCTGATGTGTGCAGGAACCTTTAACGTTTAAGGACAAATCCATCTCCTCATGGGGCAATCTCATGGTTTTCTTCGTTTTTAAAGAGAAACTGTAACCAAGAATTGAACTTCATCCCAATCAGTAGCTGATACCCTCTTTCCCATGAGAAATCTTTTCCTTTTCACAAGCTGATCATCAAGGGGCTCTGTATAGCTGATATTATGGTGAAACCCCTCCCATAATGTGATGTCAGGACCATGGCCCTGACAGTTTCCTGCCTGTGAACCTCATTGCATTGTGGGACATAACAGCTGTTTACAGCAGGGTCCAACTGCCAAAAAAGCAAGCAGCATCTCTTTCCAGTGACATCACCTGCCAGAAGTAAAAATATCTCCATGTGATAAATGTCAGAATGTAAATCGGGGAGAGGAAAGATTTTACAATGGGCAAACACTGACTAAATCATTTATACATAATTATTGTAAAAATGAAGCACTGTTTGTATTACATTATTTTCACTGGAGTTCCTCTTTAAAAAGCACTTCCTGAATGGCAGTTGCTAAGTTAACTAAAAGATAGTGGGGCAATATGTAGGAAGGCTGGATGGTAACTTACTATATTGGCAGTTAAACTGCCATTCAGGAAATGCTTTTGAAAACAAATCCCCCATGCGGAGATGGACTAGTTTAGAACTAGTTGGTTCTGTCAGATTTCGCTGCTTACTTATTTCAGTGCAGTGGTCTTTTAATCAACATTTAACACATTGCCCATTGGCTGTTCGGAAGTAAAGCTAACAGGTTTACAAAAATACCCATTATACAAAATAAAGTTTTGTAGTTATTTTTCTGAATAATGGCAGTTCATGTGTGACAGTCATTGTCACATCCTAGTCATTTTTTATTACATTTTACAAGCACAGGTTGCAGCAGATATAGCTGCTGATCTGTCCCCTGTGTGTTCCGGGAACCTGGGTGAGTATAAATCCAGCAGTGCTGATAGAGAGACTGGAGGCTGTGCGGTAAATCTGGTCACATGACTCTCTCCCTGGGACAGTCACCTCACACAGTGCGCCCTCTGCTGCCCAGACCTGTACATAGCATGTGTAAGTGTCAGCCTATGTGATGATGATGAATATATCCAGCTAAGAAGCATTACATTACTTCCATGCAGTAACTGCATACAATTACAATAAGTTCAATTAGATGCTAATCACATATGAGATCTGCCCGGCGATTAGTCCCGGCAGCTGTGTGCGTTGTCAGACTCCGCCTCCAGCCCCGCCCACTACAGTTTTGAAGACGGCAGATTGGGGAACATCTTCCTCATCACTTCTGCATTCCTGCATTCTGGAGCCGGCGGCCAGTTGTTGTGATCTGAGGACAGAGAAGAGGACAGGCTATCAATTACCCAATAAACATCCAGTGCACAGTGCAGTGATATCACACGGTAACCACCATGCAGTGACTTTACATGGTAACCATGATGCAGTGACCTCACACAGTAACCATGCTGCAAGCAGCCACTACGACTCAATAATAGTCTAAAAAGTTTATTGCATACAAAGGGTCAGACAATGCGTTTCACGGGCATTTCCAGCTTCCTCGGTTCAATGAAAACCAGAAAGTGTGCTGCTGGCAAAGGAGTAGTCCAAGCACCTTAATGGCTTGGGTTGGACTCCTTTGCCAGCAGCACACTTTTTGTTTTTTATTGACCCGAGGAATAGGGAAATGCCTGCAAAACGCATTGTATGACCCTTTGAGTGCAACAAGATTTTTGGACTATTATTCAGTCACTAGTAGACCTAAGCTCATTTAAAAACGGGCTCTAGGTCTCTCTCACCACCGCCACCACTTCATGTCAGCGCATGCGTGCAACCGCCCGCCGTGCACGCAAACGTCCGCACCTCCTGGCCCCGTCCTCCTCCTGTCCCAACAGCTACACATGCGCGGCAGCCAAACCACACGGGACACAGGGACAGGAGGATGACACAGGGACAGTTAGGGTTTTATTACTTAGGATTAGGATAGTGGCTGTTTGAGAGCTACTGGTGGGTTAAGCCAATCATACCTATCCTTTTATAACTATTTTTAATTGTTCTATGTATTTTGGGTGCCTCCATCTATAGTTAGATTCAGCTGAACCCAGAATATGATATGGGACTGAAAGAGCGAGAGAGGGAGAGAGGCTGGTAATGTATATTACATTTTTGCCTACATAACTTTCATAGCCAATACTTTAAAGAGAATCAGTACTCTAAAATTCTTACAATAAAAAGCATACCATTCTATTCATTATGTTCTCCTGGGCCCCTCTGTGCTGTTTCTGCCTCTCCCTGCTGCAATCCTGGCTTGTAATTGCCAGTTTTAGGCAGAGTTTACAAACAAAAGACATGGCTTCTAACCAGCATGTGATAGTCTGAGAGAAGCTCAGTCTATGACTCATACAGAGCTTGGAGGGGGCGTGGAGAGGGTGTGTATAATTCTACCTATCACAGCAGAGCAGCACATACCAGCCTGAGCCAACAAAGCTGACAAAGGAAAGAAGATTAGATTATACAACAGAGATAGTACAGCCACTGTGCAACTAGGAAAGGCTGCAGTAAGACAGACCACATTAGCAGAGGTATAGGAACTTATAGGATAGAAGAACTAAGGCTGAAAATTTTGTTACTGAGTCTCTTTAAAGGAAAACTTAAGTCAACAAAAAGCTGGTCGCAATAGCAGCATAGGGGGCGATATACAGGCTGGGAACGCGAAGAATCACTCGCGTTCCCATGCCTGTCGGCCGGTGACGGCCAAACCGGAAGTGTTCGCCGGCGGGTCCTGGAGCATCAGAGCGGGGCTGCGAGGGCACCGATCGGCTGCTGGGGGCTGAGGGAAGCACCAGGTGAGTAAATCTCATTTTTTTTTGTTGACTTAAGTTTTCCTTTAAGTTTCTTGATATCTTTTATTTTAATGCTGTTTATAACGCTTCTATGTTATTTTTGTATATATCTACAAGAATACATTCTTATATAAGAAGAAAGATTCTAGTCCAAGTGTTCAGATTATTTCAATGAGGGGTAACTGTTACCAATATATACATTGTGACTGACAGTGGTCTAGAAATCCATATAAATGACTCAGGAAGAAGTGACGCTTTATTGTTGACACTCACAGTGGTGTGTTACAGTCCGGTGTAATGGTCGTGTTGTAACGTGGCTTACTGTATTGCAGTGCACCACCCATGCGATGTCCACAGTGCGGCGGGAGTGGCATCGCTAAGGGCCCGTTTCTATTACATGCGGTGCGGCTACATAGCTGCATCACACCACAGGTGTCCGGAAACCAATGCACGGCAATGGAACAGTTCCATTCCATGCATTGTGTATGGAGCGGTGCAGAGCGATCCGAGAATCGGCAGCATGCTGCAGATTCCAACACAGTTGCATCCGCCCTCCGTCCCCTCCATACACTTCCGCATTGGGAGATGCGGAAGTGACACAATGCGGCTAGGCAGCCGCACTCGCATCACTCCACAAATGGAAAAGGGCACTAAACGTGCACGTTAACAGCAAAAGTGAAGCATACTTTTCACTGACTGTGTGCTTCACTGCACCCGACACAACAGGAGCAAAACGTGCGGCGCCGCTGTTCTGATCAGTTGCTCAGAGAACACAAACACAACACCTGTTTATCAGGAAGTAGCGTGTAGCACTAGAAATTGGACCTCAGAAGTGGAACACAGAGGTATGCCTGTGTTTCTGCCGCTGCTGTTGCCACCTATTTAATACAAGAAGGGAGTGCGCTGAGGAGAAAGCCCGAGGTGTGGGGGGGAGTGGCCGATGTGGGGGCCAATGCTCTCCCCTCATGCCCCCCAAAATGGCCCTGAGCACCCCCTCCCCCCCATTGTTACGCCACTGGGAGAATCCATTTTCATGCACACTGTAGTACCTGGCACTTCCCATGACGAGTGGTACAAGCTCTGCCCACCATCCACCTTCACCGTCTCCCCCGTGATGAAGGCTGCAGCCGGAGAGAGCAAGAAACACACCATCGATGAGATCTGCCAATCAGAGAGAGATGGTCACACCAGGAATAAAATACAGCGATGTGTTAGTATAATTATTATGGTACACAAAGTAGTGATGGAACAATAAACAATGGTGTGCAGATGTGGGGATAAGTATCACAGACCACCTCATTTGCAGGAACTCCAATGTTGGCCGCGCTCGGTTGCTTGATATTTCCATATAACTACCCGATTCTGTTTGAGAATTATTTAAATAAAAGCATCTTAGTAAAAATAGATGCAGCTCCCCCTCTGTGTATGAGTGCAGCCACCAATTACGGCGGATGCCTGTGCACTAGACCGGAGACTGTTGTGCGCAGCTTTCCTCTCCCTGCTACTGCACAGGCGCAAACCTGCTGGCACCCAGGGCCGGGCCGAGGCAGAGGCTGGGGAGGCTCCAGCCTCAGGGCGCAGTGTAGGAGGGGGCGCAGAATTCGTTCAGCTGTCATTCCTAATTGTGTTTGAAGCAGAAAGAAATAAGAAAAGGGGATACATAGCAGTGACTGCAAGCCAGATAACTAAATATTAAGGTGTTGGGGAGGTTGTGGGCCCTGTTGCGCCTCTTAGTCTAATAGCAATCAGTGTGTGACAGCTGGGGTGGGAGGGATTGAGGGGCGCACTTTGGTGTCTCAGCCTTGGGTGCTGGAGGACCTTGTCCCGCCTCTGCTGGCACCTGACGAAATGTGTGACGAGTAGAGAAAATAAAGCACTCCCATTGGAGGACTGAGCTGTTCCATGTCCAATAGGAAGCCAGCAGTTTAACGCAGCTCCTGTTCATAGTGGGGCACTTATCGGAGATGGCGACTGCAGGATTAACTACCCGAGTGACGCAAACGACGGATCCGTGACAGAGCAAAAAAAAGATGTGATGGACTGTGTGACATATAAAAGAAATTGGAAATCCAAATCTGATCCGGGAGTCAAACTCATGACCTCATGCTTCACAGTCAGGGGCAGTACCTCTTGATCACCTCAGCTGACTGAAATCCGCTACAACCACCTACGCTGTATATCACATATAGCGGAAGAGCAGGAAGCAAAAGCCAAATCCTGTGTTTTGAGGAGAATCTCAAACATCATAAAGAGCAATGAATGCTCTGATATGCATGAGCTGATTTTACTGCTGATGTCCACTTTGTATGCCAATAAAGATCTAACGTTTACATCGAAATGAGCTTTAAGCAGAGTTTCTCCTCACACCCAGGACTTTAAAGGGGCATAAAGAGATGATTTGCATATTCAGAAGTGATGCATTGTGGGGAACCACAGTTGTGCACGAAAATCTGAATGATCGCAAGTACCTTCTATTTTAAGAGGGCAAATCACACTATTCATGTCTTAAAGGATACCCGAGGTGACATGTGACATGATGAGATAGACATGTGTATGTACAGTGCCAAGCGCACAAATGACTATGCTGTGTTCCTTTTTTTCTTCCTCTGCCTGAAAGAGTTAAATATAAGGTATGTAAGTGACAGATTCTGTCTGGGTTGGGACTGCGTCGGACTATAGCATAACCCTCACTGATGAGTAATTACAGCCATAAAACACTTTCCTGCCAGCAAATGGCTTCTGAGAGCAGGAAAGAGATAAAAAGGGTCAATAATTCATAGATTTTAGCTCTAGCATACTTTAATGAAGATGTCATTGAGCAGAGACAATCTAAGCTGAATGCTCAGCCGATGACACAGGAAGGCGGATCCCGACGACAAGCGTTCCCTGCTCCATCTACCTGCGGGTGGGTACACACGACGCCACGCGACAGGTGTGAACGAGAAGTCAAGCAATCGCGGTACCTTGCGCGGAGTCGTCGGGAATCTTAAAGATCTGGTCCGCCATAACGGTCATTGTTGCCACGCGTTGCCAAATGTCGTTCACGTAATCGCACGCCTGTACCCACGTCACAAGATCGTGGAAACGATCGCTTATCCCTCATTAAAAAAAAAAGCCATAGTCGGAAAAATCGCATAGTGGGTAATGTTTCAAATGTTATTATTTTTAGGTTGTTGCCCCCCCTCCCCCAGTGGTTAATAAGTCCACCATGATGGAAAGATACCTCCTCCGGCATTCCAAATCTCTTGGCTGGAATCTTATGGACGTAGTTCTGAAACATGGCGCGTCCGGCCTCCCTGTAATTCTCCACGGCCGTCTGTGAGAAGATTGTTCCCTGCAAAATAGTAGAAAAATAAACGGTATCGGTGAGCAGAGGGTTAACATACATACGCGGGTGAAACCTCGCGTTTAGCTATCAATGCATACAAAATGCATAAGCGGTTTTATATGCGAACTGCAAACGCATTAAAATGCACACAAAATGCTTGAAAAATGCATCTGCGGTAAAAAGAAAATCGCAAACGCAAATGCACCAAAAAGCAGCAAAAACGCATAAAACCGCACACAACACTAACATAATACATGACATAAAACGCAGCTTTTCATGTTATGTTATGTGTGCACCTACCCTTAACCCTTTAACTTAATTCGTAAATACAAAGCTACAACATGACCACAACCAGAGAGAGGAGACTGCAGTGTACTTACCGGAGCCACAGAGTTGATCCTGACGCCGGTGTGGGCCCATTCGATAGCGAGGCTTTTGGTGAGATTGTCCACGGCTGCTCTCGCTGCCCCCGTGTGGCTGGAGGAGACAAAAACATGACAAGCCATGATTGCGCATGGAGGAAAAACGTTTTAGGCATTTATTTAGGAAAGGGTTCTTTACAGTAAGAGCGATTAAGATGTGGAATGCATTGCCACAGGAAGTAGTTATGGAAAATTCTATACCTGCATTTAAAGGGGGCTTGGCTGCTTTCCTTGCGTTAAAAGACATCCATGGCTATAATTACTAGGTAATGCCCAGTAGTGTTGATCCAGGGATATTGTCTGATTGCCATCTGGAGTCGGGAAGGAGTTTTTTCCCCTTTGGGGCTAATTGGACCATGCCTTGTAGGGGGTTTTCGCCTTCCTCTGGAACAACAGGGATATGTGAGGGAGCAGGCTGGTGTACTTTGTTCTCTGGTTGAACTCGATGGACGTATGTCTTTTATCAACCCAAATAACTATGTAACTATGATTGTGAAATACATTTTCACCTTTTCGTTTACAGCGAGGGATGGTCATCCAGATGCTAATAATTCCAAGATGATGCAAATTTTATTCAAATGTATGCAGTTTGTAAACAGAGCAATCAAATGTAACGGCTGCTGCATCTGATTGGCTCCTTTCCAGGCTGAATAGATTTGCATAAAATCTGCACCAATCAGAAAAATAAGCATCTCATTGACCATCTCTGTTTACAACTGCTAAGGGCCCATTTGAATCCGCAGAGTTTCCCCGTGCGGAGAAACTCTGCCATAAAGATGAATAGCGCCGCGGCCGGATCGCTTGCGCTAGCGATTCGCCGGCATTTCCATCCGAAGTTGTGCGGGAGGCTGCGAATCCCATCGCCTTGCATGGCACGGCTGTAGGGATACGTCTGCGTACCCGCAGACCCGGAAGTGCCGCCGCGCGTCTCGCTGACGCGTGCTGCGCAAGTGTAAACGGGCCCTAAGACTTTTCTTTGTAGATTCACAGAAGAGGACTTACGCCATGCCGGGGAAACCCTTATAAAAATCAACCACAATATTCACGATGGCTCCTCCATGCTCCTTCATCCAGGAGTTGTATGCTGCAAGTCAACAAACACACAGTCATAACAATGTACAACAATAACAAACACACAGTCATAACAATATACAGCAATAACAAACACACAGTCATAACAATATACAGCAATAACAAACACACAGTCATAACAATATACAGCAATAACAAACACACAGTCATAACAATATACAGCAACAATCAAACACAGAGTCACACGAATATACAGCAATAACAAACACACAGTCATAACAATATACAACAACAAACAAACACACAGTCATAACAATATACAGCAACAATCAAACACAGAGTCACACGAATATACAGCAATAACAAACACACAGTCATAACAATATACAACAACAAACAAACACACAGTCATAACATATACAACAATAACAAACACAGAGTCATAACAATATACAGCAATAACAAACACACAGTCATAACAATATACAACAACAAACACACAGTCATAACAATGTACAACAATAACAAACACACAGTCATAACAATATACAGCAATAACAAACACACAGTCATAACAATATACAGCAACAAACAAACACACAGTCATAACATATACAACAACAAACACACATACATAACAATATACAGCAATAACAAACACACAGTCATAACAATATACAACAATAACAAACACAGAGTCATAACAATATACAACAACAAACAAACACACAGTCATAACAATATACAACAATAACAAACACAGAGTCATAACAATATACAGCAACAAACAAACACACAGTCATAACATATACAACAACAAACACACATACATAACAATATACAGCAATAACAAACACACAGTCATAACAATATACAACAATAACAAACACAGAGTCATAACAATATACAACAACAAACAAACACACAGTCATAACAATATACAACAATAACAAACACAGAGTCATAACAATATACAACAACAAACACAGAGTCATAACAATATACAGCAACAAACACACATTCATAACATATACAACAACAACAAACACACAGTCATAACAATATAGAGCAAAAACAAACACACAGTCATAACATATACAACAACAAATACACATACATAACAGTATACAACAATAACAAACACACAGTCATAACAATATAGAGCAACAAACACACAGTCATAACATATACAACAATAACAAACACGCAGTCATAACATATACAACAATAAATACACATACATAACAGTATACAACAATACCAAACATACAGTCATAACAATATAGAGCAACAAACACACAGTCATAACATATACAACAACAAACACACATTTATAACATATACAACAAACCCACAGTCATAACATATACAACAAACACAAATGATGAGGAAACACTGACTAAATCTATAAATGAATATATAAAAAATTATATAAAAATGAGCAATTTTATTAATTACTTTATTTTCATTACATTTATTTTTTTTTAACATACTTCAGCAAATGAGGAACAGATTTGTTTTATAACAACCTAAAGTTCAAATCACAAAACCCAAACAAGTGCTGACTATCTACAACCCCACTGGTTCATGCTGTAACTCCTGCTACTGGTGTTGGTGTGATGCATGTCAGGTGCAGTTTCAGTACATACTGGCTTTGCAGCAGTAGAGGGTGCCGGTGAGGTTAGTGTCAGTACATACTGGCTTTGCAGCAGTCTGGTGAGGTTGGTGTCAGTACATACCGGCGTTGCAGCAGTAGAAGGTGTCAGTGAGGTTGGTGTCAGTACATACTGACTTTGCAGCAGTAGAAGGTGCAGCTGAGGTTGGTGTCAGTACATACTGGCTTTGCAGCAGTAGAAGGAATCAGTGAGGTTGGTATCAGTATATACTGGCTTTGCAGCAGTAGAAGGTGTCAGTGAGGTTGGTGTCAGTACATACTGACTTTGCAGCAGTAGAAGGTGCAGCTGAGGTTGGTGTCAGTACATACTGGCTTTGCAGCAGTAGAAGGAATCAGTGAGGTTGGTGTCAGTATATACTGGCTTTGCAGCAGTAGAAGGTGTCAGTAAGTTTGGTGTCAGTACATACTGGCTTTGCAGCAGTAGAAGGTGCAGCTGAGGTTGGTGTCAGTACATACTGGCTTTGAAGCAGTAGAAGGTGTTAGTGAGTCAGGTGTCAGTACATACTGGCTTTGCAGCAGTAGAAGGTGCCAGTGAGGTTGGTGTCAGTACATACTGGCTTTGCAGCAGTCTGGTGAGGTTAATGTCAGTACATACCGGCTTTGCAGCAGGAGAAGGTGTCAGTGAGGTTGGTGTCAGTACATACTGGCTTTGTAGCAGCCTGGTGAGGTTAGTGTCAGTACATACCGGCTTTGCAGCAGTTTGGTGAGGTTAGTGTCAGTATATACCAGCTTTGCAGCAGTAGAAGGTGTCAGTGAGACTGGTGTCAGTACATACCGCTATGCAGCAGAAGAAGGTGTCAGTGAGGTTGGTATCAGTACATACCGGCTTTGCAGCAGTAGAAGGTGTCAGTGAGACTGGTGTCAGTACATACCGGCTTTGCAGCAGAAGAAGGTGCCAGTGAGGTCGGTGTCAGTACATACCGCTATGCAGCAGTAGAAGGTGCCAGTGAGGTTGGTGTCAGTACATACCGGCTTTGCAGCAGTAGAAGGTGTCAGTGAGACTGGTGTCAGTACGTACCGGCTTTGCAGCAGTAGAAGGTGCCGGTGAGGTTGGTGTCTATGACTGCATTCCATCCTTTGGACGATATCGCCTCGCTGGGACTCGGGAACTGCCCTCCGCCATTGTTCACCAAGAAGTCAATCCGACCGTATTGCTTCAGGGTAGACTCCATCAGCGACTCCACCTGCATTCAGGAATATGTCCAACCATTTTATAATAATACTAATAATATGGTAGGACATTAGGCTATGACTATGGTAGGATTAGATTGTGAACTCCTCTGAGGACAGTCAGTGACATGACTATGTACTCTGTACAGTGCTGCAGAAGGTGTCAGTGCTATATAAATACATAATCATAATAATATGGTGGGACATTAGGCTATGACTATGGTAGGATTAGAGTGTGAGCTCCTCTGAGGACAGTCAGTGACATGACTATGTACTCTGTACAGTGCTGCAGAAGGTGTCAGTGCTATATAAATACATAATAATAATATGGTAGGACATTAGACTATGACTATGGTAGGATTAGATTGTGAGCTCCTCTGAGGACAGTCAGTGACATGACTATGTACTCTGTAATGTGCTGCAGAAGATGTCAGTGCTATATAAATACATAATAATAATATGGTAGGACACTGGTCTATGACTATGGTAGAGATTAGATTGTGTGCTTCTCTGAGGACAGTCAGTGACATGTCTATGTACTCTGTAACGTGCTGCAGAAGATGTCAGTGCTATGTAAATACATAATAATAATATGGTAGGACATTAGACTATAACTATGGCAGGATTAGAGTGTGAGCTCCTCTGAGGACGGTCAGTGACATGATTATGTACTCTGTAATGTGCTGCAGAAGAGGTCAGTGCTATATAAATACATAATAATAATATGGTAGGACGTTAGGCTATGACTATGGTAAGCATTAGACTGTGAGCTCTTCTGCTTAGTGTTTAGGCTAAAACACTAAAAATATAACTTATCCAGTAAATCTGTGCTGGTATTTTAAAAAAAAACTGTTAGATACTAGGTGACAGTAGTTGCACCATTACCCCGGGTCACATCAGAACATAAAGCAGCATTCATTAGAGTGTACTGCATCAGGTATTTACCGTTTTTTTCATGGTAATTACCACCAAGTTTTATTTTCTCTGGTTCTGTTCTTTAATAGCAGCCGCTATGGAAACACAACTTTCGGAATTTTTTCGGTTGGTAAATTGCCTCTTGGATGCGGGAAATGGCTCATTTAATGAGTTCATTAAAATATTACAAGCTCTATTTACTGCACTTATTACAAACTTGATGTCGCTGTTACGACATATAAACAAACGCAGTCCTAACCGACTACGTAACAAGCAGGGGCGTAGCAATAGGGGTTGCAGAGGTTGTGACCGCATTGGGGCTCTTGGGCCAGGGGGCCCAGAAGGGCCCTCCCTCAACGACAGTATTAGCTCTCTATTGGTCCTGTGCTCATAATAATCACTTCTATAGATGGTTTGAATAGTGGTAATCATTAACAAGCTGTTCCCCATCCCCTACTATTATTATTATTTTTTATTTATATAGCGCCAACATCTTCCGTAGCGCTGTACATAGTACAAGCAAATAATGGGGAACAAATATACATAAGAACTACAAGACACTGTACAGTCATGACATTGAATAGAATAAATACAAATACATACATAGTTGATGTGTAGTTGGTACATGTGCATATGGTAAAATTACAGCAGTATGAGAACCACTAGGAGGAGGTCCCTGCCCTTGCGAGCTTACAATCTAGATTCTTGCTCCTCTGACACTGTAGTTGCCATTGGCAGGTTTTGGTGCGCCATATCAATTGTTATGTATAGAGTGCTTGGGGGGCCCTATTGTAAAACTTGCATCGGGGCCCACAGCTCCTTAGTTACGCCACTGGTAACAAGGTAGCCATACCATCCATTGTAATTACTGCAAGCATTGGCCTAAAAACTCACACTCCTGTTACACGCCAGGATCCGTCCGTCATCAGACAAATGTCAGGGAAGCTGGGTAAAAACACCACCAGGGATTTCTGCAGCAACATTAACAATGGCGGCTGCACTTGATATTTAAAGTGGATCTGAACTCTTGCGCAGGTCAGAAGGAAAACACAGAGAAATGCCCCCTGTATGTATTCAGAGAGTTTAGCCTGTCTAATTCCCTCTCCTCTGTGACTAATCATAACTGTAATTTGATCTCTCGGCTGTGTCAGCTGGCTGCCTCGGAAGAGCAGCTAATTTCTAATCGATCAGTTAATGTTGTCCGATGCAACCGACTGACGATTATCATCTGGACAGATCCACCAGACTGGAGCAATATACAACAAGGGAGAAAGCTGGCACATCCAAAATCAATCTTTATTAGTTCCATGTGAAAATATGGCCAACGTTTTGGAGCCGCATAGGACCCCGTTATCAAGGCAATATCTGCTCTGAGGCAAAGATCTGTTTGCTGCTGTGCAAAAAATTGGCTGCTGCTGACCTCAGATGAATACACATCGCTGACAGCGAGTGTTTTAGAGGAGCCAGGCTCCCGAATTCCTATGCAGAATTTTTTGCACAGCAGCAAACAGATCTTTGCCTCAGAGCAGATATTGCCTTGATAACGGGGTCCTATGCGGCTCCGAAACGTTGGCCATATTTTCACATGGAACTAATAAAGATTGATTTTGGATGTGCCAGCTTTCTCCCTTGTTGGATACTGCATAGAGGGCGTCATCCCTCTTTTCAGCTGTTGCACTCCCCTTAAAGACTATGGGTTTGATCCATTAGTGAGTGCGAGACAATACTTCCAATGTAATGGAGCAATATACATGAGATAAGCATTGTACATTGGTGTCTTTTTGCATTGCTGTACCTCACTTTCTTCCCATTTATACTCACGCGACACATGATGCCTCGATCGTTTTGTACGACTTCGGTCTAGCGTGTATTCTACCTGAAGTGACAGGGATATGGAGGCTGCCATATGTATTTCCTTTTAACCAATACCAGTTGCCTGGCAGCCCTGCTGATCCTCTGCCTTTAATACCTTTAGCCATAGCCCCTGAACAAGCATGCAGCAGATCAGGTGTTTCTGACTGAGGTCTGACTGTATTAGCAGCATGCTCGTTTTAGGTGTGCGATTCAGACACTACTGCAGCCAAAAAGCTTAATAGGATGCTGGACAATTTGCATTTAAAAGAAAATAAATACGGCAGCTTTCATATCTGTCTCAGTTCAGGAGTACTTTAAAAGGGAACCTGAAACGAGAGGTATATAGAGGCTGCCATATTTGTTTCCTTTTACACAATACCAGTTGCTGGGCAGTCCCGCATCACAAACCTGAAACAAGCATGCAGCTAATCTTGTCAGGAACACCTGATCTGCTGCATGCTTGTTCAGGGGCTATGGCTAAAAGTATTAGAGGCAGAGGATCAGCAGGACAGCCAGGCAACTGGTATTAAAGGACAACTAAAGTGAGAGGTATATGGAGGCTGCCATATTTACTTCCTTTTAAGCAATACCAGTTGCCTGGCAGCCCTGCTGATCCTCTTCCTCTAATACTTTCAGCGATAGCCCCTGAACAAGCATGCAGCATATCAGGGTTTTCTAACATTGTCAGATCTGACAAGATTAGCTACATGCTTGATTCTGGTGTGATTCAGACACGACTGCAACTAAATAGACGGGCAGGGCTGCCAGGCAACTGGTATTGTTTAAAAGGAAATACCTATGGCAGCCGCCATATCCCTCTCACTTCAGGTACCCTTTTCAGTAACATAATGGTAGCCATGAACAACCTATCTCCTAGGCTGCCATGCTTCTAGTCCTGATACTCCCTGAGTCACTGTCACACACCAACAGTTCAGAGACAACAGGTGATTTTATTGGCTTACAGATTCTATACTGATGTGAGCAAGAGAAGGATGAAGCCAGAATCAGAATCATCAATAGCAGCCGCTGTGTATATTGAGGGCCTCAGTAACATCAGTACAACTATAGTTATGTACGCAGTGCGGTCCGTACCTCCTCCTCTCTGCGGATGTTACACTGCAGCGCAGTCAGCGCCGACGCATTTCCCGGGCAGATCTCAGCGATCAGTTCTCTGGCTGCTTCCTTTAGCCGGTCCAGTTTGCGAGAAGCGATAACGACATTACAGCCTGCGGATAGAATGCGGTGATAATGATGTGTCATGCATGGCCGGTAACAGGCGGAGCTCAGCAGATTTATCAAAAGCGGAGCAATACTGGAGCAGTTACAGCGAGCAATGATAAATAATACATTCATCTCAATATTCCATTAAAGCAAACCTGCTGTGAAAATAAACGTATGAGATAATGATTTGTATGTGTAGTACGGCTAAGAAATAGAACATTAGTAGCAAAGATATGAGTCTCATATTGTTTTCTAGTACAGGAAGATTTAAAAAAAAGAAAAAACTTCAGCTATTTATACAAAAGAGCTTCTGTGAGCTATTGACCCACTGGGTGGGATACAGTCCTGTTTAATGAAGTATATAAACAGACAATAAACAGTGAGAGACAGCTTGAGATAAGGTTTTACTGGAGGAAAATTCAAAGGGTCATTAGCACTGCTCTGTTTTATAGCTTAAACAGGAACTCCAGTAAAAATGATGCAATAAAAAAGTGCTTCATTTTTACAATAATTATCTAGTCAGTGTTTTCCCATTGTAAAAGCTTTCCTCTCTCTGATTTACATTCTGATATTTATTACATGGTGACATTTTTACTGCTGGCAATTGAAGTAGCTGCTGCTTGCTTTTTTGGCAGTTGGAAACAGCTGTAAACAGCCATTTCCCACAATGCAACAGGGTTCACAGACAGGAAACTGCCAAGAGTACGTACTCAGAATTTCTTTGTAGGAGGGGTTTCACCACAATATCAGCCATACAGCGCCCCCTGATGGTCTGTTTGTGAAAAGGAATAGATTTCTCATGCAAAAGGGGGTATCAGCTACTGATTGGGGTGAAGTTCAATTCTTGGTCGGAGTTTCTCTTTAAAATACAGAGTGTGGTTGGGCACGATACAGCTGCAGGGGGCTGCTGGAAGCCCCAGGTGAGTACAACTCATTTTTTTAGAGACTTAAGTGTCCCTTTAAACTGCAAATATGACAGAATGATGCAATGTTATTAAAAAAAAAGCTATATAACTTAAAAATATGAGAATATGTTCTTAGCTACTAATGTTCTAATTATTATCCTTACTACACATACATTATTGCGCCAGGTTTGCTTTAATAACAGTAAAGTACATGCTGTCTTTGGGCTGGTGCACACTACAAGAGCTTTTCTAAGCGTTTTGTGATTTTAAAAGCTCCTGCTAATGTAATGCTATGGGTGTGTTAACACTGGAGCGATATGATTTTGTAAAAATCCCCCACAGCATTGCATTAGCAAGAGCTTCTTGCGAGTTCTTGTTGTGTGCACCAGCCCTCTCTGAGCTTGTTGTACCTCATTTACCTGCCCCAGCCACAGAAGTTTGGTACTGTATTTGTGATTATTCAAGTGAACCTCCGGACTAAAAATCGACTCAGCAGCACTGAAAAGGCCTGGTGTTTCTTTAACAGTTTCACAGCATCAGAACTTTGTTTCTCTTATACAAGCCTCATTTTTAGCTGCACAGAAGAAAACTGCCCAGGCAGTTTTCCCCTTATGCTGTGCATGATGGGATTTCGGATGTTGTTGTTCTCGTTCTGCTGTTTTGGTGCAATTTTTTTTTTTTTTACATTTTGAATTTGACATTTGAAGCCTAGCGTGTGCAGCTGGAAGGGGTAATCAGGACACAGGACAGTTGGAACTGTCTCCTGCTCCTTGTCACCTCCTTTCAACCAAAAAGATGGCAGCCCCCATGAATCACACACATTTGCCTGTTCTTTTAAAACAGGGTGTGTAAGAGATTATATTACCTATCTATTCTAATTAACATAACTAATGTAACTTAATAACAGTATGTTTGTTTAGACTGAAGTTCCCCTTTCAGGTTGGAGTGAGCTCTGAGGTGCCCCACAATACATCATTGCTATATATGTGAATCATCTGTTTGTTGTCCCTGAAAACTTAACACACCTCCAGATCCACTGTAATGCAATGATGTGTCAGCTTGTTAATATCATAGAGCCAAATCAATCCAAAATGCATACAGACTGTTACAGACTGGTTAGTCCTCATGAGTTCATGACATGAATTAATGTGGTTTTATGGCAGAGAGCTTGAAACACCCAAAGTTACCGATTACCCAGCAAGCATATGGCGAACCAGAACTCCTAGGAGTGTGTAAGGGGCTAAAAAGGACCAAAAAGCCCTCTTAGGGCCATTGCACACCAATAACCTCTAGCAGATCCCCAAAACGCTAGAGGTTTTTCAAGCAGATGTCAAAGCGATTCTAGGCAGGTTAAGGGCTGGTGCACACCGAGCGGCTTTTTCAGCGTTTCTGCAGCTGCTTGCGGCTGCGGATACGCTTGGTCAATGTATCTCAATGGGGTGGTGCACACCAGAGCGGGAGGTGTTTTGCAGAAACGAATCCTCCCGGGGTGAGGCATTTTTTGGATTGCGGATGCGTTTCTGCCTCAATGGTAAGTATAGGAAAAACTCAAACCGCTCTGAAAAACGCCTGTTCAGAGCGGTTTGGCCAGCGTTTTTGTTACAGAAGCTGTTCAGTAACAGCTTTACTGTAACAATACATGAAATCTACTACACCAAAACCGCTACACAAAACCGCAAAACACTAGCTGAAACGCTACAGAAAAAGAAGAAAAAGCGTTTCAAAATCTGCTAGCATTTTGCGGATCTGCTAGCGGGTTTTGGTGTGCACCAGGCCTTAGGCCCAGTGCACACCGAGCGGTTTTTGGAGCGATCCGCCGGCCGCATCCGCCTCTAAAAACGCTTGTCTAATGTATTGCAATGGGATGGTGCACACCGGCGGTTTGCGGTTTTTGCCAAGCCGCAAACGCGCCTCCTGCTGCGCGTTTGCGGTTTTCGGAAGCGTTTCGTCCTCAATGTAAAGTATAGGAAAAACGCAAACCGCTCTGAAAAACGCTAGTTCAGAGCGGTTTGCCAGGCATTTTTGTTACAGTAGCTGTTCAGTAACAGCTTTTACTGTAACAATATGTGTAATCTGCTACACAAAAACGCACGCAAAACCGCTAGGTATGTTTAGAAAACATCTCTAAACATACCTAGAATCGCTCTGAAATCAGCTCCCAAAACCGCTAGCGTATTGCGGATCTGCTAGCGGTTTTGGTGTGCACTGGGCCTGAGAGAGGTTTTCTAATCATGCCTGCGTTTTTTGGAGCGTTTTTGTGTAGCAGATTTCATATAGTGTTACAGTAAAGCTGTTACTTGAACAGCTTCTATAACAAAAACGCCTGGAAAACCGCTCTGATTCAGCGTTTTTCAGAGCGGTTTTCCACTTTGAGGCAGAGACACCTCAGAAATCTAAAAAATGCTGCAGCCCCCGAGTTTGCGTTTGTGGACAAAACGAAACCGCTCTGGTGTGCACCAGCCCTTAGGGGCCTTTCACAATTTAGCGTTTTACTAGCGCTTTCAGCTTCCTTCCAAAAGCGCTAGCTTTTCAAAAAGCGCTTGTTCAATGTATGGTTCTGTTCTCATCTAAGCGTTTTGCTGAAACGCAAACGCGTAGCATGCAGCATTTTCTGAGCGATTAGCGTTTCAATGTTAAGTATTAGCTAATCACTGAAAAAACGCTTTCTATACAGTTAAAAGCGCTTGGAAAGCGCTCATAAAAAACACTGAAAAATTGATTAGCGCTTGCGTTTATCGATTTTAGGTGTGAATGGGCCCTTACTAAACATGCTATGCAAATTAAAATGTGCCTTCTTAAAACAGAAGGTATTTGCATTGATTCAGGTTGGAGTGAGCATAGGATGTCTCCCACAATGCATCACTGCATACAATTTTAGTAAGAGGGCTTTTTGGTCCCCATGTGTGATTCGGACGACAGGCTACTGATTTAATAGGCTGTGTTTCCCCGATTGAATCACTGCCGTATCTGTAGTAGTGGAAACTGGCCCTTAATGACAAGTGTCAGTAAAGGTGGTTTGTGCGTTGCACACAGTGTGATATACTTTTCATAACTTTCTGAACAACCTGATAATCAGTAAAATAACTTCTGAGTGAGTCATGTGACCTTGCAAGTTATATGAAGCTGGTGGACTACATGTCCCAAAGTGACCAGAGCCATTTAACCCTGTACCAGGAAAACCCGAAATCCCAGGATGCCCTCAGCCCCCATCATAAACCTTCATCCACATGCAAAACCGCAGCCGTCGTAAAAATGGAACGATCCGCAATTGTTATCGTCGAGCGAACAAAGTCTGCATAGATAATTCCTACCCTCCCATAATCGATGTTTAACTCAGTTGAAAATAAAGGCAGTGTAGTGCGGGCACCGCAGGGGGCGCTGGAGGGTGAGGGGCATCCCATAGCAACGCACATAACATTTTATTAAGAAAGGAAAAAAACAAGAACAAAACACTAGGGTTCAGGGGTACTTTACAAATTAATGTTTGAGAACTACAAGTCCCAGCATGCCTGTCCTACAGATTTTGGGTCATGAGGCCTGTACTAGTAATGTATAAGGGTACTACAAGTGCACAACCTGTATCAGTTATATACAGTATTGGCATCCTACAAGTTCTAGCGTGCCCTGTTACCCAGATTATGGGTCAGTTGACTTGTATTAGGCTGCATTTCCCACTGGGGTGCCGAAGCGGATGTTTTACGCAACTTCAGATCCATATCACTTGGCCATGACATTCAGGGCTATGAGTATACAGATGCATGCTGTGGAAAACTGCAGCATACATCATTTTTTTCCCACACACAGGATTCGGATGCAGCCTATAGATCTCAATAGGTTGCGATTCAGCATCCCAAATCAGGTGCAGAAAGCGTGATTCCCGCCTAGTGGAAATAAGCCCTTAGAATGGGGGTACTACAAGTCCCATCATGCCGTAGCCCAGATCTTGGGGCATGTGACCTGGTAATGTATTGGTATTATTGTTAGTTATATATTGGGGTACTACAAGTCCCAGCGTGCCCTGCCACCCAGAGCTTGGGTTATGGGACTTGCATTAGTTATATTAGGGAACTACAAGTCCCAGCATGCCCTGCCACCCAGACCTTGAGTTATGGGACTTGCATTAGTTATATTAGGGAACTACAAGTCCCAGCATGCCCTGTCACCCAGACCTTGAGTTATGGGACTTGCATTAGTTATATAGTGGGGTACTATAAGTCACAGCATGCCCTTTCACACAGATCTTAGGTCATATGGGACTTGCATTAGTTAAATATTAGGGGTACTACAAGTCCCAGCATGCCCTGTCACACAGATCTTAGGTCATATGGGACTTGTGTTATATATTAGAGGTACTACAAGTCCCAGCATGCCCTGTCACACAGATCTTGAGTCATGTCAGGCTGTCTGCTGAGCTGCAATGCCCAGCGAGTCACGTGACCCTGCATACCCCCCGCAGCTCAGGCTGAGCCATGTGCTGTCTCCAGAGAAGGGGGAGGGTACAGACCCAGTGCCAGCAGCTCTGCCGCTATGGCCCTCCCGATGCCGGTGCCTCCTCCGGTCACCACGGCCACCTTCCCCCGGAACAGCCCCGGGATCAGCACACTGCGCGCCGCCATGACAGTACAATGACAGTTCCGCCACTTCCGATCTGACAAGGCCACATCACCATGGCGACCGTGACAGCTCACCCCACAACACGCTCCGATTCCCCGCCCACTTGCTGCTAAACCATCCTGCTTGTCCCGCCCACAGCTCACAGAGCACCACTGGCTTATCTGCCAGCCCCGCCCACTAAACTCTACTGCCCCGGCTCCTGTCACTGGACTTTCAGAATCTTTATAATATTATCAGATAAGGTCACCCCGCCTCCCCCTGCCTGCCATTGCAGCTATAACATTATCCCCTCACATAAGATCCATTTATTATCATCTATACATCCAATCCAAGCACAGAAGACATTACAAAGCAAAACTTCTAAAACCTCTAATTATACATTCATTATATAGAACTAAAGGTGCAGGCAGCAGAGGGGCCCTGAACATCAACCAGCCTGCCTGGGCACTTATGTGTAATCCAGCCCTGTGTTCAATAAGGCCGGAAGCACACACAGCAGAAACGCTAGCGTAGTGTTAAATGCGTTATATACAGCAATGAAGGACCCATTCTCACTTGAGGGGGAATCGCGCTATTCCTGCTCAAGGCAAACAGATAGCGGTTTTTAAAAAAAAATGCTACATGTAACACTATGGCAGTGTTCTCACTGCCGCATTTGCGGTTAGCGTTAACCACAAACGTGTTACATGCAGCGTTTTGCCGGCGATTTGCGATCAGCATGCATAGTACCGCTAATTGCGATCGCTCCAAAACCACCGCAGTGTCCAGTGATTTTTCCACGTTAATTGCGGAAAAAAATCACTCCCGCAAAACGCCAGCGGTAATAGCCGGCGTTTGCGGTTTTAGATGTGAACGGACCCCGAGTCTATGGGACACAGAAGAAGCTGCTTTTCAATGCGTTTTTACAGTATGCCTTTCTCAAACGCTGGTAGTGTTGCATATTATGTAGGCTGGCTGCCAAAACGCACATAATAAAAGTCTATGGTAACGCGTATGCAGTGCGTTTTGCATTGCGTACATGATTAAAAAATAATCTCTGATGTGTTTCTGCTTCCTGTTGTCTTCCTAGTGATTTGCATACATTTTTTATATCAGCGAATCACAAACACATAAAACGCACACAAAACGCACACAAAACGCATGAACTACACATCTGCGTGAAAAAAAACACAAACGCAAAACGCAGCAAAAACACAATAGAAAAATCACAAACGCAACATCCTAAAACGCTACTTTTTCGCGCTGTCACATGTGAACCCAGCCTAAGGTGCTAATCATTTTGGCTTCCATGTTAATTACTGTACGTGAAAATTGTACAGAGCTCGGAAATGTTATGCTACAAGATTTTATGGCAGATTTCCTGCCAGATCGATTATTTCCAACACGTCCAATATCATTTCCGATTTATTTTCCGTTCACTTCTGTAGAAAATCGATCGGAAAACAGATTGGACATGTTTGAAATAATCGTTCTGGCAGGAACTCTGCCCGAAAATCTCGTGTACTAGGCATTAAGGGCCGTTCACACCAATAATCTCTAAAGGTGCATATTAACAGAAAAAAAGTTCCTTCAGATTCAATCTTTCAATACAATTTTTATGATTGAATTGTATTGAAAACATTGCTGTGTGCCGCACAAATCCAAGTGAAATGATTCTTTTGTTGATTGGAAAAGGAACAATAAGCAATCCAAAAGTTGGATTTATGATCAAATAAGTATGCAAAACCTTCTTAAATCGTTCCATTAAGAGGAACAATCGATAATTGCCTGCTGATTATTTTCGATCATTCAAGTCGTGCTGAAAGATCGAATCTGAAGGAAAAATTGTACGGTTAATGTGCACCTTGAGTTCAAACACTTAGCGCTTTTTTGTAGAGATTTGCAGTGGCAATTCCCGGCATGTACCTAACGATTTTCTAACTATGCCTAGCGATTTTGGAGCGTTTGCGATCAGCGTGTTAGTATGTCTGGAGGCAAACAGGAAGTGCACTTCGAGTTGGAAGTCAACAGGCTTTGGCAAAGAAAAAAAAAAAAAAATTGAAAATCCATTTACAGCGATTTTACAGTTTTCCTATACTTAAAATTGAGGAGTAAGCGCACCCAAAATGCTGCAGGAGCTGCGTTTGCAAAAAATTCACATCACTCTAGTGCGAACTAGCCCATACAAACACATTAGCCAAGTGCTTTTTAAAACACTAGCGCTTTTGAAAGCGCTAACCAGCCCTTAAAGAGAAACCGTGACCAAGAATTGAACTTCATCCCAATCAGTAGCTGATACCCCCCTTTCCCCATGAGAAATCTTTTCCTTTTCACAAACGGACCATCAGGGGGCTCTGTATGGCTGATATTGTGGTGAAACCCCTCCCACAGTGTGATGTCAGGACCATGGTGCTGACATCACACTGTGGGAGCCTTGTTGCATTGTGGGAAATTAACAGCTGTTTCCAACTGACAAAAAAAAGCACAGTGTGACGTCAGGCCCTTGATTCAGAACTATACATATCTGAGATTGTAGCCCACAGCTATTAATTTTTTATAAATGTCACATTTAAAAAAAATTCAGATTTCTCATAATTACACAATCAACAGACAAGGGGACATAGTTCAAATAAAGCTTTTATTATCTATTTGGCAAACTTTTTTCAGCTTTATTTTTTTTAACAGAAATTTTTTATTTGGCAAATATCTATAAACAGTCACTATAAATCTGATATCGCAAAAAACAATATTACAATTAAATAAAGCACTATATGGCAGCTGATCTTTTTTCGAGCATCCAAAAGACAAACAGTTGGGTGTAACTGTCAGCCATGAGACATAATTCAACTGACAGTTATCAGTCCTGTAATGGGTATGGAAGGTTTTCATGTACAGTATATCTGCTCCTGCAGCACCCACAGAAATTAAATGACTCACATTTGCCTAAAAAAAATAATGCCCGAGTACGATTATGCAGCTCTGGAAAACACTACTCACATGAACTGTGTGCCTGTTTCCAAAACTCCTTTACAATCATCAAAGGTCCGCACCATCCAATTTTCAAGTTTCAAGTTTCTTTATTTATAGCTCTTATAAGAGCTATAAATAAAGAAACTTGAAACTTGAAAATTGGATGGTGCGGACCTTTGATGATTGCTGTGGATTCCCTGTGACTCCAGGGGTGGTCTCTGCACGCCAAACCCATTGGTGCAACAACGCTGGTTCTGATCCAAAACTCCTTTACAACAGCTCAGTGGGAGTGTCCCTGATGACTCCTCCCCTAGCCTTGTGGGCAGCTTTTACTCCACCCATTTTGGTTATTCCAGGGCAGGGAAACTTAGCTCAGGCTCCTCCCTTTGCACAATGGGTGTATGTAAAGAAAAGCACCTGATGCTCCTGGAAATATAGAGGGGGAGAAAGGTTTTCTGATCTTTGAGTAGTTGTAGTTCGTGTCACAGAGCGTAGCATAGGAGCTGTTTGCAGTGCATTTCATACTATTACAAAATATAATTAACACAATGACATTTAATAATTAGCTACTGGATTTCAGACTGGCTTCAACGAGTGCTGTGCAGTCTCCAATCTGAGGCTGGACATTAGTACAAAGCACGGTCCAATAAAGGGCAGAGTTTGAAATACTATGTATGTATGTATGTGTGTGTGTGTATGAATTAAAGCTCCTCCCTCTTGCATATTAGTGCCCTGTCGTGTAGCGGTTGCTCCCAGACAGGGCACTAATATGCAAGATGGGCCGAGCGATTACGCTTACCGCCACGAGATGCTGGCGATCTGGTGGGACAAGGCCTGTTGTGGACAGTCCTGGAAGAGATCAGATCCAGATCACTGCTGGACGGATATCACAGGAGACACTTAGGTGCTGAGACCATCTTACGCCGGCACATGTAAGTCTAATGCTTACACACTTGAGATAAAAGTCTTTGGAAAAGGCAAGATCACAGACAAATTTTACCCCCTTCCATGTAGTATGAGAGCCATACCTACACAGTCTGTTCTATGGAGCTGAACTCCCCATCAGATAAAATCTTTGCAAGATGCTGCACACAAAGATGCTGTACACATGCAACAGATCAGTATCTGCAAAAGATCAGTTCCTGCAAAATGCATTCATAGTCTATGATATCTGCAGATCTTGTACACACCTTGTTTAGCGGACAATCATCTGCAGATCAGACAATCCATCTGCAGATTTGAAGATCTATCCAGGTGGATCTGATCTGCAAATAATTGGGGGTAAAATTGGTCCGTGATCTTGCCTTTTCTAAAGACTTTAATCTCAAGTGTGTACAAAGCATTAAAGGACCCCTATCGCGAAAAAAGTGGGCAGTTAAAAAATGTGACAGATGACAGGTTTTGGGCAAGTCCATCTTTTTAAGGGGGATTCTCAGGGCTTTCTTTGTTTTCAACAGCATTTCTTGAACAGCAGTTTAACTGCCAAAATAGCAAGATACCAGCCGGCCTAGGGCTCTTTCACATTAGGGCAGACTTTGTGCATTAACGCAAACGGCAGACGTTTGCCTTAACCAAGGTATGATGAAAGTCCATAGACTTTCATTTTACCTTTCACACTCGACGCTGCGTTTCGATGCGTTGCGGTTCCGACGCACCCGGGCGCAGTTTTTCCTCCAACGCACCCGCGAGACGCGTTTTCCGTCGGGTCTAATTGCCAGCTACTGCCGCTGATTGCGTCGCACCGCAGATACCCGACGACACGCCGCAGGCCATCAACGCATGCAGGAGAACGGCTCCTGCTCGCGTTGTCTGATGTGAAAGAGCCCTAATCCCCTAATCACTTGCCCACTATTATGTCAGTTAGATTTTGCAACTGTTGTTCAGGAAATGCTGTTGAAAACAAAGAAAGCCCTGAGAATCCCCCTTAAAAAGATGGACTGGCCCAAAACCTGTCATCTGTCACATTTTTTAACTGCCTACTTTTTTCGCGATAGTTGTCCTTTAAGCTTGCAAGCTGAAGACCCTTAATACTTGTCAGTGACTGCACTAGCTCTCTCCACCTCTCTGAAGATCTGGAGTCAATGGTACAGGCACCAAAAGGGGTGTATGAGTGTTTGATGTGTGGTGATTAAAGTGAACCAGAGACGAAGCACCCTCATGTATTTTACCATATATATCAGTGGGAACATTAGAGAAAACACCTACCCTGCTCTCTGTTTCCTTATTTACTGTTCAGATTGCCTGTTATCAGCCCTGATAAAATCCCCGACTGAGCATTCAGTCTGGCTTTGCTCAGGAATCATTATAGCTGAGTCATTATAGAAGAGCCAGAAGGGGGCAGGCTTGGGCTTCAAAAGACATCAGAGAAGACAGACTCGGCTTTAATGATTTCTGAGCAAAGCCAGACTAAATGCTCAGTCTGGGATTTTATCAAGGCTGATAACAAGCAATCTGAGTAGTGGAGAATGAAACAGAAAGCATGGTAGGTGTTTTCTCTAATGTTCCCACTGATATATATGGTAAAATACATGAGGGTGCTTTGTCTCTGGTTCACTTTAAGTTGGATAAATTTGCATAGAACATTTTCATAATGCTGCATCAACTCAAAATTATTTGCATCTCATTGACCTTTCCTAGTGTGGTACCTCCCACCTTATCCTCGCCTACAGATTTTGTCACTGGGCATTCGTTATGGGCTAGTCCACACCTTATAACAAAACAAACAGGTGGAGTTTTGGCACAGATGAAGTGGGAGGAGCTATGGGTCAAAGCCTTTGAGTAGTGTCCTAGACTAGAGGACAAGCCATGTGATTGAGTGCAATTTAATATTCAAACAGTAACAACCAGCACCACCTTGTGGTAAGCTTGAAAAATAACTTATTCCAACACAGTTGTAACTGAAGAATGGTTACAAATATGCCATTACTACAGTGGTTTCCACATTGCCTTTGTGCTTTTTGACTGTATTTAACACCGGTGAGTTTTAGCAGTGAGTGCATCACTGTGGGGAAGCACAGGGGAGGCGGAGCCTGTGTCCCATCACAAACAGAGTCTCCTTTTCAGAGCACTTTCTGAGACCTTATAGTGCATCTCATTTGGCTGCACTACTTGATTACTGGATGCATTCTTCAACGTGAGTCCAGACATGAATCACATGTGGTTCTGTATAGAAGACCAACACTTGTGTATATTTTCTTACTCCGCCTCTCAGCCCCACCCATAACACTCATCAAGAACCGGTGTCAGATAACAGCTTCTTCAAAACTTTGGCGTTCTCACATTCTGGGGGTTCTGGCCAGTTCTTGTGATCTGTGGACAAAAAAGGGAACACATTATGATCAGCCGATAAACAGAAACCTCCTGGCACAGAAACAACCTCTGCTGAGGGCACTATCATATATAGCGACCGCATCGGGGGCCCTTGTGCCAGAGGGGCCCCAAGGGGCCCCCCCTCAAGCACAATATTAGCTCTGTATTGATCCTGTTCTGGTAATAACCACTTTATATAGTAGTAATCATTAACAAGCTGTTCCCCATCCCCTTCTTGCACCTCTGACACTGTGGAAATCCATGGCAGGTTTTGGTGCGCAGTATCAATTGTTATGTATAGAGGGCTTTGGGGGGCCCCATTGTAAAACTTGCATTTTTATGGGGGGTCCACAGCTCCTTAGCTACACCACTGCTTTCATCCACCACTTTTAACAACTTCCTGCAAAACAAGACGTTTTAAAATAATCCGTTTTGCAGGGCAGATGATTAGGATACACCCACGGGCATTATGCGGGGTGTGCACAGCCACTTTGACCCGCCTATGCAGGGTCAGGAAGTGGTTAAATGTTTGATTCTGATTTTGCTACTTCAGGGATTGCTTTGCTAGAAGTAGACAGTCGGCCAGCCCTGTGTGCCCGTTATGCAATCTGTGCTGTGTGAGTTCCCTGGGTCAGTGGTGTAGTGGATAGCACTCTCGCCTAGCAGCACTGAGTACCCAGTTCGAATCCCAGGCAGAGCACTATCTGTAAGGAGTGTGTATGTTCTCACCGTGTCTCTGTGGGTTTCCTCTGGGCAGTCCGGTTTCCTCCCACATCCCGAAAACATACAGATAAGTTAATTGGCTTCCCCCTAAAATTGACCCTAGACTACAATGAGCATATGATTAGGATAGGATTAGATTGTGAGCTCCTCTGAGGACAGTCAGTGACATGACTATGTACTCTGTAAAGTGTTGCAGAACGTGTCAGTGCTGTATCAATACATAATAGTAATAATATGGTAGGATATTAGACTATGACTATGATATGGATTAGATTGTGCGCTCCTCTGAGGACTGCCAGTGACATGACTATGTACTCTGTAATGTGCTGCAGAATGTGTCAGTGTTATATAAATACATAATAATAATAATAATATGGTAGGACATTAGACTATGGCTATGGTAGGGACTAGATTGTTAGGTCCTCTGAGGACAGTGAGTGGAGTAACATGACTGTGTACGCTGCAGAAGGTGTCAGTGCTATATAAATACATAATAATAATAATAATAATAATAATAATAATATGATAGGACATTAAACTAAGGCTGCTTTCACAGTGGGACGTTACAGGCGCACGTTAGAGCAGCCTGTAACGCAGCCCACCGCACAGCAATGAAAAATCAATGGGCTGTTCACAGTGCACACGTTGCGTTAAATTGTAACGCAGCACATTTAAACAAAGTGCTGCATGCTGTGCGTTATACGCGGCTAAGCCACGTTAGACTGTTTGCACATGCTCAGTGATGTTGGAGGAGGAGGCCTTCCCCTCCTCCTCCGCGGCCAGCCACATGGCTAATTAATATTCACTGCACTCAGTGACGTGCAGTGTTTACTTCCTGGAGCGGCCACTCTGTGCGGCGATTGGCCGGCGGGACCACGTGATGCGGATCACGTGGTCTCCGCATTCCATAGCATAAAAAAGGCACACCAAGAGCTGCATAACGCGGCTCTTGGTAGCGTCCTCCTACAACACCACCAGGCGTTGCGTTAGGGGCATGTTATGCAACCTATAACGTCCCCTAAAACGCAATGTCTTGGTGGGAAAGAGGCCTAAGGCTATGGTAGGATTAGATGGGGAGCTCCTCTGAGGACAGTCAGTGACACGACTATGTAATGGGAATTACGGCTATAGCGCCACTCAGAGGGTAATTTTAGCACCGGCAAAAGACAGATCCCGAATTATGAAAAAAAAACCAAACCCTGTGCAATTTAGCCTCCAGCAATAGTTAGCAATTGAACAGCATCTTACCCCTGAGTCCATGGCAGCCTGGAGAGGGAATAGTAATTAACGCCGCCAGGAAATTTGCTATAGCAGGGTGAGCAGTTTTTCAGCTTCACCCAGCGCCTCCATTTCCCGGCCACCCACCAGCAACCCTGCAGTGCCGCTGTCATCTCCTTCTCACCCACAGAGCGAGCTGTACCTGGCACTTCCCAGTGATTGTGGTATAAACTCTGAGCACCGTCCACCTTTACAGTCTCTCCAGACATGAAGGAAGCAGCCGGCGACAGGAGGAAGCAGACCACCGGTGACACCTGCCAGGGAGGAAGCAGAATGCAGACGTGACTAAACCCGACCTGAACTCAGAACTTCCTCTCTGCTCTAAACGATAAGCAACAGCATAATAATCTTTACAGAAAAACATTTCTTTGTTACAGCTGATACAGGTCCTGCAGTAAATCTGCAGCGTGTCTACTTCCTGCTTTCATGGAAGCAGACATATTGCTAACATCCTGTGTTTAGCTGCTATGCTGAGGCAGCCAGCTGACACAGCTGAGGGATCAAATTTATCACAGGTGGCGATATTGTCAGTCTTGTCAGGTGCAGCTGTTTGTGTAATAAGCGTTCGGAAGCCAGTAGAAAATATACCTGACCTCCCAGAATGCTCTGGTGTCAGAATTCTGCATAGCTAAACAGCCTTGGTTAAGCATCACTGGAAGTGTGGGGCTACATACCAATAGATAGAGCAATATATAGATAAAGGAAGGGTTTCCAATGCTGAAAGTGACCATAAAAGTGGGCGTGCTGATTAAGTCCCTGCATTGTGCTGTGTGTCACTACAGGGTCTCTTTAAGAAATGGCTAAAAACCCAGCATGAAGCATCCATCAGACATGACTCCCGATTAAAGGGGAACTGAACTCAGAACTTCCTCTCTGCTCCAAAAGATACACAACAGCATAACCACCTTTAAAGAAAAACATTTATTTGTTACAGCGGATACCATTATAGGCAAATCGGCCTGAAAATGGTACAGGCAGCGGTTTGGTGAGCCGATTGGAAGTGAACTGCTCAGATGTGAACCCTCCCATAGGGAATCATTGCGCTTGTAGGGCGATTTTCAAAATCCCGGCACTTACAAAATCCCGAAAGTGAGCAAACCCTTAAAGGGACACTAAGTCAAACAAAAAAAATGAGTTTTACTCACATAGGGCTTCCAATAGCCCCCTGCAGCTGTCCGGTACCCTCGCCGTCTCCCTCCGATCCTCCTGGCCCCGCTGGCAGCCACTTCCTGTTTTTCGGTGACAGGAGCTGACAGGCTGGGGACGCGAATGATTCTTCGCGTTCCTGGCCACAATAGTGCCATCTATGCTGCTATAGCATATATCATATACCATATAGCAGCATAGAGGGTGCTAATGTGTCTGGGAACGCGAAGAATGACTCGCGTCCCCAGCCTGTCAGCTCCTGTCACCGAAACAGGAAGTGGCTGCCGGCAGGGCCAGGAGGATCGGAGGGAGACGGTGAGGGTACCGGACAGCTGCAGGGGCTATTGGAAGCCCTAGGTGAGTAAAACTCATTTTTTTTGTTTGACTTAAGTGTCCCTTTAAAAGTGGTGGCTGAATGGTGTAATTGTTAAGGGCTCTGCCTCTGACACGGGAGACCTGGGTTCGAATCTCGGCTCTTCCTGTTCAGTAAGCCAGCACCTATTCAGTAAGGAGTTCTTTAGGCAAGTCTACCTAACACTGCTGCTGCCTATAGAGCGTGTCCTAGTGGCTGCAGCTCTGGCGCTTTGAGTCCGCCAGGAGAAAAGCGCAATATAAGTGTTTGTCTTTGTCTTTTAAAAGTAACTCAAGGTTACAGACATATTTTATACAATACCAGTCGCCTGGCGTCCTGCAGATCTATTTGGCATCAGTAGTGTCTGAATCAACCACCTGAAGCAAGCATGTGGCTAATCTGGTTAGACTTCAGTCAGAAACATCTGATCTGCTGCATGCTTGTTCAGGGTCTGTGGATACAAGTATCAGAGGCAGAGGATCAGCAGGACAGCCATGCAAAGTGCATTATTTAAACTACAAATATGGGAAAACAGCATCTGTATTAGACCTATTTGATTACCATGCCCACAAAATTCAGGGGAGGAGCCAACCCTAAAACAAAGTTTGCTCATAATTATGAAAAAAACAATGGGTTACACGGCCACCAAAGTATACCAAATCTGCATTGTTTACAAAGCAATAAATATGTCCGCCTCCACATGTCTCTCGCCTCAGATTCCCTTTAACCACTTCGCATCCAGACCTTGTTTGTTTCCCACTTATCGACCAGAGCAGCTTTGACAGTTTAGCCATGTCCCTATTTAATAATCAATAACTTTATCCCTACTTATGACACAGAAATGAAATATATATTGTTTTTTTCAAATACAAACTAGGCTTTCATTGTATGCCATTTTTTCCCTTGAACAATTTTGTTTTCTATGAATTTTAATGGGAAAACAAGGGGAAAAAAACAGAAAAAAAAAAACACATTTCTCAGTTTTACCAATTCCAGTTTAAAAATAAAAAGTGCTACTGTAGATTAAAAACACAGATTTTGTTTGGCTATTCTTACCGCTTATCACAAAATTTAGAGTATGTTCCGGTCACAATTTATGGTGAAGATATATGATTTTGAAATAATGCTAAAATGTGTATTTTTCACTATGAACTGAGAAAATAAAAGTGTTTTTAAAGGATACCCGAAGTGACATGTGACATGATGAGATAGACATGTGCATGTACAATGCCTAGCACACAAATAACTATGCTGTGTTCCTTTTTTTCTTTCTCAGTCTGAAAGAGTTAAATATGAGGTATGTAAGTGGCTGACTCAGTCCTGACTCAGACAGGAAGTGACTACAGTGTGACCCTCACTGATGAGAAATTCCAACTATAAAACATTTTCCTAGCAGGAAATGGCTTCTGAGCAAGAAAGAGATAAAAAGGGGAATTTCTTATCATTGAGGGTCACACTGTGGTCACTTCCTGTCTGAGTCAGGACTGAGTCAGCCACTTACATACCTGATATTTAACTCTATCAGGCAGAGAAAGAAAAAAAAGGAACACAGCATAGTTATTTGTGTGCTAGGCACTGTACATACACATGTCTATCTCATCATGTCACATGTCACTTCGGGTATCCTTTAATGGTAAAAATCAATCTTATTGGCTCTGGGAACATATATTCCCTTTCACCAATTAGTGCTGCATCAGCTAGTGCCAGAAATGTGCACAGGAGTAAGCCCAATCCTGCACAGCACTGCTTCTGCTACAAGACGTATATCTACTGACTCGTGGCTTAGATGAAGTCATAGAGGACGTACATATACTATAGTGATGGATAAAGTGTACACATTACTGTGCTTGATGAGGCTGACATTGTTATACAAATACCTCCTCCGGCATTCCGAGTCTCTTAGCTGGAATATTAGGGATGTAGTTCAGAAACATGGAAGCTCCAATTTCTTTATAGTTCTCCACAGCCGTCTGCGAGAAAATGATTCCCTGTAAAACAACATGGGGTGAAATCTCTGAGTGCGGAAAGGGGACATTCACACAGGGCAAAAGCACAGCCTGACCTCCTAATCAGCTATTGTTTGATTTACACATGTGGTTTAAAGGACAACTGAGGGGATATGGTGGCTGCCATGTTTATTTCCTGTTAAACAATACCAGTTGTCTGGCTATCCTGCTGATCTCTTTGCCTGCAGTAGTGTCTGAATCACACACCCGAAACAAGCATGCAGCTTGAAAAATCCTTCTAAAGTCAGACTTCAGTCAGAAACATCAGATCCGCATGCTTGTTGGGGGGCTGTGGCTAAAAGTATTAGAGCCAGAGGATCAACAGAACTGCCAGGCAATCTGCATGGTTTAATTCCTGCTAACTGGATGCATATGCACATCCAGTTTGCAGTCTGTAGGCGCAAACAGGATGTCTGAGCGTCTCTTGTCAATCTGCTTCTGTGGCACATTCATGGCGGAACTCATTCAGCAATGATTGGTGAATGGAAACATGTGTTCCTAAAGCCAATAAATTAAATGATCATCGCTGCAGCCAGAACCCAGTGATCATTCATTCAAATGAACAAACAAACACTTCCTGTGGGGGCATTAGTGGTAAAAAAAACTAAAATTACATAAAAAAAATACACTCTACACTACAAAAAGTACAATAAAAGCCATTAACACCCACCCTGGAGAGCAGGGTTTGAATCTTGGCTAGGGTCAGTACCTATTCCGTAAGAACCCCTTGGGAAAGACTCTAATACTGCAGGGTGGCCCCTTGAGCGCGTCCCAGTGGCCGCAGGTCTTGAGCGCTTTGAGTCCAACAGGAGAAAAGCGCTGTACAAATGTTAGGATTATTATTATATGATTAAAGGGAACCTGAAGTGATAAGTGTATGGGGGCAGCCATATTTATTTCCTTTTAAAGGGAACCTAAACTGAGAAGGATATGGATTTTTCCTTTTAAAATAATACCAGTTGCCTGACTCTCCTGCTGATCCTGTGTCTCTAATGCTTTCAGCCACAGCCCCTGAACAAGCATGCAGATCAGGTGCTCTGACTGAAGTCAGACTGGATTAGCTGCATGCTTGTTTCAGGTCTGTGATTCAGACACTACTGCAGCCAAAGAGATCAGCACGACTGCCAGGCAACTGTATGGTTTAAAAGGAAACATCTATATCCCTCTTAGTTTAGGTTCCCTTTAAACAATACTAGTTGCCTGGCTTTCCTGCTGATCTATTTGTCTGCAGTAGTGTCTGAATCACACCAGAAACAAGCATGCAGCTAATCTTGTCAGATCTAGCAATGTCAGAAACACCTGATCTGCTGCATGCTTGTTCAGGGGCTATGGCTAAAAGTATTGGAGGCAGAGGAGCAGCAGGGCAGCCAGGCAACTGGTATTGCTTAAAAGGAAATAAATATGGAAGCCTCCTTATAAATCTCCATTCAGGTTCCCATTAAAATGCTTAGAAAATAAAATAATTAATGAAAGCAAGCATCGCCCACAAAAAGCCTAATTTGGGGTGAAAAAAAAACTATATAGATAATAAATATGGCCAAAAATGTGATAACTGTGATATGGCCAAATGTATGGGAGGAGTGCCGACAGGTGAAAAAGGAGTGTGGTTAAAAAGGAATAAATATGGCAGCCACCGTATCCCTCTCACTTCAGTTGTTCTTTAACCCCTAGCCGACCGCTCCACGCCAATTGGCATGAACGCGGCGACAGCCCCAGAGACCGCCGTCTATTTACATGTTCTGTGCTGCAATCTATGGCTGCGCTGTACAGGGGACAGCCGTGTCACTCGGCTGTCCCCTGGAGAGGCTGAAGAGTGATCGTCTCTCATAGGCTAATGCCTATGACAGCCGATCGCGGTGATTGGCTGGCAGGGGGAGGGAGGGGCTACAGTGAAAAAAAAGTAATGCTGTGGTCCTTAAGTGGTTAAACATAACTTATGATGTGTGATGACACTAAAGGACTGCCACTGCCAGGTACCTACCGGAGCCACGGCATTTATCCTGACACCACTGTGGGCCCACTCTATGGCCAGGCTTTTGGTGAGATTGTCCACACCAGCTCTTGCTGCCCCCGTGTGGCTGGAAGACACAACAACACCATACATACAGCTTTTTCTTTCTTTCTGTTTGAGTAAAGCTAGGTTACCACATATATCACTGCTGTATCTCTACCTGAATGCTTCCTCAAGTCAGGTCGCAAGTCATTGAAAGCGAACACAGATGGGATAAAAATCTGACGAGGCAGCATTATGAGACCGATTGCCGAAAGACTTCATGCTGAAATCGATCAGGAATTGGCCTGCAGTGTATGGGCAGCCAACAGATCTCTCTCCAGTCAGATTTGATCAGAGGGAGATCTGTCTATTGGTCGCCAAAGATCGCTAGATGTACGGGCACCTAAAGATGCACTGTAATGAAATATAGTAGAATGTAATACAGGATACCCATTTATAAGTTCATTTGCCTGGTTTCAGCATCAGAAATGCTTCCTATGTGTATAAATTGCTGTATATCGGTATGTATCCCTGTCCTCCCACTGATGCTTACCCTATGCTATTTATTTATGCAACCTTCAGCCCCTGAGCACTCTGGGAAACCAGGTATAGTTTCTACTGACTTCGGAGCACACAACAAACATTCCGAAGAGCTGCACCTGCCAGCAGTAAAGATGTCGCCACCTGTGATACATTTCAGAATGTAAATCAGGGACAGGAAAGATTTTAAAGTAATGTAAAAAATAAGAAAATTTATTAATGAAGTTGCATTCAGTAGAAGGTGTATTTTGTTCTTGGTTAAACACAATTGGCCTCAATTTACTAAGATCATGCTGGAGATAATAAGGCAAGAGAAAACTTACCACCACACTGTGAGAGAGTTATCTTATCTCTTCATTCCTTAAGTTACCTCCTCTGCAGTTATTTTCACACGCAGTTAATAAACAGCCTGTCTAACTGTGGAGTTATTTTAAGGATTGAAGAGTTAACTGAGACAGAAGAGTTAACATTAGGTTTGCCTGAGGTAAAATGTTTCCTGAATACTACATGCCTTATCACCATGGTAACAGCTCTAGAAACGTTATTAAAGACAGGAGATAAGCTTAGTGAATTGAGGCCATTATAAGAAGGGGGGGGGGGGGGGGGGGAGTAATTCTGGAAAGATTTACACTTACCACATTCCTGGGAAGCCCTTCCACATGTCCGCTACGATATTGACGATAGCTCCGCCGTGTTCCCGCATCCAGGCATTGTACGCTGCACACAGACACAAAGACATTGCTTGCAATATGATGGAAAACCAGAAATCAACTTTCCTACCCTAAACCTCTTCCCTAAATATCACACTTACACCGCTGCTTAGAGCTTCCTCACTTTCCTGGCCACAGCTACAGTCACAGCATGGATTGGTAAATTTCCAGGATGCATACATTTACATACAATTTGTATCTACTCAGAATGATTATCATCTCACTGACCCCCCCCCCCCTCCCCCCATTACTGCCCGGGGTGCCGCCCGTTTTGTGTGGGCTTATCTTTCATTCATGCAAATTATGAAAATAATATCTGCAGAACTGATGATTGTCAAAAAGTCAATCCAATGGACAGAATAGCACACCGGCTAGTGAGTGGTTGCTGCTGCTGGAACCCCGCAGCCAAGTAATTGAAGCAATCAAAGGAGGGATCCGCACACAGGCCAATTCTGGAACAATGTAAACTTTATTGTTCCGGCACAAATATGTACGACTTCTAACCATCTCGCTGGATGCACTTTACATATGTGAGTGCAAAGAGCAGAGAATCCCCAATTAACCTTTTAGGTTTACCCTGAAGCGGCAGACAGATGGTTGCCTAGAGCAGCCTGTGCCTTGATAAAGGGGCCCTGTGTGGCTCCGAAACGTTGGCTTATTTGCAAAATAACAATAAAGATAAATCTTGGATGTGCTAGCTTCTTCATATGCTGAAGTTCAATAAGGGTCTCATCCCCTTTTTTCAGCTTCAGCATTCCCTGTATGATCTTAAATGGAATCCTTTTGTGTGTGCGAGGAAAAAACGTTGTATATTGGTGTCAGCACATACCGGCTTTGCAGCAGTAGGAATCAGTGAGATTGGCATCAGTACATGCTGGCTTTGCAGCAGTAGAAGGAGTCAGTGAGGTTGGTGTCAGTACATACTGGCTTTGCAGCAGTAGGAGGTGCCAGTGAGGTTGGTGTCAGTACATACTGGCTTTGCAGCAGTAGGAGGTGCCAGTGAGGTTGGTGTCAGTACATACTGCTTTGCAGCGGTAGAAGGTGTCAATGATGTTGGTGTCAGTACATACTGGCTTTGCAGCAGTAAAAGGTGCCAGTGAGGTTGGTGTCAGTACATACTGGTTTTGCAGTAGTCTGGTGAGGTGTCAGTACATACCGACTTTGCAGCAGTAGAAGGTGTCAGTGAGACTGGTGTCAGTACATACCGGCTTTGCAGCAGTAGAAGGTGTCAGTGAGACTGGTGTCAGTACATACCGCTATGCAGCAGTAGAAGGTGTCAGTGAGACTGGTGTCAGTACATACCGCTATGCAGCAGTAGAAGGTGTCAGTGAGACTGGGGTCAGTACATACCGGCTTTGCAGCAGTAGGTATCAGTGAGGTTGGTGTCAGTGCATACCGGCTTTGCAGCAGTAGAAGGTGCCGGTGAGGTTGGGGTCAGTACATACTGGTTTTGCAGTAGTCTGGTGAGGTGTCAGTACATACCGGCTTTGCAGCAGTAGAAGGTGTCAGTGAGACTGGTGTCAGTACATACCGCTATGCAGCAGTAGAAGGTGTCAGTGAGACTGGTGTCAGTACATACCGGCTTTGCAGCAGTAGGTGTCAGTGAGGTTGGTGTCAGTACATATCAGCTTAGCAGCAGTAGAAGGTGCCGGTGAGGTTGGTGTCAGTACATACCGGCTTTGCAGCAGTAGAAGGTGTCAGTGAGACTGGTGTCAGTACATACCGGCTTTGCAGCAGTAGAAGGTGCCAGTGAGGTTGGTGTCTATGACTGCGTTCCATCCTTTGGACGATATCGCCTCGCTGGGACTCGGGAACTGCCCTCCGCCATTGTTCACCAAGAAGTCAATCCGACCGTATTGCTTCAGGGTAGACTCCATCAGCGACTCCACCTGCATTCAGGAATACAAAGTGCAAATCCATAAAAATGTTCAAAAGGATCACCCCCCACACATGGAGCTGCTGAGGCAATTAGTGCAATAAAGATTGTTGATCCAATAAAGAAAAAATCCAGTTATCCAAGGCAAAAAAAAAACTTTACATCATCTTTATATATACAACAAAAATTTGCCTACATGGGAATGTTCCAGTAAAAGGAGATACAACATTAAAACTTAAAGAGAACCTGTACTGAGTAAAAATATTTAAAATAACTTCAAATGAACATTGCATAGTTACCTTGCCATCAGTTCCTCTCAGAGGCTCACCATTTTCTTCTGACAATAATCCCTTCCAGTTCTGAAAATATTTTGTCAGATCTGAAATATATCAGTTGCTGTCAATAAAATATCAGTTGCTGTCAGTTACAGCTGAGAGGAAAACTGATGTACCAGGTAATGTCCATGTTTCCCTATGCCTCAAGTGGGCGATGTTACAGTTTAACTGTGTGCTGACCAGAAAGCTGTTATGGTTTAATGGCCATTTTCAAAATGGAGGACGGAAAATTCCCTTGATCACAGTGAACAAACAGGACCCCGGACAGGAGAAAGACACTGAGGAGTAGACTACATGGAAGGCAAGTATGACTTGTGTATGCTTAGTTTGACTTTTAATTTTCAGTTCAGGTTTTCTTTAACATTTAATATAATTAAAGTTGAGATAGAGAGGCTAATGTAATGAATTGTTACATCTGCGAAACGAACCTGGGAAGGGAGCCTAATCTGGCCTGATTAATACAGAGATCCTTTCATTCTGGATCTCTGATCTCCCTTTTTCACAGTTCAAACAAAGCTATTTATACCAATAACACCAATAATAATAAACAATGCCTCTGGCCATCACCATGCTGCTGCATTGCTGTTTTATTGTTCTCAAAGGCATTTTCAATGGACTTCTACTTTGTGAGGGACACCTCTGCCACTAGCACCCTGGAAGAAGTCTCCTTTGGGAGGTGAAACATATAGGTCATGTTTATGGTGTTATTAGTGTAGTTAAAGGACAACTGAAGCAAGAGGTATATGGAGGCTGCCATATTTATTCCTTTTTAAACAATATCAGTTGCCTGGCTAGCCTGCTGAACCTGTGATCTAATACATTTAGCCATAGCCCCATAACAAGCATGCAGCAGATCAGAGGTTTCTGACATTATTGTCAGATCTGACAAGATAAGCTGCATGCTTGTTTCAGGTGTGATTCAGCCAAATAGATCAGGTAACTGGTATTGTTTAAAAAGAAATACATATGGCAGCCTCCATATTCTTCTCACTTTAAGTAGCTTTATTTGAACTATAAAGAAGAGCGATCAGAGATCCAGAATAATAGGACCCCTGTATTTATCAGGCTAGATTAGGCTCCTTCCACAAGTTGGCTTTGCGGATTTAGCCATTGGCATTGCATTAGCCTCTCTAGCTCAACTTTTTAATTCTATTAAAAGTTATGTTTTAAGATGCCGACACATGATCAGGCAATGTATGCGCCAACAGATCGAGCAACAGATCAGAGAGAGATCTGTTGACTGCCCATACACCACAGGCTGATTGGCGACCCAGGGCGCTACTGGCATATAGCACATGGGACGTCACACACTATGAGCAATGGGGCACATATAACATTTGGGGGACAGTGTCCGAGGATTCCATTGCTCATCCCAATATCACATACCGTTACCACCACACACCTGGGCCAAGATTTCTCAGCGCCTACATTCAACCGATTTACTGATAAGTGCATAAAACTATAATGTTATTACGTCTATGGCACGTGTGGAACTCCAGGCCTGGAGGGCCAGATCCATTCCAGTGTTAAGGATGCACTGAGAATGTGTACTACCTGATGGCCACACCTTTCCTGATTAAGACCCATTGAGCGGTGTCAAAAATGTGTGAGGACCTCGGCCCTCGTAGGACCAGTTTGACATACCGGTTCTATGGCCACGCAATGCTATATAAAGTGCAATTCAGGTGCCGGTGAATGGACAAAATAGTCAATTTTGCATCTGCTTCGCGCCACCCGCTCTGCGTCTGCCTGTCCAAAGTGATCGCCGTTCACGCGTCCCACCGCAGCTCGGTCCCTCTGTACTCAGGAGCATGGGGCTCTCCATAGGAAGCAAGAGACCAACTTTACCCATCAGCAGAGAGAATTTTCATTGGTCCACCATGAACCAATAAGAATTCTCCCTGTTGCTGAGGATTCCCATTGGTCTTTTGCAGATCCCCATTCTTCTGCCAGCCACTGGCCTGTGTAGGAGGGATAAAGGAACTAAGCGTCGGCCGGACATGTAGGCTGTAGCCTGCTGTGGTCCCTCTGCAGCCAGGGGCAGATGCGTTCTCCCCGTATGCTACATGGGGGAATGCATCCACCTGCCCGGGCTTATCGGGGACTGCACAGAAGTGCGGCCCGCTTATTGTGATGGATCCCACGGATTCACTGCAGAGTGACAAGTTAAATGGCTCCTATTTATAGAATAGGAGGCGTTCACTCTCAGTTTAGCGATGAGCTGAGAACGGACAAAAAAATGTCTGTTTTCAGCTCAAGTGGGGACACAGCCTTCCTGTCTGGAAAGGAAATGACAGAAGAGGAGGAAATCTCTCTCCAGTGGGTATACTGACAGCCGCAAAGGCCTTTTCTATGCAAAGAGGCTTACTGACACAAGGCGGCGCAGGGGTCCCGGGGTGCGGACCCTGCGCATGCTCCCTCACCTCCTCCTCTTTGCGGATGTTACACTGCAGGGCGGTCAGTGCTGATGGGTTTCCCGGAGACACTTCAGAAATCAGAGCTTCAGCCGCTGCTTTTAATCGCTCCATTTTGCGAGACGCAATAACAACATTGCAGTCTGTGAAAATAATAGAGTGATGATTACATAATGCGAGACAAAAATTGTGCAGACTACTTCATCAGCTATAAATGCAAACCTTTATTTTGTTGGAAGGAAGTTTTGCAGTGGCTGGATGGAGTACTGGTTAAGGGCTCTGCCTCTGACACAGGTGACCTGAGTTTAAATCTCGGCTCCTCCTGTTCAGCACCTATTCAGTGAGGAGACCTTGGGCAAGACTCCCTAACATTGCTATGCCTATAGAGCGCACCCTAGTGGCTGCAGCTCTGTGGCTTTGAGTCCACCAGGAGGAAAGCGCGATATAAATGTTCTGTGTCTTGTCTTGAAGCAATGTGGTTGGTACAGCTGGAGTACACAGGTGTGTATCCAGCAGTGATGAGTTCCGGATAAAATCTGAATGAGTTTCATTCGGATTTCATCCAGATAATTAGTGCAGCTGATGTAGCTGGCGAGCTTTGGGGGGAAAGAGTTAAACTTACCCAGAAGCAGTCTTTTTTAATCCGTCCCATGCTGCATTGCAAGCCGCGTTCACGTGACTACCGCTTTCTTCTTTCCGGGTTGAAGGAGGAAGCGCAGTAGTCACGTGACGCAGCGTGTATATGTCAGTATGCTAATGCCTTGACAAAGGGAACCACATTGGCCCCGAAACGATCGTCGGTGTAGACGACTGTTGATGTCTTACATGTGTGCATATGGAACAATAAACACAGTTTGTTTCTGAAGTCTGTGTGCAGATCCCTCTTTGGATTACTGAGACATGACGTGGGATGTATTAAAGACGGCTTCTGGGTAAGTTTAACCCTCCCTCACCCACCCACTCAGTTGCACCAATTATCTGGATGAAATTCATTCAGATTTTTATCCGGAGCTCATCACTGGTATTCGGGTTCTCTTGCCTAGCCGCCTGTCCCCCTTCACCTGCCACTGTCCATTCGGGTCCTCCACTGCAGCTGGCACTCCAGCTTGGCTCCTCTGCATGGAAGAAGTGCCCGTATACAGATCTGAGCCTCATCAGCAGCATTAGGCCCCATCAGAAGCATTAGGCTCCTACTACATTGCAAAAGACCAATGGGAATCCTCTTTGAGCACTAGGGAGGATTCACATTGGTCTACCACTCAGTTAACCAATAAGAACCCTCCCTGGACAAGCAGGAATCCTACTGGTCTGCTGCAAACCAATGGAGAGCCTGATGCTTCTGCCGGGGATATGATCTGTATATGGGTGCTTCTTCCACAATCCGAGTGGGCGTGCCAGCAGCGGCAGAGATGGACAGCAGAAGTTGAGTAATTTGCAAAATGTATGTGGCAACTAGGCTTTTATTGATTCCGTTGACATCCACTTTGTCCAGCCGATCCGCAAAAATTGCATACTGCCCATACTTTAGTTCCGCTCACCAGAATGGAATGAACAAATTAGCTTTGCATAGGATCTGTTTGCAGAGCTGGATCATCCAAAAGGCAACCCTAGGCAGTTGCCTCAGGCCTGGAGAGAGTCTAGGGGCCCGGTGGATGCTAGCCCCACCAAATCTTACTAAAAATGCCCAATGATAATCAGTGGTGGGGAAAAAAAAGTGGTAACTTGCCTAGAGCCCCATTTCATGTTAATAATTTTCTGTTCTCTTCCATTTTTGTTCCGCTAATCGAATTTTTTTTTTTTTTAAATTACAGTGTGAACCCGGCCTAAAGCTATGTACACTATTAGTCAACTGAAACAGCTATTCCTGAAGGCTTCATCCAGAAATCTAAAGTATGTTCAGGAGCTCTTCATCGTCCGCTGCAGTGATTTGGGTTACGAATCACTCTCCCGCAGTTTTTTGTTTCTTTGGAAGTTTTAGAAGCTTAGTTACGTTTATTCGCCCTTCTCTCCATATGGCAGTACATGCTGTATAGCCAACAGCCAAATAACATGTATATACAGCAGTCATTCCAAAACTGCCACCCAAAGCAATCACTAGACAATCATTCAGAACAAGTGCATGCCATAGTGTTAGGGTCTATGCATGTGCGTTAAAAAAAAGTGTGCAGTTTAATGCATGTGAGTTCTCCAGTGCTCTGGTCGGTGCGTTTGTTGGCACTAGTCTACTTTTGGGGACCTGGGAGGAAACCTCATAGGGAAATTTCGCTTACGTGATTGGGTGGATAGCACCCCAGGCTTCAGATAGGTTGTAGCAAATTACACCCACACTCTTCAACCAATCACAACGCTTTGTGCTGTGAGAGGGTACTGTGATTGGAGAACTGTTCCCTATGAGGCTTCCTATCAGGCCCTCTAAACTAGATTTCAGTAATACAACGTATTTGCGGCATATCGTTAAATGTCACATAACAAGCTGTTACGAAAGATACGACACACTAGTGTTCCCCGATCCATCGTCCGCAATTGCTTTCTGTGGGAACAAACGACGGATGTGAATGAGACTTTGAATGATCGCGGTAATAACCACAGGAGTCTATGGGGATCAACGCCATAGTCTGCTATGAAATCCGTCATGGCGTTGCAATTGCCGCACAACATCATTTAAGTGTAATTAAACAATGTTACACGATCTCATGAAAACGATCATCGATGGCAAAATCTCACAAGTTGTGGGTACAAGCCTTTAACTTGTTGCCGACTGCGTCATGCCGATGGGCGTGGACGCCGCGCCAGCCCCAGGACTTGCTTACGCGGATCAGCGTTACAGTCCTGGGGCAGGGATTTGCAGGAGATTGCATGCACCGAATGCACGCGCATCTCTGATTGGATGACGGAGTGGAGCAAAACCGCCGTCTATTTACTCCGTACATCGCTGCGATCTAAGGCAGCGCTGTACTGGGCAGGCTCAGGGGTGATCCGCTGTCACAGCCGATCACAGTGATTGGGTGGCGAGGGGAGATAGTAAAAATAAAAAAAATGTATTTAAAAAGAAATGATATCAAAATATAAAAAAAAAAAACCCATCCTGGGAGCGATCATTGCCCACCAACAGAAATCTCTGTTGGTGGGCAGAAAAGGGGGGGGGGGGGAAAGTAACTTGTGTGCCGAGTTGCACGGCCCTGCAGGTTCACACGGACTCGAAACGCTCCCATTCAGGTGACTGGGAGCGTTTAGCATCGCGCAATTAACGTCAATTGCGCAAACGCAGCGTTCCAATTCCAATTTAACGCATCGTTTCGGCTGGCCCTAGAAGCCGCATGCAAAGTCCAGGGTCGGCTAGCCGCCACGGCTATGGACAAGAAATGCTGATCGCGACGGGAAGCCGATGGCCGCCGTACCGCTGCCCCCAGAATTAGACGTCACAGGACGACGCGGCTTCCTGGCCACCCCTGTGTACCAGCCCTAAAGCCGCAGTGGCCTGATTAGCAAAAAATGGCCTGGTCACTAGGGAGGTTTAAGCCAGCAGAACTACAAGTCCCAGCATGATGCCCCTGTGGGATCTATATAGAGACAGAGGGGGAGGGGACAGACCCAGTGACAGCAGCTCAGCCGCTATGGCCCTCCCGATGCCGGTGCCTCCTCCGGTCACCACGGCCACCTTCCCCCGGAACAGCCCCGGGATCAGCACACTGCGCGCCGCCATGACAGTAGAGCGACAACCGCTCTTCTTCCGGTCTGACCTTACAGGTCTCCATGGCAACCATCACAGGCTCCTGGATGGCTCCGCCTTTTCACTGCCCCTTCTATTAGTGAGCTCCGCCCACCGCTCGCTCAGAGCTTCAGCTACCCGAAGCCGGCCCGCCCACTCCGCTGTGCAGCGTATCCGCCTCCTTCATTCTGAGAATGAGAGAATCCTGCGCTCCGAAGCAGCTCCGCCTACTGCTCAATGACAATCCGCCTACCCAGTCAGCCACGCCTATTACCCTCTCACCTACTCTCTTAGCTCCGCCCACTTCTCAATGATGAATGAGGTGTGAAAATAGTCCAGCTTGCAAAGGAATTGGGTGCAAATTATTTGCAGACAATATAATTGCATACCTTAGGCCCAGTTCACAGTCCACTGATGGAAAACTGATCCCTGTGTAAAAACTAATGTGTGGAACTGATCATTCTTTAAGGCAGTTTTCTTTCAATGACCTTCCACTGTTAGGGCGCGGCCAATTATTATTATTATTATTTAGTATTTATATAGCGCCAATACATTATGCAGCGCTGTACAGTGTATATATATATATATATCTTGTCACTAACTGTCCCTCAAAGGAGCTCACAATCTAATCCCTACCATTGCCATATGTCTATATTATGTAGTTTAAGTACTGTAGTCTAGGGCCAATTTTTTAGGGGGAGCCAATTAACTTATTAGTATGTTTTTGGAATGTGGGAGGAAACCGAGGTGCCCGGAGGAAACCCACACAGACAAGGAGAGAACAAACAAACTCTTTGCAGATAGTGCCCTGGCTGGGATTCGAACCAGAGACCCAGCGCTGCCACCCGAGAGAGCTAACCACTACTCCACCGTGCTGCCCATGCGTTGCATCCGTTGAATCAGAAAAATCGATGCACAACCAAACTTGCGGTCTGTGTGGCTGAACGAATCCGAGCGAACAGAGCAATTAGGGTCCGCTCTGTTCCAGCCTGCTAAATGGACCGTTTTTTCAAATTATGTGAACCGGGCTTAGCACTGTGATTGTACTGTAATGGGATTCTTATCAGGGGCGTAACTATAGACCCTGCAAGGGATGCAGCTGCAGGGGAGCCCAGAAGCCACAGGGGGCCCTGTGGGGGGGGGGGGGGGGAGAAGTTTATTTTCCCTGTCTTGAGAGACTGCCAACTAAGGGCACAGAGAGAAAAAACTTTCCGTTCTCTGTACAGTTGTTCTAATGACTGCATCTGCTCAGCCACAGATAAGGAATCATACAAAGTTTTATAGACAGTCGCTATTCAGTGTGCAGCAGGCTCCTGTGTACAGCCCCCATCCCCCAACCTCTACCCTTTCCCAAGTGCCTTGTACAGTAGTGATACTGGAGAAGTCTGCAGAGCCAGTTCTGCTCCATCAGAGATGGACAGATTGAGTGTAATAAGCTGAGGCTGGGAGACACTCGTCTGCCGGTTTTCTGTATGCGTTTTCTGCACATCAGGTGTGTCTGTATGTGTTAAAACATAACGTTTTATCACAGAAGCTGATGTCATTGATAGAGAAAACGCCATCTGCATGGGAAAAACACATAAAAGTGGGCACTAGCCATCTGAATATCTGTGCAGAAAGCGGGGGGAGGGGGCCCCACCTAAAGTTTTGCAGGGGGGCCCAGTGATTTCTAGCTATGCCCCTTATGTTGGATTGTTAGCGGTGCAGTGCGGCTGTATCTGTCGGAATATCGCAAGGCATGCTGTGCGGAATGGATAATGTACCATGTGCTTTGCTGTTTGCGTTGCACCATATGTGTAACGCACAATGTGACTTTTCCTCACCATTGAGTTGCAATCCTGTTTGCACAGGATGTGCAAAGCCTCTGTGTGAAACTAGCCTTTTTCAGGTGCACACACACAGAGAATGGCGCTCGCAGGGATGGGGTAGAATCAGCCTCTCATGTGACAGTTTTGGGAAGGTAGACACATGATTTGCGTTATGTTGCTGTGGAAAGGGGAGGAGCAACAACAGCGCGGCACATGACTGATCGGTTTTCAGGCAGAAGGGGCAAGGTGGGAACAATGCGCTTGGCTGAAGTCCTGGCACTCCATACCTCTCGGGGATCAGGGAGGCAGTACACACTCTACGGGCCAGTGCACACCAAAAACCGCTAGCGGATCCGCAAACGCTAGCGGTATTTGAAGCTTTTTTTCACAGCAATTCTAGGCATGTTAAGAGCTTGTTCACACAAAGGGCGTTTTTACCCTTTTTTCCAGCGCAGATTTTCAAAATCACCCACAAAATGCTTATGCAGTGAATGTCTATGAGAAGGTTCATATCAGCACGTTGCGTCCGCTTAGCGGTGCCTGTACTATTTTTGGGCCGTTTTTGCTATAATGGAAGGTATAGAAAGAGCGCTAAATGCTCACAAAACCGATTTACGCGGCGATTGCGTTCGCGGTTTTTAAAATAAATACATTGTATTTATTCTTTTCCAGGTCAAAGAGTCCACTTCCTGACTTGCGTCAGGGAGTGAATGACAAAACCGCTCTGGAAAAGCGCTTAGAAAAGCGCTTTTACCAAAAACGCAGAGCGCAGTGGAGCACCAGGAGAGAGAGAAAAAAAAGCGCACAAAAACGCAAAAAGCTTGCGTTTGCGTTTTCAGGTGTGAATGAGGCCTTAGAGAGTACCCATGGACTATACACAGTGTACATGATTGTGTGGAAATGTAAATTGCTCAGCCAACTCATATCCATAGGGAAGGGGCAGGTGGCATTGCTCAAGAGTGCCTAGATCTGAGGGCCCCATGAAAGTTTTGCTATGCTCCACCGACGATCTACCTTCCCTGTCCGTCCGCATCTCTATGGTTACATCACCCACTCTCGTCATGTGACCCACGTGATGAGAGGAGGCGCTGTAGTCATGGATACAAAGACGCTGTAAGGATAGAAGGTCATCAGTGGTGCCCGGAGAGGTGAGTCAATTCTCTCTTGCGCTCTACTCGCTACTCTGCAATTTAGGGGCCATGCCGTCAGTCTCCATGAGGCCCGCAGCGGACCCCCTTATCGCCAGCCAAGACCAACGGGCCCCATAGCAGATGCTGTGACTGCAATGGTGATCCCTACTCCACTGTATATAGTGCAGTGTACAGTCCATATGGCTCATACACACGGGATATGGCTGTCGCCGCAACCACGTGGCACGCACGTATTGCGGCGACAGGTTGCCCGTGTGTATGACGCACTCGCCCCGAACCATCGCTACTCTGAGCTATCGCCAGGCGATTGACTTGTTCAATTGCCGACAACAGCTGTCGCCGCAACTTCGCCGCAGCTGTCGCTAGTCCACGTGTGTATGCGGACTAGTGACAGGAGACCTAATGCAAGTGAATGGAGCATCTGGCTGGGGGATGCTCCATTCACAGACAGCTTCCGCCACGTCTTTGCTTTTCTGGTGAGACGTGTAGATGGCTGTCGCTCCCTGGTCTCTTGTAGCCATGCAACGGGGGACAATTGTGCCCCATGTGTATGTAGCTATAGATTTCTGCCCCCACTGCACCCAGAACCATGCAGGGGCGTAACTAGAAATCACTGGGCCCCCCTGCAAAATGTTGGATGGGCCCCCCCCTCCTCGCTTTCTGCACAGATAAACTGAGAACCAATGTTATACAATTGGCTCGTGCACACTCCAATGTGTTTTCCCCATGCAGATAAATACAGACAGCAGTGAAGCACTGCATGCATTTACTCTATCAATTACATTGGCTTCTGTGATAAAGCGTGCATGTTTTCACACATATAGACAAACGTGTGCAGAAAACACATACGTTAAAACTGACAAACAAGTGTGCTCCCAGCCTCAGCTCATAACACTCTGGCCTGGTGCTCACCGAGCGGTTTTTGAAGCGTTTCGCAAACGGCTTCCGCCTGTGAAAATACTTGGCTAATGTATCTCTATGGGATGGTGCACACCAGCGGTTTGAGGTTTTTAGCAAACCGCAAACGTAGGTCCTGCAGCACTTTTGCGGTTTGCAGATGCGTTTCTGCCTCAATATACAGGAAAAGCGCAAACCGCTCTGAAAAACACTAGATCAGAGCTGTTTTCCAGGCGTTTTTGTTACTGAAGCTGTTCAGTAACAGCTTTACTGTAACAATATATGAAATCTGCTACACAAAAACGCTCCAAAAAACGCTGGGCACGTTTAGAAAAACCTCTCTAAGGCCCCATTCACACTTACAAAATGCAAAACGCAGCCGATTTTTGCCGGCGGTTTGCACGAGTGATTTTTCTGCGGAAAAATCACTGAACATTGCGGCGATTTTGCCGCTATCGCGTTTAGCGCTTCTATAGCACTGAAACACGATCGCCAGGAAATCGCCTGAAAATGGTGCAGGCGACGCGTTTGCGTTTCTGCCAGTTTTTGGGCGATTTGCGTTGATTCGCCCAAGTAAGAACGGGCCCATAGGGTTTCATTACGCTAGCGCTTTTAAAATGCGCTAGCATTTGAGCGTTTTGCCGAAATCGCGGCAAAACGCTCTAGTGTGTATGGGGCCTAAACATGCCTAGAATCACTCCGAAAATCTGCTTTAAAAAACTCTAGCGTTTTGCGGATCTGCTAGCGGTTTTGGTGTGCACTGGGCCTCTGTCCACCTCTGATGGAGCAGAACTGGCTCTGCAGACTTCTCCATGATCACTACAGTACACAGCACTTGGGGGTTGAGGGGACTGGGCTTTGTACACAAGAGCCTGCTGCACACTGAATGCGGACTGTCTACAAATCTTTGTCTGCAAAACTCTGTATGATTTGTTATTAGCGGCTCAGTATATACAGTCATTAGAACAATTGTACAGAGAGCAGAAAGCATTTTCTCTCTGTGCCCTTAGTTGTCAGACAGTCTCTCAGGACAGGGAAAAAGAAACTGCTCCCCCTTGGGGCTTCTGGGCCCCCCTGCGGCTGCATCTCTTGCAGGGTCTATTGTTATGTCCCTGGAACCATGTGCGTTGTCCAGTATGCGATTATATTGTCTGCTGTGTTGCCACGCAACTGACGTAGTGTGAAAGGAGCCTAAATGAACACTGTACACCGCTCGGAACTGGACCAATCAACTTGAGAGATAAATTTTGATAAAGGTGCCTTTACATCAGACGATGTATGGCCAGATCTCTCTTTGATTGAATCTGATTAGAGAGAGATCTGACAGTTGTCCATACACTACAGACCGATTCCCAAACCATTTCAGCATGAAATCTCTCGGGAATCGGCCTTGCGATGCTGTATCTGCTGCCCCCAATATAAAATACACCCCCTCCAGTTCCTGGTGCAGTATACTCTACCTGTCTATGTCTGCCACTGGCTCCAGGCTCCACCCACAAGCAGCACCTGCCCCACGTGGTTGCCAGCGTATATGTAGGCGTGTGTCTGTGACATCACACAATCGCCCACGTGGGGCCACGTGGGGCACGTGCATGCAGATTGCGGACTGAGCCTGGAGCCTGCGGCAGGCATCATGGCTCCCAACTGTCCCTCTTTTGGAGGGACAGTCCCTCTTTGGGAGCCCTGTCCCTCTTTCCTCCTCATTTGTCCCTCTTTCAGGACTTTGTCCTTCTTTCTATTTAAATATATATATTTATCTACCAAAAAATGTGCTTGATTGACTCTAAACTTTATTCCCAAACTTTAAATATATATATTACTAATTTTAAAATGGGTACTTATCCGTTAGCCGGGCGCATCCGGCAGGTGGCGCTAATTACTATTCCCCCTCCAGGCCGACATGGATAGTAGGGAAAGATGTAACTCTGGTGGAGTTTTGTCGCCACCTAGAGGATGCGCCCGGCTAACGGATAAGTACCTTAAAAGGTTCATATAAAGGAAAATGAACCAGGATAGAAAGGACCAGTGAGGTTTGAATTATAAAACAACATTTTTCTTATGAAATCTTTATGGTATGTGTGACTAGGGGTGTGATGGAGGCGTGATCAGGGGTGTGGCAGGGGCGTGGCTTAAGTGTCCCTCTTTCACATCTCAAAAAGTTGGGAGGTATGGACAGACATGGACAGGTAAAATATACTGCACTGGGCACCGGAGGGGGGCACATATTACATTAGGGGGACAGCGCCAGGGATTTCAGTGCGGTAGTCGCCTGTCTCGATATCGCTCACCGGTTCTGCCGCGCACCTGATCAACCACCACGCCCTGACATCATGCAGCATGTCTAATTGATACATGCGACCGATTTCGACCCGAAATTGGTTGCATTGCCGATCAGGCATGCTCTTGTCAGCAGCACAGACTTTATTTATTTATTTGTTTATTGCTTGGAGTACAATAATGTTCCCCTAAAATCAAGGTTATTTTCAAAAACATTGTCCATGCTGTGAAAATGGCAATTCCTGACAGACACCCTGCAATATACACAAAATTAAAATAGTGTACTCATCTCTGATTTCCATTGCACACGGCACCTAAGCAGTTAACCTTTCACAGACAAGTCGCTTCATCTGTGTGTGAATGACGTCATGTGAAAGGCAGTAGCCCCGCCCCGGGATGTGCCAGGTGGGCGTGGCCATGGCTGGAGAGGGGTCTGGGCTGTTTTCTTTGTGCAGGGAGCAGCAGCAGTCCTGGGATGGACACAGCGACCCCCTGATCTGCCCCCTGTGAGGGGTCCCACATCCCCCCCATACCAGGATCAGCAGCTGGTGAGTGCCCCCCTTCTATGGCAGCAAATGTGGGTCAGGTGCATGATCTGATCTCTGATACATCACATTGGATCATCCTCTTTATTATTGCTGCTGATGGTTCAGTGCAGACACCAGAAACCGGTAATGAAATGACTGGATCATTAATTGCTGAATGAAAGAGGAGTAATAGGATGAGGGGGTGTAATTGGATGAAATGATACAATGTTTTTATTAGTGTACTGAGAGTGTGAAATTGGATGAAATGATACATGTGCAATTGGCTAAAATGATACAATGTTGAATTGGATGAAATGATACAATGTGCAATTGGCTAAAATGATACAATGTTGAATTGGATGAAATGATACAATGTGCAATTGGCTAAAATGATACAATGTTGAATTGGATAAAATGATACAATATTGAATCGGACAACATGAATCAATGTTTTCATTAGTGTAGTAGGAGTGTAGATTTATATGAAATGATACAATTCTTTCATTAGTGTGTTGGTAGTGTGTAATTTGATTAAATTATATAACGTATATTAAGTCTGGTACTACACACCATGCAATTTTCACTTATCGTATTTGAGTGATCAGGTTGATATGCAGATCTATTGATTGTATATAGAAGAAAACTAGTGAATGCACATATGCAATTTTTTTTCTAAATCTGTTCAGATTTCTGATCATTTTCCCAGTCGAAAATGGATTGAAAGGACATACACATGGAACGACAGCCAGTGATTTGTTCAATATTTTTCAGCATGTCTGATTTCTTATGGCTGAAAAAGAGATCAGTTTTTGAGCCTGGGGTTGGTCGCTGGCAATCAGTAGGTTGTATATTCTTTTTTTTTTTCTTCCCAATCCGATCATAGGATCTGAAGTTAAAAATTGCATGGTGTGTACTAGGATTTATGACGGTATGCACGATGCTATTTCCTGTCACATTGGTGGGTCGAATTGATCATTTCCGGCATGCTCCTGATTGAGAACAGGATCAATCTGAAAATTGACCTCATTCTCAATTGGGAGCAGATCAGACTTGTAGGAAATTATTGATCTGATGGGAAACAGCACTGTATGCACCAGGCAATAGTGTGGGGGGAGGGTGGAATTTGATGAAATGATACAGTGTGTGTGTGTGTGTGTGTGTGGTGTAATTGGATGAAATGATAAAATTGATGTGTGTGTGTGTGTGTAATTGGATGAAATGATACAATTCAGGAATTGGGGATGACATGATGCAATGCATTGGTTAGTGCGATGGGATGGTGGAATTGGATGAAATTATACAATGTATTGATTAGGGGGGGGGGGGGGGGAGTGGAATTGGATGAAATGATACAATGGGCTCTATTCTCAAAGGCCAAACTTTTCCGCAAAATTTTACCGCTATATTTCCGCCAGCGGTAAACTCCGCATTTTTTCCACATTCACTAACATTTTCCGCATGTTTGCCGCATGCGGAAAAAAAGATGCGGAAACAGCCATTATTCATGCGGGAATCATGCGGTAAAAAGGTCGCATGAAAAAGTGTTAAAAAAAAAAAATATTTAAAGTCCAGCAAGCACAGCCCTTAAGCCTCCAGACTTCATTAAAGTCAATGGGATGCGGAATATATCACCTACTACTTGTAGGTGATAAAAAATCGGTAATTAACGACGAAATGATGCGCCTGAACATTTTTGAGAATCAATCTTTTATTGCGGAAAATACCGACTTTTGCATGAATCCCGCATTTTTACCACACTTTTTCCGCATGCAGAAAAAACATGCGGAACATTTTGAGAATTCCAACTTGACGGTATTTTGGGTGCAAACTTCCCGCATGCGGGAAGTCTTTGAGAATAGAGCCCAATGTATTGATTGGGGGGGGGGGGGGGGGGGGGGAGTGGAATTGGATGAAATGATGCAATGTATTTATTAGTGTGGTGGGGGAGTGTGGAATTGGATGAAATAGTACAGTGTGTGTGTGTGTGTGTGTGTGTGTGGTGGAATTGGATGAAATGATACAATGGGCTCTGTTCACAATCAGACATGCGGTAAAGGATTTTCGGTACTTATCCGTTAGCCGGGCGCATCCAGCAGGTGGCGCTAATTACTATTCTCCCTCCAGGCCTCCATGGATAGTAGGGAAAGATGTAACTCTGCTCGAGTTCTATCGCCACCTTGTGGATGCGCCCCGGCTAACGGAAAAGAACCGCATTTTCAATTTCCGCATTTTCTTCATATTCACTTAATTTTTTCTGCTTATTTTCTGCATGCGGGTGAATTGCTGAAAAAAGTGCGGAAACGTGTAAACAGGTGGTAAACATGCGGGAAAAAAATTGTGCAGTAAAAACATATCCTCCAAGAAGTTTATAAGTCCAGCAAACACAGCGTTCAAGCCTCCAGACTCCATTTAAGTTAATGGGAAGTGAAATACATCACCTGGTACTTGTAGGCGATATACATTTTTTTATAAGTTATGTCAGAAATGATGCGCCCCTTTTTCATTGTTAATTTGGATCTTTTGCGGAAATTAAAGATTTTTGCGGTCATTTTCCGCATTATTTGTAAACTTTAACCGCATTTTTTTTTCTGTATGCAGAAAATTTTGTTTTTTCGCATATGGAAAATTATTGTGAATAGAGCCCATAATGTATTGATTTGTGTTGGGGGAGTGTGGGATTGGGTGAAATTATACAATTGTATTGATTAGTGTGGCCAGGGCCGGGCAGAGGCGAGGGAGGCTCCAGCTGTTCTCCTGAGATATTTCCTAGGACAGTGGTTAGCAACCTTTTTGACATTGTGGCACATCACGCCAAATGCTCAGATCTCTGTGACACGTCACATATGTATAATAGAAAAAATACTATTAATAACCACGAATGGATGGAAAGAGTGAATTATCCTGAATACACTTAAAAATGAAGGCTAGAACCTTTCAGGAATATTAATAAAAACAATCAATGGGACAGTTAGCCGCCCCCCCCCCCCCCCATACAGCACCGACAACTTGCAGTGCGCCCCCTCAAAAAAAACACCCCCCGATCTCATGTGTAGGTGCCCTCAATATAGGTTGCCAAGCATAGGTGCCCCCAGTATAGGAAGTCAGGTGAAGGAGGTCTCCATCCCCCCATAGGTAGCCAGGCGTAGGTGCCTCCAGTATAAGTAGCCATGTGTTGGTGCCCTCAGTAAAGGTAGCCAGCTATAGGTGCCCCCAGTATAGGAAATCAGGTGTAGGTGCCCTCAGTATAGGTAACCAGCTATTAGGCACTCCCTTGGAAGCCGGCGCCCTAAACGACCGCTCTGGTCAAAGGCCGGCTATGCTAATAGCAATCAGTGTGTGACGGCTGGGGCGGGAAGGATGGAGGGGCGCACTTTGGTGTCTCCGCCTTGTATGCTGGAGGACCTTGTCCCGGCTGTGAGTGTGGCTGTAGTGTGGAATTGTATGAAATGCTACAATGTATTGATTAGTGTGGGGGGATTGTGGATTGTGGTAGTGTGGGGGAGGGTTGAATTTTGATGAAATGATACAATGTATTGGTGTGTGTGTGTGTGTGTGTGTGTGGGGGGGGGGGGGGGGGGGGGGTTATGGAATATTTTATGTAACAATATAATGTATTGATTAGTGTGGCATGAGTGTGGTGGGAGGGTGGGGCTGGATGGAATGATGCAATGTATTGATCAGTGTGGTGGGAGGGTGGGGCTGGATGAAATGATGCAATGTATTGATCAGTGTGGTGGGAGGGTGGGGCTGGATGAAATGATGCAATGTATTGATCAGTGTGGTGGGAGGGTGGGGCTGGATGAAATGATGCAATGTATTGATCAGTGAGGTGGGAGGGTGGGGCTGGATGAAATGATGCAATGTATTGATTAGTGTGGTGGGAGGGTGGGGCTGGATGAAATGATGCAATGTATTGATCAGACAGTGTGGTGGGAGGGTGGGGCTGGATGAAATGATGCAATGTATTGATCAGACAGTGTGGTGGGAGGGTGGGGCTGGATGAAATGATGCAATGTATTGATCAGTGTGGTGGGAGGGTGGGGCTGGATGAAATGATGCAATGTATTGATCAGACAGTGTGGTGGGAGGGTGGGGCTGGATGAAATGATGCAATGTATTGATCAGACAGTGTGGTGGGAGGGTGGGGCTGGATGAAATGATGCAATGTATTGATCAGACAGTGTGGTGGGAGGGTGGGGCTGGATGGAATGATGCAATGTATTGATCAGACAGTGTGGTGGGAGGGTGGGGCTGGATGAAATGATGCAATGTATTGATCAGACAGTGTGGTGGGAGGGTGGGGCTGGATGAAATGATGCAATGTATTGATCAGTGTGGTGGGAGGGTGGGGCTGGATGAAATGATGCAATGTATTGATCAGACAGTGTGGTGGGAGGGTGGGGCTGGATGAAATGATGCAATGTATTGATCAGACAGTGTGGTGGGAGGGTGGGGCTGGATGAAATGATGCAATGTATTGATCAGACAGTGTGGTGGGAGGGTGGGGCTGGATGGAATGATGCAATGTATTGATCAGTGTGGTGGGAGGGTGGGGCTGGATGGAATGATGCAATGTATTGATCAGTGTGGTGGGAGGGTGGGGCTGGATGAAATGATGCAATGTATTGATCAGTGTGGTGGGAGGGTGGGGCTGGATTAAATGATGCAATGTATTGATCAGTGTGGTGGGAGGGTGGGGCTGGATTAAATGATGCAATGTATTGATCAGTGTGGTGGGAGGGTGGGGCTGGATGAAATGATGCAATGTATTGATCAGACAGTGTGGTGGGAGGGTGGGGCTGGATGAAATGATGCAATGTATTGATCAGTGTGGTGGGAGGGTGGGGCTGGATGAAACGATGCAATGTATTGATCAGTGTGGTGGGAGGGTGGGACTGGATGAAATGATGCAATGTATTGATCAGTGTGGTGGGAGGGTGGGGCTGGATGAAATGATGCAATGTATTGATCAGTGTGGTGGGAGGGTGGGGCTGGATGATATGATGCAATGTATTGATCAGTGTGGTGGGAGGGTGGGACTGGATGAAATTATGCAATGTATTGATCAGTGTGGTGGGAGGGTGGGACTGGATGAAATGATGCAATGTATTGATCAGTGTGGTGGGAGGGTGGGACTGGATGAAATGATGCAATGTATGGATCAGTGTGGTGGGAGGGTGGGGCTGGATGAAATGATGCAATGTATTGATCAGTGTGGTGGGAGGGTGGGGCTGGATTAAATGATGCAATGTATTGATCAGTGTGGTGGGAGGGTGGGGCTGGATTAAATGATGCAATGTATTGATCAGTGTGGTGGGAGGGTGGGGCTGGATGAAATGATGCAATGTATTGATCAGTGTGGTGGGACTGGATGAAATGATGCAATGTATGGATCAGTGTGGTGGGAGGGTGGGACTGGATGAAATGATGCAATGTATTGATCAGTGTGGTGGGAGGGTGGGGCTGGATGAAATGATGCAATGTATTGATCAGTGTGGTGGGAGGGTGGGGCTGGATGAAATGATACAATGTATTGATCAGTGTGGTGGGAGGGTGGGACTGGATGAAATGATGCAATGTATTGATAAGTGTGGTGGGAGGGTGGGGCTGGATGAAATGATGCAATGTATTGATTAGTGTGGTGGGAGGGTGGGGCTGGATGAAATGATGCAATGTATTGATCAGTGTGGTGGGAGGGTGGGGCTGGATGAAATGTAGTTAGAGGGATTGTGGGAAGGAGATGTGTGTCAGTGCAGAGGAGGCTATTTGGCTGCAAGCTTTGCTGATACAATGCAGTCTGCAGAGCTGTGGCCTCTCTGACTTATTATTGCATCTGCAATTGGGATCTATTCTCAAAGAGGCAAAATTACCGCAAAATTTCCGCCAGCGGTTATTGCATCTGCTGCTGCTTGTCAGCACTACAGAGAAACTACAAATCCCAGCAGCAGGCTTTCGAATGAGCCGTGTATCCAGGCACAGGAGACTCATCAGGATGTGACCCCATTCAGAGACTGCTTATTCCCTCAGCTGAGCCTCACATGAGGATGTCAGCGAATTTCCTATTTATAATGGCTTACAGTAGTTGCCACCCCATCCCCCATAGCTATTCTTAGTTGTGGCGCTGCTCACATTAACTTTCTAGGGCTGCTCCAGTCTGCAGTATGTCACTGTCTGTGTCTGTCTGTCCCTCTGTCAGCAGTTGTCTCATGAGCTGTCTGAGCCGGTCTCTTGCTCTCATGACCCCTTGTCCTTATCTCACTCACTATTCACCCCCCCCCCCCCCCCTCCTGTGACTCCTTATTTCTCCCCCTCTCCTCCTCTCCTTATCTCCACATCCAAAAAATCTTTATTGGCAGGACCAAATACATTTTGCATTGCCAAAGGAAAACAACTCATTAACATGAGGGGGGGGGGGGGGGGGGGGGGTTGTGGGAATAAGGGAAGGATATAAGTATACAGTCCATAGGAGTGTGGAGGATGTAATGGATGGTATGGGGGGGATGAGAAATATAGTCCATAGGGGAGGGGGGTATAGGCATACAGTCCTTAGGGGAGTATGGGGTTATACAGTCCATGTGGTGTCATGTTCCTCTCAGTTAGTGGCAGACCGTGATATATCGGGCTGCTATTTGCACAGTTTTTTCCTCTTCCCCCAGTAGGATATACAGAGGCTTGCAAAAGTATTCGACCCTGTCAGGAACTGGCCCCGCGGCACGCCTGCGTATACGGTTCCCGACTGCAGGTTTGACCAGATCGAGAGGGGAAGCAGCCTTAGTCAAGCTAAAACCTGGGGGCTGTGACCCCTCAGGACACTTCTCATTGCCACCACTAGCTGCCGCTAGACACTTCCACTCTGCTGTCGAGTTACTCACACTGGCATTTTTGTACGTTGGGTCAGCTGCGGGCTTTAGGCCAACGTATGACAAACGCCCCACACACACACTATTGCTATCTTACACTGTAGTGAAGCAAAACCACTAACAGTTGTTCCGAACGATACTGTTAGCCACTCCGAGACTTCCCACTCTGCGGTCGAGCACAGAAGTGCCCCATACACACCATGCAATTACAATCTTATACGGTAGTGTTGCTCAATCATACAATCAGGCATGGACTTATACACAGTTACACTTCAGTCTCTTCTAGGCTATGAGTGTTAGCTTAGTACAACAGAAGTCAAACTTATTAAATAACGATTTAATATTCCAGGAAAAAAGTGGAACAATGCAGAAAATAATATATACAAAAGATTTACAAAAACAAAGTAAAAAGTTACAAAATAAAAGTTACAAGGATACACAACAAGACAAGTTGCAAAAATAAAAGGGAAATAAAAAACGTTACCAGCGTAGGTTAGAACTTGGTTGGCGGGAGAACGCCGTTTCCGTTTCGATTGGGATCATCCCTAGCTATGCGCTACCTCCAAGAGAAGATGATCTGTGACTGCCTCAGGCTGAGTTATATAGTAAAATTTGTGCCCACGGGGCCACCCCAATGTCCAGGTCCAGGAATAATCCAATTTCCTGTTTAATGCGTGCAACTTCAAAGCGTTCCTGTTTTAGTTTGTGAAGTTTGGGGTAAAACTATAGTCTAGTACATACATCAAAGGATGGAGTGAGGCTTCCTCCTGTCATATGTAAATTCCAAGGCTTTTCCTGTCTACTTTGAACTTGGCAGGCTCAATTAGTCAGATTATATTTTGGCCAACAGGCAGCTGTTTACATGAATACAAAGATCAAAAGCCATGCAGACCAGTCTATTCTTCCTCAAGTGGCTGTTAAATTAGCAGTTCCCTGCTACCCCAGGCACTTAAAGGATACCACAACTGAAATGTGACATAATGAGATAGACATGTGTATGTACAGTGCCTAGCACACAGATAACTATGCTGTGTTCCTTTTTTTCTTTCTCTGCCTGAAAGCGTTAAATATCAGGTATGTAAGTGGCTGACTCAGTCCTGACTCAGACAGGAAGTGACTACAGTGTGACCCTCACTGATAAGAAATTCCCTCTTTTTTACCTCTTTCTTGCTCTCAGAAGCCATTTTCTGCTAGGAAAGTGTTTTATAGTTGGAATTTCTTATCAGTGAGGGGCACACTGTAGTCACTTCCTGTCTGAGTCAGGACTGAGTCAGCCACTTACATACCTGATATTTAACTCGTTCAGGCAGAGAAAGGAAAAAAAAGGAACACAGCATAGTTATTTGTGTGCTAGGCACTGTACATACACATGTCTATCTCATTATGTCACATTTCAGTTGGGGTATCCTTTAAAGAGAACCCGAGGTGGGTTTGAAGAATATTATCTGCATACAGAGGCTGGATCTGCCTATAGAGCCCAGCCTCTGTTGCTATCCCAAACCCCCCTAAGGTCCCCCTGCACTCTGCAATCCCTCATAAATCACAGCCACGCTGCTGACAAACAGCTTGTCAGAGCTGGCTGTGTTTATCTCTATAGTGTCAGTCTGCTGCTCTCCCCGCCTCCTGCAGAACTCCAGTCCCCGCCTGCATCCTTTCCCTCCCTGCTGATTGGAGGGAAGGGACGGGGGCAGAGACCGGAGCTATGCAGGAGATGGGGGAGCAGCTGAGACTGACACTACAGATGTAAACACAGCCTCACAGCATGGCTGTGATTTATGAGGAATTACAGAGTGCAGGGGGACCTTAGTGGGGTTTGGGATAGCAACAGAGGCTGGGCTGTATAGGCAGATCCAGCCTCTGTATGCAGATAACATTCTTTAAACACACCTCGGGTTCTCTTTAATGCAAACGTAGGTTCATTGACATATGGACAATCACCTTAACAGCTTCCTTGAGCCAGGTGACAATACCTTCACAAGCCAGCTGCCCGACTGGTCTCTTAACATACATACACATCTGAGGTAGTACACAGTAGACAGAAAGATGCAAGAAATATGTTCCTGTATTATCCTTAACATCATAACTAGCTGCTATCATGACAGGCCCCCTTGAAGTTTTATACATTTTGTCACATTACTGCCACAAACATGAGTCAATTTTATTGGAATTCCACGTAAAAGACCAATACAAAGTGGTGTACATGTGAGAAGTGGATCGAAAATCATACATGATTCCAAACATTTTTTTACAAATAAATAACTGCAAAGTGGGGTGTGCATAATTATTCAGCCCCCTGAGTCAAAACTTTGTAGAAACACCTTTTGCTGCAATTACAGCTGCCAGTCTTTTAGGGTATGTCTCTACCAGCTTTGCACATCTAGTGACTGAAATCCTTGCCCATTCTTCTTTGCAAAACAGCTCCAGCTCAGTCATATTAGATGGACCGCGTTGGAACAGAAGTTTTCAGATTTTGCCACAGATTCTCGATTGGATTTAGATCTGGACTTTGACTGGGCCATTCTAACACATGGATATGTTTTGTTTTAAACCATTCCATTGTTGCCCTGGCTTTATGTTTAGGGTCGTTGTCCTGCTGGAAGGTGAACCTCCGCCCCAGTCTCAAGTCTTTTGCAGACTCCAAGAGGTTTTCTTCCAAGATTGCCCTGTATTTGGCTCCATCCATCTTCCCATCAACTCTGACCAGCTTCCCTGTCCCTGCTGAAGAGAAGCACCCCCAGAGCATGATGCTGCCACCACCATATTTGACAGTGGGGGATGGTGTGTTCTGAGTGATGTGCAGTGTTAGTTTCCTGCCACACATAGCGTTTTGCATTTTGGCCAAAAAGTTCCATTTTGGTCTCATCTGACCAGAGCACCTTTTTCCACATGTTTGTTGTGTCCCCCACATGGCTTGTGGCAAACTGCAAACGGGATTTCCTATACTTTTCTGTTCACAATGGCTTTCTTCTTGCCACTCTTCCATAAAGGCCAACTTTGTGCAGTGCACGACTAATAGTTGTCCTATTGTCAGAGTCTCCCACCTGAGCTGTAGATCTCTGCAGCTCGTCCAGAGTCACCATGGGCCTCTTGACTGCATTTCTGATCAGCGCTCTCCTTGTTTGGCCTGTGAGTTTAGGTTGACGGCCTTGTCTTGGTAGGTTTACAGTTGTGCCATACTCCTTTCATTTATGAATGATCGCTTGAACAGTGTTCCGTGGGATGTTCAAGGCTTTGGAAATCTTTTTGTAGCCTAAGTCTGCTTTAAATTTCTCAATAACTTTATCCCTGACCTGTCTGGTGTGTTTTTTTGGACTTCATGGTGTTGTTGCTCCCAAGATTCTCTTAGACAACCTCTGAGGCCCTCACAGAGCAGCTGTATTTGTACTGACATTCGATTACACACAGGTGCACTCTATTTAGTCATTAGCACTCATCAGGCAATGTCTATGGGCAACTGACTGCACTCAGAACAAAGGAGGCTGAATAATTACGCACACCCCACTTTGCAGTTATTGATTTGTAAAAAAATGTTTGGAATGATGTATGATTTTCGTTCCACTTCTCATGTGTACACCACTTTGTATTGGTCTTTCACGTGAAATTACAATAAAATTGATTCATGTTTGTGGCAGTAATGTGACAAAATGTGGAAAACTTCAAGGGGGCCGAATACTTTTGCAAGCCACTGTAATTTCTCATCTGTGGAGGAGAAATCTGGGATGTGGTCAGAGAGTCTCTGGAAGTGTGTGGTCCTCAACGGTGTATATTTGCTGCAGTGCAGCAGGAAGTGGGCCTTATCCTCCAGGACCCCCTGGTCACATTGCCTGCACAGTCTCTCCTCCCGGGGCTTCCATGTCTGTCTGTGTCGCCCTGTCTCTATCTCCAGGCTGTGGGTGCTCAGACGGCACAGGCTCAAGGCCTGTCTGTCTTTGTGGTGGTGTAGCCTCTCCAGATATCGAGCCATTGTGTACTCCCTCTGTAGTGATTGGTAGATAGTGAGCTTCTGGGAGTTCTTTATGTCACTTCTCCATTCCTCTAGGTATCGGTCCTTGCAGCTTTGTATCATTACTTTTATTTGGGCTTTTGTCAGCCTGTGTTGGTGGTCTTGGCTGTGCTGGCTGTTGACGCTTTGTTTCAAAGCGCGAAGTATGGCCTCCCCACCCTGGCTCAGTGAGGCTTTATGGTGGTAAGTGCTGGGGCTGCTGCTCTGTATATGCGCCCAGTGTGAGAGTGCCCTCTGCTGGATAGTCGGCCATAGTGGAAATCTGCCTAGCTTTGCCCAGCAAGCTGAGTTCGAAGTGCTGCTATGGACTTGGAGGAGATACTTGCAGAACTCTAGATGGAAGATTTCTGTTGGGCTGGAGTCCCATTTTGATTGGTCAGGGTAGGTGACCGGGCCCCATACCTCACTGCCCTCTCCTCTTCTCTCCTCTTCTCCCCTCTTCTCATCTCTCTCATCCTCTCTCAGGTCTCATGACCCCTTCCTTGCTCCTCCCTTGACTGTTTAGCTCTCTCTTTCCTCTCCAGTCTTCTCTCCTGCAATTCCTTATCTCCCCACCTCTCCTGGTTCCTCTCTCATTATCCCTCTCCTCTCTCTGCAGATGAGTGACAGTAGAGAGGTAATTGCATGTTTTCACAGAGGCAGCTGTCAGGAGGGACTCCTTGTATCAATAGTCTCTTCATTTGCTTCATTCTTCAGCCCAATTACCACCCCAGTCATTCAAGTGTTGATTTGCAAGTCATTTCCCTAAACCAACAGCTGATGAATTGTCTGCAGGCGGCTGGTAGGTGCAGGCGGTGGTCTGTCTACCCAGTGCTGCCTCCGCCACCCCTGCAGGCCGAGGGGATAATGGCTGCCCACTCATAGCATAAAGGGGCCCATACACTTACTGATGTTCCCGCCGATATACAGCAGATTTGATCACTGTGATCGAATCGGCTGTGAAATTGTTGCGCAAACGCTGACAGAACAATGGATTTCCGCCCGAAATGAATCGTTCCCGTCGATACCCATCGTTCCTGTCCGTGCGGAAGATTTTGCTCGATCGCCGGCGGGTCGGAGAGTATCTATATGTGCAGATCTATAGATAACGACTCCTTTTACACCTTTTTGAGGTGATATTCAATATGGATGAATTATGTCGGGTTTCACACATCCAAGCTTGATTGGCTAGTTTTATTACTTCTATGTAGAATGAGAGCTTACCTACACAATCTGCTCTTAGTATTTAAGTGAACCTGTAGTTAAAAATAATATGCCCCTAGGTTGCACTTACCTTGGGAGGGAGAAGCCTCTGGATCCTAAAGAGGTTTCCCTCATCCTCCTGTTCAGCCACATTCTGTGTTGGGACCCACTAAAAATAAGCCGTTAAAGAGGAACTCCGGCCTAAACAAACGTACTGTCATTAAGTTACGGTACGTTAGTTATGTTATTTAAAATAGGTAATATAATCAGGGGCGTACCTAGAAATCCCAGGGCCCCCCTGCAAAAAAAAAAACCCGGGCCCCCCCTCCCTCACCTCGGGCTCTCCTCTCAGCGCTCCCCCTCCTGCAATCATTGGTGGCAGTGGGCAGCAGCAGTGGCAGGCTGAATACATTACCTCCTTCTCGCTGGAGGTCTTACGTTCTCTAAGAGCAACTTCCTGTTTACACAGGAAGTTGCATGAAGCTCTTAGAGATCGGAAGACCTCCGGCGAGAAGGAGGTATGTGCTCAGCCTGCTGCCCCCGCTGCCACCAATGATTGCAAGAGGGGAGCTCTGAGAGGAGAGCCCGAGGTGAGGGGGGGATGTCCCCCTCCCCACCGATCTGCCACACTCTCCTCTTATGCTGCGACCCCTCCTGCCCCCCAAAAGTCCCTGAGCGGGCCCTAGGGGGGCCCCGGACCCCCCTGCGACGGCAGGGGTCACATCCCCTATTGTTACGCCAGTAAATCTAATCTCTTACTCACCCTGTTTTAAAAGAACAGGCAAATGTTTGTGATTTCATGGGGGCAGCCATCTTTTTGGTTGGAAAGGAGGTGACAGGGAGCATGAGACACAGTTCCAACTGTCCTGTGTCCTGATCACCCCTCCCAGTTGCTTGGCAATGAGAACATCAGAAATCCCATCATGCTTTGCACAAAATCAGGGGGAAAATGCCCGGGCAGTTTTCTTCTGTGAAGCTTGAGTAAGAAAAACAAAGTTCTGATTCTGTGAAACTGTTAAAGAAACACCAAGCCTTTTCAGTACTGCTGAGTAGATAATAATAAATAAAGGTAGAACATATGACTATGGTTATTTGATTGTGAGTGTGGTGATATATTGGGGTGCTGATGATGTAAGGATAACAGGAACATAGTTCTTTCATTTTTCTATCTGCTATATATTTTGTCAGAGGTGTAGGTATGTCAGCCAGTCTGGCTTTTGGAAGATGTCACCTGGATAATGTCTGTATGTAGATTAAAACAGTCAATCAGGGCAGAGATCAAGGGAACTGCCATTGTCTTCATTGAATAGACCAGTCACCTTCAATAGGTAAGGAAGGGGCTCATTAGGCCACTAGCAGTCACCTTTGATCTGCTGTCCCAGGTGTGATAGTCTGTGAAACTAAATTTGCTTTGTATTCCTGAGGTAGCAGGGTACTGCTAATTAGCAGCCATCTGAGGGAGAACAATGGCAGACAATCTCTGATGTGATTGTCTGTGTCTGTGTACAGGCAAACTGCTACCTGTAACCAAAATGCAATCTTTTGATGTATAGACTTTTACCTGGGGAAATTGGATGTTAAGGAAGTCTTTTGTTGTGTGTGTGTGTGTGTGCTATAATACCCTTTTCACATGTGGATGTTAGATCTCTGGGAATCCAATTATGTCTGAGGATGTAATTAAAAATAGTCCGTCCACCCCTTCCCCCCCCCCCCACCCCCCTCCCACACAGGCTTACAGCCTCAAGGCAAATATTCCATTATAAAAAGCAGGAGACAGATACCTAAAATCAGTCTACTCCTGACGGTAGCTGGAGCCGGACTCCCGGTCTAAGCTAAGTTGGCTCCCGATCCAATCAGAACGGTGTCCGTCCACAGAACCCAAGTCCAAGATTCGTCTATCTTGATCCCTGTTATTTTGGTAAGCAAATCGCTTGTGTGTATCTTTGTGAACTCTTAATTTTGTAACTTTTTATTTTGTTTTTTGTAATCCTTTGTATATATTCTGTCCTGCATTGTTCCACTTTTTTCCTGGAATATTAAATTATTATTTAATAAGCTTGACTTCTGCTGTACTAAACTAACACTCATAGCCTAGAGGAGACTGCAGTATAGCTGTGTATAAGTCCATGCCTAATTGTATGCTTGAGCAACACTACCATATGAAATTGTAATTGCATTGTGTGTATGGGGCACTTCTGCGCTCGACAGCCGATTGGGAAGTCTAACAGTATCGTTCGGGACGACTGTTAGTGGTTTTGCTTCACTACAGTGTAAGTTTGCAACTGTGTGTGTGTGTGTGCGTGGCGTTCTCGTATTCGGCCTAAGCGCAAAGCTGACCCATATACGAAAACGCAGATTGCGTGTTGAACACTCGACAGCTGAGTGAACGTGTCTAGCAAACCGCTAGTGGTGGCAGTAAGGAGCTTTTGAGGGGTCACAGCCTTGTTTGTAGCTCGAATAAGGCTGCTCCCTGCTTGATCTGGTCAAACCCGCAGTCGGGAACCGTATACGCAGGCGTGCCGCGGGCCGGTTCCTGACAGTGAGCTCTAAGCACAATCAGTGACATGGCTATGTATTCTGTGAAATATTATGCGTATGGGAACTTCAAAGTGCCGCTGCGCCTCATCCCCACCCCTTTTTCATAAAACAGAATAAGTTGCTGAGGAGCCGAGCAGGGTGTCTGTACACCAGACATTCCGAAATAAGCAGTTGTTTTAGGTGACAGAAGTCTGAGGTGTATGGATCGCTAGACCCGGACGGATGTCACTGAGCCGCTTACCGGGGCTCACCGCAGCTGAACGGGACATCGTAGGAGGAGGGCGAGGGACACAGCCATGCTTATGGGGCTGGAGGAAGCCCCAGGGAAGTAAAAAAAAAAAAAAAAAAAAAAAAAAAACTGCGGTGAGAGGCATCTCTGAGTCTCCAATGGTGCATACACACAAGGTACGGCTGTCGCCGCAACGACGTGGCACGCGCGTGTTGCGGCGACAGATCGCCTGTGTGTATGACGTGCGCGCCCCGAACCGTCGCCCGTCGGAGCTGTTGCCAGGCGATTGACATGTTCAATCGCCGGCTAAAGCTGTCGCCGCAACTTCGCTGCAACTGTCGCTAGTCCCGCGTGTGTATGCGGGCTAGCGACAGGAGACCTACGTGAGTGAATGGAGCATCCGGCCGGGGGATGCTCCATTTAAAAACAGCTTCCGCCGCGTCTCTGCCTTTCTGGCGAGATGTGTGGACAGCTGTCGCTCCCTGTTCACGTGCACGCATGCAACGGGGGACAATTGTGCCCTGTGTGTATGTAGCTTAAGTGTGAACAGCCCCTAATGCTAGGCACACACTTTGAGATTTTCTGGCAGATTTACTGTCAGATCGATTATCTCCAACATTTCCGATCGTTTTTTGGCCACTTCCATAGGAAAACGATCGGAAATCAGATCGGACATGCTGGAAATAATTGATCTGACAGTAAATCAGAAAATCTCATAGTGTCTATCTAGCAAAGTCTTGGACAGTCTTATTAGTAGGTGTGTCTCCATGCTGTCTGCTTCGGCTGAGGGTTAGCATTTGGGGGATGGCGGAGATCCACAGAAGTCTCGGCCTGGGTCACTGTCAGCTGAATTCTCCTGCAGAGGAGATGAGGTACCCCCAGGCACATCCATCACTGTCTGTAGACTAGAGGACTGCAGGCAGCACAGCAGCTTCCTCCCTCCCAGAGATCTGCCCTACATATCCCGCTCTGCACCCTCCCTGCTGTGCTCTTGTGTCTTTCTAACACGCCGCACGCACGGTCGCACGCTGGCCCTCATTCAATTCATTTTTTTTCGTTTAGGAGGTAATATATTATCTTCTGTTTAAAATAACTTTTCAGTCCTCTGCATTTGAAAAAGTAGCTGAAAAAGTACTATCAACATTTTATTTGCTTCCTGGTCATTGATAAGGTGTGAAAATCTCATCTAGGAGGAAACCGAAGGTCCACACACATCCAATTTTTATCTGCAGATGAATGGCTAATTTTACCATTCCCATGTCATGTGAGAACTTGCCTACACAGTCGGTTCATTGTATTCAAAATCTTTTGGCCCTCATACTACATGGCAGTGGTAAAATTTGCCAGTGATCTGCAGATTAAAATTGGATGTGTGTACGGAGCCTAAAGCTGGCCATACATTATGCTGGGTACACACGATGAGATTTCCCGTTCGATTCCCGGATCGATTCGATTAAATCAAACATGTTCGATTGGATTTCGATCGTTTTTTCCGTCGATTTTGCATACCTATCATGAAAAAATCGATCGAAATCCAATCGAACATGTTTGATTTAATCGAATCGATCCGGGAATCGAACGGGAAATCTCATCGTGTGTACCCAGCATAAGTCAACCCGCCACCAGTTTGACCATTAGATAGATCCCTCTTTCATCGAATCTCACCAGAGAGCTCTACCTCAGGCCATTCCCTCTCTGACCTCTGGCCAAGTTCTACTCTGTGATAGAATACCTAAAAATACACTGCCTGAATGAATACTGCATACTACCCCACCTCCTGCCCCGCCCCCCCTACGCACACACACGCGCGCGCACACGCTGCAGAGGGCTCACGTCCCTGTTGACATGGTGATGTGTATACAGTTGATCTGCCGGGCAGTGGAAGTGTCAGACACGTCTTCAGCTTCTCTTGGGTTTCAGCAACATCAGCAATTTCCCAGAGAGCCAGACAGGAGAAATACCGACTAACAGCTTGTACAATTAGCTAGCTGACTTGGGGGTTGATTCACTTTGTAGGACGAAATCCCCGCACTTTAGCCCAATAGGCTGCCTGTCAAGTGACAGACAGCCTATTGGGCCAATCAAAGTGCAGGGATCTCGTCCTACAAAGTCACTGAACCTGACAGGGTCCAGGGTGGGACAATTGCAGCAGCTGTTAGTTTTGGGGGTAGCGTAAGTTCGGATCAGTGAATAATGGCGCACAGTGCCTATGCATAAAAATTACGCCACATTAAAAAGATACGCTTCTCGCTATTTATCGTTAGTACTGCATAATAATGGCGCACAGGAAAAAAAGAAAAATGGCACACAGTAACGTTATTTATCAATAGCGCCGTTCATATGCCAAACAGCAGAGGTTAGTGCGCACAGTAACGTTATTTATAATAGCTAACCTACATAAGCCAAAAAGCAGAAGTTGTTTAACTGCAAAACGGTGAATGGATTTAATGTAACACTGTCAAGGTTAGGCACCGCCAGGGGGGTGCTTAGGGTTAGGCACCGCCAGGGGGGTGCTTAGGGTTAGGCACCGCCAGGGGGGTGCTTAGGGTTAGGCACCGCCAGGGGGGTGCTTAGGGTTAGGCACCGCCAGGGGGGTGCTTAGGGTTAGGCACCGCCAGGGGGGTGCTTAGGGTTAGGCACCGCCAGGGGGGTGCTTAGGGTTAGGCACCGCCAGGGGGGTGCTTAGGGTTAGGCACCGCCAGGGGGTGCTTAGGGTTAGGCACCGCCAGGGGGGTGCTTAGGGTTAGGCACCGCCAGGGGGGTGCTTAGGGTTAGGCACCGCCAGGGGGGTGCTTAGGGTTAGGCACCGCCAGGGGGGTGCTTAGGGTTAGGCACCGCCAGGGGGGTGCTTAGGGTTAGGCACCGCCAGGGGGGTGCTTAGGGTTAGGCACCGCCAGGGGGTGCTTAGGGTTAGGCACCGCCAGGGGGGTGCTTAGGGTTAGGCACCGCCAGGGGGGTGCTTAGGGTTAGGCACCGCCAGGGGGGTGCTTAGGGTTAGGCACCGCCAGGGGGGTGCTTAGGGTTAGGCACCGCCAGGGGGGTGCTTAGGGTTAGGCACCGCCAGGGGGGTGCTTAGGGTTAGGCACCGCCAGGGGGGTGCTTAGGGTTAGCACCCCCCTGGGTGCTTAGGGGGGTGCTTAGGGTTAGGCACCGCCAGGGGGGTGCTTAGGGTTAGGCACCGCCAGGGGGGTGCTTAGGGTTAGGCACCGCCAGGGGGGTGCTTAGGGTTGGGCACCAACGGGGGGGGGGGAGGTCTAGGGGTTAGGGATAGGTACAGAGAGGGTTTTGTGTGTTAACGTTAATTTTAATTAAAATAAACAGAGCTGAATAGCGATAAGTGACAAACGGATTAGCGGCAACACCGTGCACCATTATTCGCAGGCGCCATTTTCAAATGAATCCAGCGCGAGTAAGTGAGTAGCGCATGCTACAGCAGTAGGGTGCCTACTTTGAAAATGTTACTTGCGCTGCCACACTAAGCTGCGCTGCTTGAGCCGTGTAGCTTAGTGAATCCACCCCTACTGATTTGTCTGTGAACCAGATGTAGCCATCAAAAGAGCCACATCTGGCTCCCTAGCCATAGGTTCCCTACCCCTGCTTTGGGTCATGGGCTCGTGGGGGCGGAGCTTTATCGTCCTTCTGTGTCTTGGGATTTGTCGTTGATTTTGTATCTTGTAATTAGTTACATCTGACTTATCATGTTCCATTTTGTCACTGTAATTATTCTGTATTCTGTACCAGTGTCTATATTTGGTGTATACCAGTGTCTGTATTATTCACTCCATGTTTGTTTTTCTTACTTTGTTCAGCTCCACAGAATATGTTAGCTCTTTATAATTCCATCTTTATGATCATAATAATAATCAGGACACTGGAATGCTAGTATCTGCTTTGGGGACACTACATTTGTCCCATGCTCTTGTCTTATTTTGGCTGCATGTAAATTAAGCCCTCCTTTCCAAAATAATATTCTGCCTCTGCCTGTGGCCTGCCCACATATTGAATGTTAATGTCGTGGTACTTAAAGTGGACCTGAACTCTTGCACAGGACAGAAGGAAAACAGAGAAATGCACCCTGTATGTATTTACAGAGTTTAGCCTGTCAAATTCCCCCTCATCTGCGACTAATCACAAATGTAATTTCATCTCTCAGCTGAGTCAGCTGGCTGGCTCGACAGAGCAGCTTATTTTGTAAACACAGAATGTAAACCGTATGTCTGCTTCCACGAAAGCAGGAAGTAGACACACTGCAGATTTATTGCAGGATTTGTATCAGCTGTAACAAATGTTTTTCTTTCAAGGTTATTATGCTGTTGCTTTTCTCAGAGCAGAGAGGACGTTCTGAGTTCAGGTCCGCTGCAATGTCGTACCACTACGGGCCCGTTTCCACTAGAGCGAATCCGCATGCGTTGTCTGCATGCGGAATCGCATAACCAATACAAGTGGATGGCCCTGTTTCCACTTGTCAGTTTTTTTGGTGCGTTTTTCTGTGCAGGATTTTTCTGCACGGTAGAGCCTGCAGAATTAGCCTGCGTGTGGAATGCCGGCGATTCGCAGGCTATGTATTTAATAGGGGAAATCGCACATGCGGTTTTTGCCGCGATTTCGCGTGCGAATTCGCACCAAAAGTAATCTAAACTGAACCAGGCAGTGACATGGTTAAATTCGCATATACCCTGCCTATGCGAAATCGCAGCAAAAAAACGCACGCGGAATCGCATCCGCATGCGATTTCGTCAGCGGTGGAATCCCGGCGATTCGCACCGCACTAGTGGAAACGAGCCCTACTTCATGCAGGTTTTATGACACGCGGGCGAGCTTTACTCATTCTTTCCCAGGGCCGGAGCTGTAATTGAGTCTTTTTATTGGCCCGGTTAGTCTCATTACAGATAAATGGAAGATGCTGATAGATAGTAAAGTTAATAGCAAATGAAAAGCATCGGTAGCGGTCATTCTGTCCGCTGCGCAGAAACCCGTTGTGTGCAGTTTTCATCGGAGGCCCCGGTTAATTTCCGGAGATGGAGACGGATGACTGTCCCCGGTGCCCCCCTCTGTATTCCCTGCACAGCTGGCTTGTCTGGTTGCCGTGACATACTGCCAGCACTCCGGGTTCCTGTAAGGTAAATCCGACTGCATGGCTATGTATAGCCAGGTCTGCTTATCTACAGCATGCTCCTGTATCTGTGTTCTGTTCTGAGAACAAGGCAGCGGCTATAGCATTCTGTGCAGGACTTATCCAGAACAATAGCTTGGTCCTACCATATAATTACTATGTGTTTATATGGCACTGACATCATCTGCAGCACGTTACAGAGTACATAGTCATGTCACTGACCAGGGCCGGGCCGAGGCATAGGCTGGAGAGGCTCCAGCCTCAGGGTGCAGTGTAGGAGGGGGCGCACAATTCATTCATCTGTCATTCCTAATTGTTTGAAGCTGAAAGAAATAAGAAAAGGGAATACATAGCAGTGACTGCAAGCCAGATAACTAGATATTAAGGTGTTGGGGAGGTTGTGGGCTCTGTGGCACCTCTTAGTCTAATAGCAATCAGTGTGTGACGGCTGAACAACTTCCTGGGGTGACAGGGATGGAGGGGCGCACTTTGGTGTCTTAGCCTTGGGTGCTGGAGGACCTTGTCTCGCCTCTGTCACTGACTGTCCTCAGAGGAGCTCACACTCTAATCCTACCATAGTCATAGTGTAATGTCCTACCATATTATGTATTTATATAGCACTGACATCTTCTGCAGCACTTTACAAAGTACATAGTCTAGCCCAGCCTTCAGAGCCGGGACAAGGTCCTCCAGCACCCAAGGCTGAGACACCAAAGTGCTCCCCTCCATCCCTCCCTGCCTCCCCAGCCGTCACACACTGATTCTACAGGGCCCACAACCTCCCTAACACCTTAATATCTAGTTATCTGGCTTGCAGTCACTGCCATGTATCCTGTTTTCTTATTTCTCTCTGCTTCAAACACAGCTGAATGAATTCTGCGCCCCCTCCTACATTGCGCCCTGAGGCTGGAGCCTCTCCAGCCTATGCCTCGGCCCGGCCCTGCCAACCTTTCTCAACCTTTTTTACCCTGGAGGAACGCTGCAGATAACTTTTGGATCGCAATTACTCAATGACCATCAGGTTGATCCCTCTCTGATCGAATTGGAAGTTAATTACATAAAACTTCATGTATACTAACCTTTAACTGCAATTTTTTCTTTGCGATTTTAATGCAATTTAATGGGAGCGTGTTTTTTTTTTTTTTTTTTTTTTGAAATGCAAACGCAATGCTGATGGATGAAAATGTGCTCTGCATTGTGACTCAGGCCTTAAAGGACACCTGAAGTGAAAGGGATATGGAGGCTGCCATATTCCTTTTAAGCAATACCAGTTGCCTGGCAACCCTGCTAATCCTCCTTCTCTAATACTTTTAGCCTCACACCCTGAACAAGCATGCAGCAGATCAGGTGTTTATGACATTATAAGGCCCAGTGCACAACAAAAAGCGCTAGCGTAATAGCAAACGCTCAGCGTTTTTTGAAGTGATTTTTCTTTTTAGAACGATTTTAGGCATGTTCAGAGCGATTTTCTACACATGCATAGCATTTTTTGGAGCATTTTTTACTTTTCATTACAGTTGAGCTGTAACTGAACAGTTTCTGTAACAAAAATGTCTGGAAAACCGCTCTGATCTAGAGTTTTTCAAAGCAGTTTTCCACTTTCCTATACTTAACATTGAGGCTGAAATGCCTCAGAAATCAGCAGAAATGCTGCAGGACCTGCGTTTGCGGAAAAAATGAATTGCTCTGGTGTGCACCAGCCCATTGACTAACAATAGCCAAGCGCTTTTCAAAGCATAAGTGTTTTTAAAAACAACTCAGAACCGCTGTTGAGTGTCCACCAGCCCTAATGTTGGAAACACACAATACGTTTTTGCGGTCGTTTTTATGGATTTTTCTTTTTTTGGCGATCGATTTACCATTCGATTCTTGGATCGATTATCTTATCTTTCGCTCGTTTTTCTTATCTTTTTTCCATTCACTTCTATGAGAAATCGAGTGGAAAACAATCGAGCGGAGAATCGGACATGACGGAATTTATCAGTCAAAGGCATCTATCGGAACGATTCTACTGCAAAAACGAAACGTGTGTTCCCAGCATTAGACTGGATTTGCTGCATGCTTGTTTCAGGTATGATTCAGACACTTCTGCAGCCAAATAGATCAGCAGGGCTGCCAGGCAACTGGTATTGTTTAAAATGCCATAAATATGGCAGCCTCCGTACGTTTCTCAATTCAGGTCCCCTTTAAGCAATCCTCCCATTCATTCTGCTCATCTGAAGTTTTGTTTGCGGGGATTAGGCAGGAAGTGTATGAGATCCGTCAGGCGAGATGGAGAACTGGGATAAGGTTTTATCACAGTAATACATCCTCCCTGCTGCCTCCTCTTCCCAGCAGCCGTGAGCTGTCAGCCACACAATGCCAGTGATTGAAGCAATCCAGACAGCGGGGCAGAGTTATAGAAATATAATCGGGCATGGCGAGAGGCTGGCGCTAGCGTGCGAATCACAAATGAAGCGGAAAGAGAAAGCGGCGCGTGCCTGGCAGCATAACACGCCAGGAATGGAGGATTTCTGTGGCTATCTCATTGGAATTCAGACGCGATTGCTATATACCTTTACACCATGCTGAAATGTTAAAGCGGATCTGAACTCAGAAATTCCCTCTCTGCTCTAAAAGATAAGCAACAGCATAATAACCTTTAAAGAAAATATGATGGGAATTAGACAGGCTAAACTCTCTAAATACATACAGGGTGCATTTCTGTATGTTTTTCTTCTGTTCTCTGCAAGAACCTTGTTGGCGGTTATCACGAGTCCAGCTTGGGGTGGAAAAAAACAAGTCAGGAGCGGTTATCCCGACTTGTGGTTGCCGCCGGAAGGTCTATGCAGAGCAATTCACACGGGAGGGGGGCCTGCCAAATAGGCTTACAATCTAAGGAGCGGTGTAGAGGGACACATAAGTTGAGGGGATGTAAGTGGCGAGTAAGCAGTGGTGAACAGATGGGTCTTTAAGTCCTCCTTAAATGAGTTGAAGGTGGGTTTTAGCCTAATGGGAGGAGGGAATTCCATAGAGTCGGGGCTGCTCTGAAGAAGTCCTGGAGCTGCATGAGTGAGCAACTGATGCGAGGGGTGAATATCCATAGAGTGTTGGAGGAGCAGAGAGCGGGTTGGGGTGGGGATTATCTCTGGACGAGATCCAAGATGTATGATATGTTGGATGGATTTGTATGCTAGGCTGCCTACAAATTGCATGAAAGCCTGACTGATTAGCGTATCATTACCCATCCCTATTGTCATTCTCTATTCTCTCTTCCCTTTAGGTACTTCAACATTTCTGCGTTTTGATGCAGTTTGTTCCCTTTCTTGCAGATGACCTCAGAGCTTCCTGGAGAAAATGACACTTAGTGGGACTTGATAAACCCTCTAACATGGAAGGAGAGGTCATCGCCTGCGATGTGGGGGTGGAAGAGGCGGTTCTGAAATATAAGAACGCCCCTCACAGTCCTCTCCGGGACACCCTGCGGAGAGCGGCTGCTGCGGTGGCCGGGGAAGCCACCATAGAGCGCAAGAAGAAGAAGAAAAAGGAGGCGCGCCCGGAGTCCATCATTGTGTATCGCTCAGACAACGAGAAGGTGCTGGAGGATGAGGCAGCCAATCAGGAAGGAGGGGAGAGGAGCGCGGAGGAAGGTGCCAGGTTCCTGGGGACTCCCATGAGTGATGGTGAGTAATGTCTGCTCTACGTACTGCCCACTTAGGTCACCTTTATTCTACAGGAGCTCCACAGAGCCTAGACTATTAAATCTTGCGGGCAGTTAATGTACCCCTGTTGCCTCCTATAGCTGATGCGCTCCGTGTATGGGGCGGCCGGGACAATGATGAAAAGTTAATTTCAATAAGTCATAATTTCTCCATTTGGGAGATTAATAAACAGCAGTAATGTCAGCATATTTTTAAAGGAGGGTTGGGGGAAAGAGTTGTGTACTTTTCTCAGTAGTGGAAAGCCTCTAGTTGGTCCAGAGGCTCTCCCAATCTTAACTACTTAAGGAACGCCGTAGTTGAAATCTACGCCCTGTTTCGATGGCTATCTGGCTGCCAGGGCGTAGATTTCAATTGACCGCCGCTGCACGCATCTGCTGTTTTCGTTGCTCTCGCCGCTATCTCCCATCGCAGCTCACTTGCTCTGCCTGTCTCTATGACGTCAGGAGCTGATTTCATTGGCTTCCGGCCTTGTTTTTCAATGTAAGCAACTCCCATTGGCTTACATTGACAGGCAGGGACAGGAAACCATGAAAGTGGCTCCTGACCAGCTCACAGGAACTCTGCCGTCATAGAGACGGCAGAGTGGGTGGTGCAGATTCCCGATGTACGGCGGTTGTGTCGGGTATGTGCGGCGATTCGTCAAGATTTCGCCGTTTCTGTACCAGCGGTTTCTGGTCCTTAAGGGGGCAGAGACGGCTTGTTAAAGTAAGTCTGTAATCAAATAACTGCCCCTGGAGGGCACTTACCTGGGGAGGGGGAAGCCTCTGAATCCTAATGAGGCTTCCCCCATCTCCCTCCGCCATCCTGATCCAGCGCTGGCAGCCTCGATAAGAAGCCATCAATAATATCTACTAATATCTACTTGTGCCGCCCAAAGCAGCTCTCTGCTCGGGCTCCTACTGAAACAGCCGAGCCTGATCGGGTCCATTATACTGCGCAGACAGCTCATGCCTGTGCAATAGAGTGGATCTGATAAGGCTCTGCTATTTCTGCGCAGCACCGCTACTGCTGCAGAGGTGCGCACACAGACAAACTGCTAAGAAGGAGATCTTCAGAGGTCCCAGTGCTAAATCTCTCCCCCACCCCTCACTACGGAGGACAGGGGAAGCCTCTTTAGGATCCAAAGGCTTCCCCCTCCCTTTTGGTCATATGAGAATTTTATATCTTCTTATACTTAAAGGGGCACAAAAACGAAAAACTGTAAGATTTTAAAATATCTGCAAACATATACAAATAAGTACGTTTCTTCCTGAGTAAAATGAGCCATAAATTACTTTTCCTCTATGTTGCTGTCACTTACAGTAAACAGTAGAAATCTGACAGAAGTGACAGGTTTTAGACTAGTCCATCTTTTCATAGGGGATTCTCTGCAAGGCTTTTATTCTTTATAAAGCTATTCCCTAAAAAGGATTTAAACAATGATGCTGGCCAGCTTCCCTGCTCCCTACACAGTTTTTGGCAGTTGGACAGAGCAACTGCCATTCACTAAGTGCTTTTGAAAATAAATATATCCCTGAGAATCCCCTATAAAGAGATGGACTAGTCCAAAACCTGTCACTTTTGTCAGATTTCTACAACCTACTGTAGGTGACAGCAACATAAGAGAAAAGTAAGTTATGGCTCATTTCACTCTGGAAAAAATGCACTACTTATTTGTATATGTTTGCACATATTTTAAATTTTACAGTTTTTCGCTGTAGGCCTTTAAGGCCTGATGAGGGACATTTGTCCAAAATGAACTAGTGTCGTTGCCTAAAAAGTATTTTCTGCTTTAAGTCAAAACGTGCAATATATCATTGACCAATATGAAGATTTGTACTATTTAATGCCTCACCATTACGTATGTGCTTCTTGTGAAGACTGATGGATTGAAGGGTTTTAATTCTCTGTTTCTACAGAGAGCATTTTTGTATTTTGTGCAAATTAAGATTTTGGAATTTTTCGAACTGCAAAAATATTGTTGTGGTATCTTGGATATACAGTCTTTGCCACATTACTAATGCTACGTACACACATACGACAACGATCGTTCGTATCACACGACGAACGATGGTTTAATAAGACATAATTAAACGGTCGTTAAAAGGTTTACACGGGAACAACGATAAGATTGTTTGAAAACGAACGATACGGAAATGACGCACGAATGTACATATTGTGAACGATCTTATCATTATTCAGAACGGAACACACGTTTAAATGAATGGTTTAAATGAGTGGAAAGTTCCGCCCGTATGTAACGAACGTATGGTACAATAAAACGATCTTTCCATACTGTACACTACAAATTTGCATACTGTACCAACTTGTATGTTTAATGTCCTTTTTATTCAGCTTCTAAACTTTACATATCCTATCCTGTTACAATTACATTCATTGTTTAATGTGACCAGGGGCGCAACTAGAACTCATGGGGCCCCCCTGCGAAAATTTGGATGGGGCCCCCTCCCGCCTTTTCTCCGTATCCAGACTCCTCCAGCATTACTACAGGACACAGCACTTGGGGAGGGGTGGAAAGGCTGGAGGTAGAACAAGCTGTACACAAGACCCTGCTGCACACTGAATATGTACTGTCTATAAATCTTGGTCTGCAAAACTTTGTATGATTCCTTATCAGTGGCTGAGCAGATGCAGTAATTAGAACTGAGCAAAGAGCAGAACGTTTTTTTCTCTCCTTGCCCTTAGTTGTCAGTCTGCCAGGATGGGGCCCCCTGTGGCTTCTGGGCCCCCCTGCAACTGCATACCTTGCAGGGTCTATTGTTACGCCCCTGAATGTGACACATTATATAACATAGGACACAATTATTGAACAAACGTTCCATCACGGCAAGTACAGTCATATAGATTTGCAGCGATGTGCGCATGTCCAGCCTAGTACAAACGACAGTTTGCTAACGATGTACTTTTTTTCAAACGATCGTCGTTTAGAAAAATCCGCCACGGCCAAACTTTCGTTTATAGCGATCTCGCTCGGGCGTCGTTGGAGTTAATTGTCGTTGGCTTCTTTTTTGTAATGATCGTCGTTTGAAATGATCGGGGAACGATCGTTTCAAACGACTATAGTCGCACGTGTGTACGCACCATAAGTGTTCTATGGGGGCTGAGTGGATGGGCCTGTGGTAGAATTTTTTTTTTTTTTTTTTTTAATCTTTTCTATGATAAAGCGTGATTTCCCTTGCTAAAGATAATATCTATTTATCCAATAGGTGGATGGAACATGCATCCGGACAGCCGCTATGTCACCCTAACGGGAACTATCACTCGGGGGAAGAAGAAGGGACAGATGGTGGACATCCATGTCACATTAACTGAAAAAGAACTACAAGAACTTGCGAGATCCAAGGAACCATTACAAGATGAGCCGCTGGGAGGGAAGAAGACCTGTTCTTTGGGAGTAGACCGAGGTCCTCACGTTCTCCTCTGGAGTTTCCTCAGCTTGCCCGTTGTGTTTGTCCTGTCCTTCGTCATCTCGTTTTATTACGGGACCATCACTTGGTACAACATCTTCTTGGTCTACAACGAAGAGAGGACTTTCTGGCACAAAATCACCTTCTGCCCCTTCCTCATTATCTTTTACCCCATCATTATCGTTGCGGTGTCCTCCTCTCTGGCCATCTACACGGCGGTCACCCAGATATCCTGGCTGTTTGGGGACTGGTGGCGCTCGGTGAAGGACATGGAGAAGGGTTTTTGCGGCTGGCTTTGCAGTAAGCTGGGTATGGAAGACTGTTCCCCTTACAGCATTGTAGAACTGCTAGATTCGGACAATATATCTGGGAGTCTCTCTGTCAAGGGTTCCACGCAGGAAGTGGAGACTTCTGCAGTCTGATCCAAACATCTCCATACAAATCATGGTCATTGTTTTGTGTTTGTTTTTTTAAGTTTTTATGGAATACTTATGCAAAAAAATGGACTGTGCCATATGGAATTACACTGATTTTTGGATACTCTTAAGGAGTTTGCCACTGGTGGTTGATGCATGTCTGGCTTCCACGTTTTGTTTGGTTTGTGATATTTCAGTTGTGAGCTTAACGAGCACTTGATGTTCAGATGGCGATTCTTAACATATAGACCCATAAAAACTTATTTTGTCTGTAGGGAAAGTTTCAAACTGTGACCAAAAATACCCATGCTTATTCAGGTGACTACTGACCAGTAATTATTCTGGAGTGTAGATGGGGGAGGGGTGGTGGTGCTATTTTCTCAGACCTTTCACATTTAAAGAGGTACAACATTCTTTTAATGACCCAAAGTAATTTGTTCCTGTGATTTAACGTGATCCCAAGGTGAACCTAATGTAATAAAACAAATATATACTTTCCTAGGAAGAGACAATGAGGGTGAAGAGGGGCTCCAAGTTTTTTTGGCTATACTAACCTTGGCATTTTACTTGGCCTGTGGCAGTGGGCTCGCACTCACGAAACACATTGCCTGTGCTATTAAAGTGACACTAAAACTAACAAAAAAAAACCTCATGATATAATGAATTGGTTGTGTAGTATGGATAATTAATAGAACATTAGTAGAAAGATTATTTTCAGGTATATAACTTTTTTTTTTATAACATTGCATCATTCTCTAATAATTGCAGTTTCCACAATACACTCAACATTTTAAATGATTTCACAGAGCAGGCTCATGAGCCTTTGAAATTTTCTCTTCAGAAAAACCATAAACAAAGAAAAAACAATGAGAGACAGTTGAGACTAGTGCTTCAAAAGACAGTGCTGTCCACAACTTTATAAAGTCACAGAGCTCAGAGAAGCTCTTTTGCATAGATACTTGAAGTTTCTTAACTCTTCCTGTACTGGAAACAATATGAGACTCATATCTGTGCTAATAATTTTGCATTTCTTAGCAGTACTACTTGGGCCAGTTGTAGACTTAATGCTGCCTGAGGCAAAGATATAAGGATGTGCCCCTCCCCTTCCCAATTTGGAATGATCACACAGCTCCCGCCAATTTACTGTGCTTCATTTAATGTTCTGTCAGCAAGGGAGCATAGGCGAAAACCTGAGACATGACATGCTGCTGCTCAACACAATAACACACTGGCTGGCTGTGAGCCTGTGACATACAAACTGCTCAACCTCAGCTAGTTGGCCTGTCCTCCATTCCTCCTCAGTCAGGACAGCAGTGCCTCCTCCTCCCTTCTGCTGTGCAAGTCAAATGAAACACTGCTGCTCTCCTGCCTCCCCCATCCTCACTCACTGCCAGACTCCTCACACAGTACAACAAGCTGCTTTTCCCCAATGATGGTCTTTTCACCTCGCTATCCTCTTGCTTCTCCCCGTACTCTGACTGCATGCTATAAGTGCAAACACTCAGTACAAACATGCTGCTGCCCCTGTAATCTTTGCACCTGATGCAAATGTTTCACCTTGCTTCATGAGAGAACCTGCCCTGAGTACTATACATACAAATTATTATATCATAAGTTTTTTATTTTGTAGTTCAGATTCTCAATTTTTATTTGATTTTAATGTAATTTTATCAGCATTGGGTGCCTCTTCACCCTTGTTGTGTCAATGCCCCCCCCCCCCCCCCCCTCTTTACCTTGAGGGGTTATTGGGCTATAGTGACTTTGCCTTCTTTGGTTCCAATTAACTTTTCAAGAGTTTTTTTTTTTCTCATCCAGCCACATCTCAGTGGAGACAGGTTTACTTTCTCCCCCTACTTCCTTTGGTGGGTTGTCCTTCGCTACAACCCCCTTTTGTGAGTATAATATTCCAATGCACCTTCCAAAAAATACCAGTTACATATCGGGCTCCTGATGCCTCCTTTTTTTTTTTTTTTTCCCCCTCCAAGGTGGTTTTCACCCCATCCTTCTTTTCCTAAAAAAAAAAAAAAAAAAGTGAAGTCTCTGGATCCTGTAGACTAGAGCACAGGTGTCAATCTCAAGGCCCACGGGCCAAATGCTGCCCTTCTTGCCATTTTATGTGGTTCGAATGTGTATCGTTGGAAGCTGTAACAGAATGACAGAAAACTGCCTTCCTGTCCAGGGGAGCACACCTGTGACATTGGGCCAGATTTATCAAAGCATTACCGACAGTTTTTTCTTCTTAAACTGTCCTTACCAGCAGGGGGGAGTGTTCTGCACGTTTGTAAGAAGCTTCCCAATGCTTACTTAAGGCAAGGGAAATTGTGGCAGTTCTGAGAGTTTTCCTTAGATTAAGAACAGCGCAGAACTGTCCCTGATTAAGAAGTGGCTAATACCACTTCTTAACCCCCGCAGAGCAGGTTTATGCTGACACCTCATAGCTTCCTTTTTAATTTACTGCCATCTACCCACACTCATTTGTTACTGAAGTGAACTCCCCTTCACCCTGATGATGTTTATTTGTTTAAGAGAAGGAGGGGAATTGCGGAAGAGTATGTGGAGAATTTACTGCTTAGAACATGTTAAAAATGTGTGTAAAAGACAGAGCAGACATCGGGATTATTTAAGAATGGAAGTTTAGGAGAGAAATTACAGCCTGGACTTCTGGTGTCCCAGATGGATAAACAAACAAGTCATACACTGTTATGTTCTTCCTCTGAGACACTGTACTAGCTTCTCCTCATTTAGAACAGTTTAGGAAGGAAATAGCACCATATAGTGGCTTCTTAAGGTGTTTGAGACAGTTCTGCACGGAGTTCTACAAACCTACCAGCATTTTGTCTCAGACACTCTTGATAAATCTGGCCCATTGTTTCTAGTTGAAACATTGTCAGCTTGAGCCGGGGTACAGCAACAATCCACGGACCCAAAGCGAAATGAGCATGGGGCCTTTTCCTGGGATCCAAATTCTCCTCTTGTGGCTGGAAAAACACCTACATACTTTAACCCCCCCCCCCCCCCTCCTTGTAGCAAAGCGGTTTAACATTTACCTGCTCCAGCGATGCATTGTGTCTCTTCTGTTCTTCCCGGCAGTCGCACGCTTTGTGGTTCTATGTCTCCAAATGCTGATCACATGACATACCTCAGGAGCCAGAGGTATGCAGCATAGAGGGTGCGGCTGTCAGGAATATCAGAAGAGACCTGGAGTGCAGCTGGAGCAGGTAAATATCAAACTGCTCGACCACGCTATGCTGCAGAAGGGGGGAGGAGCGGGCCCCATAGGTCGCTATTCAGTAATTCTGCCACTAAGTTCTAGACTGTTCAGTAAATGTTAATAAACAATTTGACCCATGACTCAGACCTGTTTTAGATTTTGGCTCCTCACGTGATTGGAGTTTGACACCCCTGCTGTAGAGTCTTCCCAGGTCCTCCTGGCCCCCACCATTGACGCGTGCGGACCCTTTAAAGAAATTGCACTCCTGTTCATGCGCGGCCATACTGTCTGTGTGAGCAAGGCCCAGGCTGCACAGTAAACAAGAGCCTCGTGCACGAGCAACTCACTGCTACTGCGTAGGTGCAGCCATACCACGCGGATGCAACACTGCGATGCTTGTGCATGAAGATGAGCTTGGTCACAATATTTAAAACGCTTCTTGGCAGCCACGGGAGGACACGGGAAATGGCTGAAGGATCCAGAGGCTTCCCTCTTCTTGGATATATAGTTGTGTTTTTTTTTTTTTTTTTTTTTTTACATTGCTTTCGCTTCAGGTACACTTCAAAGGAAATCTTAAAGGATACCGGAAGTGACATGATGAGATAGACATGTGTATGTAAAGTGCCTAGCACACAAATAACTATGTTGTTCCTTTTTTTTCTTTCTCTGCCTGAAAGAGTTAAATATCAGGTATGTAAGTGGCTGACTCAGTCCTGACAGGAAGTGACTACAGTGTGACCCTCACTGATAAGAAATTCCCCTTCTTACCTCTTTCTTGCTCTTAGAAGCCATTTTCTGCTAGGAAAGTGTTTTATAGTTTGAATTTTTTTTTTTTTATCAGTGAGCGTCACACTGTAGTCACTTCCTGTCAGGACTGAGTCAGCCACTTACATACCTGATATTTAACTCTTTCAGGCAGAGAGAGAGAAAAAAAGGTACATAGCATAGTTATTAGTGTGCTAGGCACTGTATATACACATGTCTATCTCATCATGTCACATCAGTAATCCTTTAAGTAAAAAAAGAAAATGCAAGGGAAATAAAAAAACAAAAATCAGTTTAATTGACCTGGGGCTTCTTGTAGTTCCCTGAACCCCTCCTCCGCCCCCGCCGTCCTTCCGTGACCCTCCAGCGAGCAGCAGTGACCCCCTCAAAGCTGGCCGGCCACACACCTCGTCATCGTGTCCCTGCGTATAACAGCGTTATGTGCAGTATGGGGAATTCGCTACTGAGCATAGGCAGAACGCTCCTGATGACGGGACTATGAACAGGGTGCGTGCGGCTCGGGGCCACGCATGTGCAATAGCCTGAGACTGGCCAGCTTTCAGGAGGTCGTCGCTGCTCACTGAAGGGACAGGGACGGACGGCGCAAGCACATGACTGCTGGGGGCTGCAAGAAGCCTCAAATGTGTGGTGTTTTTTTTTGTATTGTTTTTTTACTTAAAGCAGATCCGAGATGAAAAACTATAACAAGTAACTTGTCTATATATCTTATCTAAAGTTTAGATAGTTTACACAGCAAATCTAGCTGTAAACAGCTTTAATAAAATATGATTGTCTTCCTGTGATACAATGACAGCAGCCATGTTGTTTGTAAACATTACACAGAGGCAGGCTTATCTGTATCTTGAACAAAAAAACCTAATCCCCTCCCCCCCCCCCCCTGCCTCTGAAATCAATGGCTAGTAACCCCTCCTCCTGCCCAGACTGAGCTCCCATGAGCCCTTGCTACTGCCAAGGCTCTCTGAAAATCTGTGGGCGTAGCTTATTTAGTTTATAGGGAATTAGAGTATTAAAACAAAAAAGTATTTGACTTGAGGAATGCCCTATAAACAATAGGAAAGGAACACAATTATGCAATGAGTAAAAGTTCACCTCGGATCCACTTTAAGTATCCCTTTAAGTACTGCAAAATGGCTCTATGCGCAGGAATCCAGTGGTAAAAGATGGGAGTGACAGTGTACTTATATTTCAAAGGGCAAATCCCACTTTCGTTGAAAGAGAAACTCAGTGCTTTCCGTTTGACTCAGTATATTGAGACCAGGAGGTGTCTGGCACTATGAAGCTGTTTATTTATACCGTGTTTCCCTGAAAATAAGACAGTCTTATATTCATTTTTCCATTAAAAAAAAATGTGCTAGGGCTTATTTTCGGGGAGGTCTTATGTTTTGTGCCCTGTGCCTCTGCCCGGCGGCATAATTCAAACCGCAGATTAGCGGTGAACTGTAATGAAGGCAGCTAGAGTATCAGTATAACAGCGCCCTATCACTGTAACAGTGCCTCCGTATACAGGAAGTGACATTACTTCCTGTATACGGAGGCGCTGTTACAGTGAGTAGGGGGATTTTTTTGTTACACATCTCCTTTAATATCTATGCCTGAAGTATAAGTATGCTGACACCACGGCAGCCGCTATGGATCATCGGAGCTGATGTTTGGAAAATGTATACGATTTACTAAAACTAAATTTTGTATTTTGGTTACACTGGAAAAAAAGTTCTGTCTTTGGAAAGTTTTATCTTTTTCAGAAAGCTTCTCCTACGGATACTTGTGCTGACCAACAACATGGCTGCCTCTGAGCTCTGCACACCACAGAGACGCACGCAAGAAGAACGCTCAACTATTTATTTTTCTACAGGAAAAGTGAACCTTCTGTATAGATTGCATCAGTCCTAATGTGCTGCATGTTCCGTTATGCTTTTATTTATAATCCGAGACTGAATTTGTTCAAATCCCATACCCTGTCTGCCTGCTTCTTAGGGTACCCATACACTACAATGATTTCCTGTCGAAATACAGCAGATTCGGTCACTGTGATCGAATCTGCTGTGAAATCGTCAACGCAAATGTTGACTGATTGATTACCACCTGAAATCAATCGATTCAGTCGATCTGTCTAGACGGAAAATTTAACTATCGGTGGTGGGTCGGGAGTGCATCATAAGCGGCGTTTGATAAGGCAACGACCGACGCAGCAATACATCAACTGTCCGCCGGAGCGAGTCCCCAGGTCCCTGCAGTCTCTCACTTCTTCCGGCGTCGTCTCCTCACTTCCTGTCCTGTCATGTGAGAAAACTAGGTTCAAACAGTAGAGGGTGCTCTACTGTTTAAACTTTCTGCTTGACACAGGACAGGACAGATAGTTGATGACGGTTGGCAGATGGTATTACGGATGGCCAGGGGAGTGGGGTGTGAGGCAGGTGGCAATTCCACAGGTTGTGAATCGATTTCATGCAGATTTGATCAGAGAGGGCTCTAACTGTTGGTCGATCTCGTCTCAATCGACCAGTGTATGGCAGCCCTTCTCCCAAATCTGATAAGCCCCGTGCAGAATTTTGCCTCGGCCCCCACTTATTTAGCTTCCAGTTAACAAAAAGCAAAAATAGCATTCCGCCAAATTAAAAAGCTTTACTTCCTGTCTGTGCACAAGAAATAGGCGTGGCATTTCAAGGAACAGGAAGTGATGTAGGCAGAGATTAGGTATGATCATCAGTAAAATACTAATTTTCCCATGTGGATGGAAACTTGTCTGCAGCGAGCGTGTCTGAAACTTTTTCAAATACATTCATTCTCAGCTGCTGGTCCATTTCCTAATTGCACATGGCCTCCTTTCCACTTATGTGCTGCGGTTCTTCGCAAGGCAAATGGGACACAAGTAAATCTGAGACCTTGCAAACAAATGTTGCCCGGCAAACAGAGCCGGATCATCCACAAGGCAAACATAGCCAGTTGCCTAGGGCCTGGAGAGTGTCTAGGGGCCTGGAAGATGCTAGTCCCCAGCAAATCTTACTAAAAAAGCCAGGTGATTATCAGCGCTGGATAAAACTGCTATCTTGCCCAAGACCTCATTTCATTTTAATTATTTTCTGCCTGCAAACTGTTTACCCTGTACAAACGTGTGATGTCTGGAAAACCCTCCCTTACCCCTTGTACCCATTAACAGTACAATATTTTCCACAGATGCAATATTCAACACATCTATCTGACAGGATATTGCATGGTGTGTACCAGGCATTACAATCCCGCAAATCTGATGGAATGATCACATGATACATCTGAGGAAAATATTGTATCGTTACCAGGCAGCTTTAGAACGTACAAACTCTGTTGGTATTTGCAGTGCAACGTATAAATTCTTTATTGCGCTAATCGCGCACGCAAAGCCCCTTTACCTCCGCTTCTGGCTTCTATCCACATCAGTCACTCTTGTAATTAACAAACAAAACAAAAATAAGCACCCACCTTTCTTCCTCTTGGTAACTTTCCTGTGCATGTCTCTATTCCTAGGATCCATGTTCACAGCTAACTGCCTTGGCAGTTGTCACGTTGCCATGACTCCCCCGGAATGTCACTGCCTTGCTTTTTGGTTGTCACTCCATGCCATTGCTGAACCACAAATGATGTATTTTGCACTTTGGAGAATGGGGAATGCAATATAATTGTAGCACGATAGTAGGCGGTATTTTGTGATGTTACTTTGCCTTGCTGCTGTCTGAGGTCCTTCAGGGTGATAATGAAATCGGAATAGCTGATCTCAATAAAGATACGTGTCTTTTTGTAAAATGATGTGTGTGTGTGTTTGAACTTGGGATGTATCACATGCATGGCCGCAGAGCGTGAATCTGCGGGCCTGCTGCTCTGGTGCGCTCCACACGGGTGGGGGGAGGTGCCAGTCTCATGGAGGCACGTCTAGCACAGCTAGAGTATCAGTATAACAGCGCCCTATCACTGTAACAGTGCCTCCGTATACAGGAAGTGACATTACTTCCTGTATACGGAGGCGCTGTTACAGTGAGTAGGGGGATTTTTTTGTTACACATCTCCTTTAATATCTATGCCTGAAGTATAAGTATGCTGACACCACGGCAGCCGCTATGGATCATCGGAGCTGATGTTTGGAAAATGTATAAGATTTACTAAAACTAAATTTTGTATTTTGGTTACACTGGAAAAAAAGTTCTGTCTTTGGAAAGTTTTATCTTTTTCAGAAAGCTTCTCCTACGGAGACTTGTGCTGACCAACAACATGGCTGCCTCTGAGCTCTGCACACCACAGAGACGCACGCAAGAACGATCAACTATTTATTTTTCTACAGGAAAAGTGAACCTTCTGTATAGATTGCATCAGTCCTAATGTGCTGCATGTTCCGTTATGCTTTTATTTATAATCCGAGACTGAATTTGTTCAAATCCCATACCCTGTCTGCCTGCTTCTTAGGGTACCCATACACTACAATGATTTCCTGTCGAAATACAGCAGATTCGGTCACTGTGATCGAATCTGCTGTGAAATCGTCAACGCAAATGTTGACTGATCGATTACCACCTGAAATCAATCGATTCAGTCGATCTGTCTAGACGGAAAATTTAACTATCGGTGGTGGGTCGGGAGTGCATCATAAGCGGCGTTTGATAAGGCAACGACCGACGCAGCAATACATCAACTGTCCGCCGGAGCGAGTCCCCAGGTCCCTGCAGTCTCTCACTTCTTCCGGCGGCGTCTCCTCACTTCCTGTCCTGTCATGTGAGAAAACTAGGTTCAAACAGTAGAGGGTGCTCTACTGTTTAAACTTTCTGCTTGACACAGGACAGGACAGATAGTTGATTACGGTTGGCAGATGGTATTACGGATGGCCAGGGGAGTGGGGTGTGAGGCAGGTGGCAATTCCACAGGTTGTGAATCGATTTCATGCAGATTTGATCAGAGAGGGCTCTAACTGTTGGTCGATCTCGTCTCAATCGACCAGTGTATGGCAGCCCTTCTCCCAAATCTGATAAGCCTCGTGCAGAATTTTGCCTCGGCCCCCACTTATTTAGCTTCCAGTTAACAAAAGCAAAAATAGCATTCCGCCAAATTAAAAAGCTTTACTTCCTGTCTGTGCACAAGAAATAGGCGTGGCATTTCAAGGAACAGGAAGTGATGTAGGCAGAGATTAGGTATGATCATCAGTAAAATACTAATTTTCCCATGTGGATGGAAACTTGTCTGCAGCGAGCGTGTCTGAAACTTTTTCAAATACATTCATTCTCAGCTGCTGGTCCATTTCCTAATTGCACATGGCCTCCTTTCCACTTATGTGCTGCGGTTCTTCGCAAAGCAAATGGGACACAAGTAAATCTGAGACCTTGCAAACAAATGTTGCCCGGCAAACAGAGCCGGATCATCCACAAGGCAAACATAGGCAGTTGCCTAGGGCCTGGAGAGTGTCTAGGGGCCTGGAAGATGCTAGTCCCCAGCAAATCTTACTAAAAAGCCAGGTGATTATCAGCGCTGGATAAAACTGCTATCTTGCCCAAGACCTCATTTCATTTTAATTATTTTCTGCCTGCAAACTGTTTACCCTGTACAAACGTGTGATGTCTGGAAAACCCTCCCTTACCCCTTGTACCCATTAACAGTACAATATTTTCCACAGATGCAATATTCAACGCATCTATCTGACAGGATATTGCATGGTGTGTACCAGGCATTACAATCCCGCAAATCTGATGGAATGATCACATGATACATCTGAGGAAAATATTGTATCGTTAACGGGCAGCTTTAGAACGTACAAACTCTGTTGGTATTTGCAGTGCGACGTATAAATTCTTTATTGCGCTAATCGCGCACGCAAAGCCCCTTTACCTCCGCTTCTGGCTTCTATCCACATCAGTCACTCCTGTAATTAACAACAAAAAAAGCACCCACCTGTCTTCCTCTTGGAAATTTTCCTGTGCATGTCTCTATTCCTAGGATCCATGTTCACAGCTAACTGCCAGGACAGTTGTCACGTTGCCATGACTCCCCCGGAATGTCACTGCCTTGCTTTTTGGTTGTCACTCCATGCCATTGCTGAACCACAAATGATGTATTTTGCACTTTGGAGAATGCAATATAATTGTAGCACGATAGTAGGCGGTATTTTGTGATGTTACTTTGCCTTGCTGCTGTCTGAGGTCCTTCAGGGTGATAATGAAATCGGAATAGCTGATCTCAATAAAGATACGTGTCTTTTTGTAAAATGATGTGTGTGTGTTTGAACTTGGGATGTATCACATGCGTGGCTGCAGAGCGCGATTCTGCGGCCTGCTGCTCCGGTGCGCTCCACACGGGTGGGGGGAGGTGCCAGTCTCATGGAGGCACGTCTAGCACAGCACGTGGCGGGATTCTGCTGCCATACAGGCATGGTCAATGAATTGCAAATAATTTTGAGTTGATGCAGGGTTACGCAAATGTATACAGCTTGAAAGTGAACCGATCAAACCCAGCTGAGGTAAAATCTGATTGGTCCATTTTCAAGATGCATAAATTTGCATAATCCTGCATCAACTCAAAATAATTTGCATCTAGTTAACCATCCCTAGCTGCCAAGGGATAAGGGAAGCCTCTGCAAGGTCCAGAAGCTTCCACCTCTGCCGAGGTAAGAATGTGACTTCTTTATTTACACTGTCAACACGGATAATGTTGCTTTGGCAGATGGGCATCTATTGATCAGCCAAGACTGTTGCTAGTCCAATGTATGCCAGAGTCCCTGCAGAGAAAAGGCAAGCCTTCCGCTGTCCCCTCTATCACCTCGTCCTGTGATTGGCTGCCCCAGGGTGCATTGTGACAGCAGCTGTGCACTGATCCTGCTGACTCAGCCTTTCATAGAAGTCTAGAGAGCGAGTTCTGCAAAGTCAGCCCACAGCTGCTGTCACAATGCATACAATGCTTCCTGCAGCAGCCAACACAAGGTACTTACATATCTGTCATTCTTGCCTTCACAGTAAGGCCCCACACACTAGAGTGTTGTGCCGTCAATTTTGGCAAAACGCTGAAGCGCTATCGCTTTTTAAAGCGCTAGTGCTATAAAACCCTATGGGCCCGTTCTTACTTGGGCTATTTGCATTAATCAATGCAATCGCCAAACACAAACATGTAGCCTGCACCATTTTCAGGCAATTTCCCGGCGGCCGCGTTTCAGTGCTATAGAAGCGCTAAATGTGATTGCGGAAAAATCGCCGCAGTGTCCAGTGATTTTTCCGCGTGTAATTGCGGAAAAATCACTCCCGCAAAAATGTTTTGCGCTTTTAAGTGTGAATGGGGCCTAAAAGACTGAAACTGAAAGCTGCATTTTTCTTAAAAGTGCACGTTTTTGAATATTTATGTATATTAAAGCACTGAAGCAAGAGGGATACATATGGAGACTTCCATATATGTATTTCCTTTTAACCAATACCACTTGTATTGTTTAAAAGGAAATGAACATGGCAGCCTCCACTTCAGGTGTCCTTAACCTTTTGCGGACGAATGTAGTTGAAATCTATTCCCTGTTTATGTCCCCCTAAGCCTGCCATGGTGTCAATTTATACTTTTGCATTCCGCACGGACCCAACGCTAAGCTGATCACACCACTCTCCCGCCTCTGCTGCATCTCACTCGCCCTGCTATCGCTATGACAGCAGAGCTCTGTGAAGCGGCCAGGAGCTGAGTTCATTGGCGCCTGACCCTGTGATCACTGTAAGCTAATCTCATTGGCTCACATTAATTAGAGTGGCAGAAGCCAAGCGTGAGGGTCTGAAAGACCTGTCGTTGCTGGATGTAGTCCATGTGTACGCACCTTAAAAAGGAACCTAAGCTGAGAGGGATATGGATGTTTCCTTTTAAACAATACCAGTTGCCTGGCAGTCCTGCTGATCTCTTTGGTTGCAGTAGTGGCTGAATCACACACCTGAAACAAGCATGCAGCTAATCCAGTCTGACTTCAGTCAGAGCACCTGATGTGCTGCATACTTGTTGAGGGGCTGTAGCTGAAAGTATTAAGGCTCATACACACATCAGACTATAGTCTTTGGAAAATGAAAGATCACAGACCAATCTTACCACCCTTCATGTAGTATGAGAGCCATACCTACACAGTCTATTCTATGGAGCTGAACTCTCATCAGACAGAAATCTTTGCAAGATGCTGCACACACAGATGCTGTACACATTCAACAGATCAGTATCTGCAAAAGATCTGTTCCTGCCAAAAATCCATTCCTGCAAATTGCAATGATAGTCTATGAGATCTGCAGATCATCATACACACATGATTTAACTGACATTCATCTGCAGATCAAGCAATCATCTGCAGATCTGAAAATCCATCCTGGTGGATCTGATCTGCAGATGAATGTCAGTTAAATCATGTGTGTATGATGATCTGCAGATCTCATAGACTATCATTGCAATTTGCAGGAATGGATTTTTGGCAGGAACAGATCTTTTGCAGATACTGATCTTTTGTGTCTGTACAGCATCTGTGTGTGCAGCATCTTGCAAAGATTTTTTTCTGATGTGGAGTTCAGCTCCATAGAAAAGACTGTGTAGAGTATGGCTCTTATACTACATGAAGGGTGGTAAGATTGGTCTGTGATCTTTCATTTTCCAAAGACTATGGTCTGATGTGTGTATGTGGCCTTAGACACACAGGATCTGCAGGAGAGTCAGGCAACTGGTATTATTTTACAAGGAAAAATCCATATCCTTCTCAGTTTAGGTTCCCTTTAACCACTTGAGGACCCACCCTTTACCCCCCCTTAAGGACCAGCGCTGTATTATGTGATCTGTGCTGGGTGGGCTCTGCAGCCCCCAGCACAGATCAGGGTGCACGCAGAGCGATCAGATCGCCCCCCTTTTTTCCCCCCTATGGGGATGATGTGCAGGGGGGGTCTGATCGCGTCTGCGTGCAGGCATGTTGCGGGGGGGGGCAGCTCAAAGCCCCCCTCCGCGGCGACATTCTCCCCCTCCCTCTCCTACCTCCCTTCCTCGGAGATCCGGGCTGCACAGGACGCTATCCGTCCTGTGCAGCCAGTGACAGGACGTCCCCTGTCACATGGCGGCGATCCCCGGCCGCTGATTGGCCGGGGATCGCTGATCTGCCTTACGGCGCTGCTGCGCAGCAGCGCCGTACAATGTAAACAAAGCGGATTATTTCCGCTTGTGTTTACATTTAGCCTGCGAGCCACCATCGGCGGCCCGCAGGCTATTCAGGGAGCCCCCCGCCGTGATTTGACAGGAAGCAGCCGCTCGCGCGAGCGGCTGCTTCCTGATTAATCAGCCTGCAGCTGGCGACGCAGTACTGCGTCGCTGGTCCTGCCGCTGCCACTTTGCCGACGCACGGTATAAGCGTGCGGTCGGCAAGTGGTTAAGGGGCCAGAGACTGCTTTTATTGAAATTAGTATATAAACTGCTGTCAACAAATGTGAGTACACCCCTAAGTCAAGACTGTCAAAATGTTATTAGTGTTACAAGTTCTCAGGTGTGAATGGGGAGCAGGTGTGTTATTTGGTGTTATCGCTCTCACACTCTCTCATACTGATCACTGGAAGTTCAACACATAGGCGTAGGGATCACCATAGCAGCAATAGCGGCTGCTATAGGGCCTGTAGCCAATCGGGGGCCCAGTTGCAATGGCCGGCGCCGATAATGGGGTTTCCCACTGGGCACCTGAGGTGCAGAGTAATGTGAGTGGAGCAGAAGAGAGTAGTTATCTATATTGGGAACCCCTCTGGTTACCTATACTGGGGGGTGTACTGTGAACAACAGGTAGGTAGGTATATGCAGTAATGGTTATTACAATGTGCACAGGTCCCACACACAGGTAGTCACTGAATGTGCTGGGCCTGGCAGTGGCACACACAGTATGAATTATCAAGGCTGTCTTTGCAACACAAGTGTCAGTGGGACACAGGAAAAAAAAAAATCACAAGAACAAGATTAGCTCTCAAAAGAGCTGTTGTGGGGTGCTATTTTAGCAATAAGAAACAGCAAGGAGCAAGCGAAGAAGCCTACAGGAGCCTAACTAATCTTTCCCTATGAAAGAGTCCACAGCAGCTGTCCCTTCTCTATTTACTGCAGGCACACGAGTGAGTAAAATGGCCGGCGAAGCCTGCCTTTTATAAGGGGGGGCTCCAGGAGTGAGTGTAGCCTGATTGGCTACAATGTGCCTGCTGACTGTGATGTAGAGGGTCAAAGTTGACCCTAATGGTGCACTATGGGGGCGAACCGAACTTCCGGTAAAGTTTGCGGTTCTCCGCGATCGGAACCCCCGGAAGTTCGCCTGGAACCGTTTGCCGGCGAACCGTTCGGGCCATCTCTACAGTTCATTGAGGGAACCATGAATGCCAACTTGCACTGTGACATACTGAAGCAGAGAATGACCCCTTCCTTTTGGAAACTGGGTTGCAGGGCGATATTCTAACATGATAATAACCCCAAACATACCTCCAAGACGACCACCACAGTCTTGCTATACAACAGAGGGTAAAGTGCTGAACTGGCCAAGCATGTCTCCAGACCTAAATCCCATTTAAGCACCTGTGGGGCATCATCAAACCGAAACGGAGGCGTAGTCTCTAACATCCACCAGCTTCACTGTGGAGTAGGAGAAGAGGATTCCAGTGGCAACCTGTGAAGCTCTAGTGACCTCCATGCCCAAGAGAGATAAAGGGTACCTTAGTCCTAAGTGAATCCTATAATTGATATCAATGCGCTGTGTGTGTATGGAGGAGCGCATAGGCTTACTGCACCCAGGGCCGGCGCTCCCATAGAGGCAAAGGGGGCATTTGCCCCGCACCACCGGCCCTGCTGAATACTGCCTGCTCCCCCCGCTCGCTCTGCTCCCAGGGGCCCTTGCTAACGACCTGCAGCAGCAATTACTCACCTCTTCCGACGGACGGTTCATTTTCCTTCATTTCAACAATTGAAAATTAGTAATATATCAATTTAAAGGATGGGAATAAAGTTTAGAGTCAAACACACACAGTTTTCAGTAGAGAAATGTATACATATTTACATAGAAAGAGGGACAAAGTCCTGAACGAGGAAGAAATGAGGAGGACAGAGGGACAGGGCTCCCAAAGAGGGACTGTCCCTCCAAAAGAGAGGGACAGTTGGGAGATATGCACAGGGTGTCAATTAGAGGATTCATTTATCAAAGTGTCATACATTCACTGTTGTCCCATGAAAGATATAATGAAATATTCACAAAAATGTGAGAGGTGTGGTCACTTGCATGAGATACTGTATATATCTATCTTCCAACTCCATGTACAGTTGACAAGTTGAGCTGTTCACTTGTGTGTGTTCTGCAGCTGTATTTAGCATGCCATGTCTATTGTACAGTGGCACAGAGAATGTTGGTACTAGAGCTGCTCAAATCCGGAACCCGGGAGATACCCGGATAGTTGCTATCTGGAGATCTCCCAGTAAACCTGTGCAGGGTGGGCGGGGGGGGTCAAGCTTACCTGTCTGACGTCTTCTTCGTCCGTCCCTCGGCGCCTCCGACGATGCGCTCCACGCGCGTCACGTGATTACAAACACTTCCTCCTTCAACCCGGAAGAAGGAAGTGTTTGTAATCACGTGACCGCCGCTTGGACCGCGTCGTGGGAGGCGCTGAGGGACGGACGAAGAAGACGTCAGACAGGTAAGCTTGATCCCCCCGCCCACCCTGCACAGGTTTACTGGGAGATATCCAGATAGCAACTATCCGGGTATCTCCCGGGTTCCGGATTTGAGCAGCTCTGGTTGGTACTATATAAATCAATATTAATAACAGCCAGGGCTTTAGCTGCTATTGGAATGATAGGAGCTGCAGCGATAGGCCAGGAGGAATCCGCCCCCCCAACCCCCCCGGCTTTGTTCACATCTAAAACCGAAATCGCTGACTCCAGCGATTTTAGATTTTTTTGGGCCGATTTTACCCCTGTGCGCTTTGATTTTGTATAAAGAGCTATTGCAGAGCGATTATTCATGAAAGCGGTGGGGAAATCGCTATACAAAGAGCTTTTTCATATATATATATTTCCCTATTTCCCTATATCTTCCATTGAGGCAGATCACCCCAAAAATGGTCCAGCCAGCACTTTGAAGAGCCGATCGGAAGTGAACCGCTCAGATGTGAACACTCTCATAGGAAATCATTGCACAAGCGCTTTAAGGGCTATTTTGAAAATCACTGGTGCTTAAAAAACCCCGCAAAACACCCCAAGTGTGAACAAGTCCTCAGTGTTTGTCTCCTGCACAGATCCGGAGGGCAGCTTCCTGTCCAGCAGATAAATCAGCCTGAGCTGGAAATAGGTCAGAGCGCTGCCAGTATGATGGAGATTACAGTAATCACAAGTGAGCCAACAGCGGAATCCCACAGAGAACATCAAACTCGCTCCTCTGCAGCCCGGCTCCATGTCCTGCCAGTCTGCCTGCCACACAGCCCTGCACCATGTCCAGCCATTCTCCTGGCACACAGCCCTGCACCATGTCTTGCCAGTCTGCCTGGCACACAGTCCTGCACCATGTCCTGCCAGTCTGCACACAGCCCTGCACCATGTCCTGCCAGTCTGCCTAGCACACAGCCCTGCACCATGTCCGGCCAGTCTGCCTGGCACACAGCCCTGCACCATGTCTGGCCAGTCTGCCTGGCGCACAGCCCTGCACCATGTCCAGCCCATCCGCAGACAGCCCTGCACCATGTCCTGCCAGTCTGCCTGGCGCACAGCCCTGCACCATGTCTGGCCAGTCTGCCTGGCACACAGCCCTGCACCATGTCCAGCCGTCCTCCTGGCACACAGCCCTGCACCATGTCCTGCCAGTCTGCCTAGCACACAGCCCTGCACCATGTCCGGCCCATCTGCCTGCCACACAGCCCTGCACCATGTCCTGCCAGTCTGCCTGGCACACAGCCCTGCCCCATGTCCTGCCAGTCTGCCTGGCACACAGCCCTGCACCATGTCGAGCCGTCCTCCTGGCACAAAGCCCTGCACCATGTCCAGCCAGTCTGCCTGCCACACAGCCCTGCACCATGTCCTGCCAGTCTGCCTGCCACACAGCCCTGCATCATGTCCAGCCGTCCTCCTGGCACAAAGCCCTGCACCATGTCCGGCCCATCTGCCTGCCACACAGCCCTGCACCATGTCCTGTCAGTCTGCCTGGCGCACAGCCCTGCACCATGTCCTGCCAGTCTGCCTGCCACACAGCCCTGCACCATGTCCTGCCAGTCTGCCTGGCGCACAGCCCTGCACCATGTCCTGCCAGTCTGCCTGGCACACAGCCCTGCACCATGTCCTGCCAGTCTGCCTGGCACACAGCCCTGCACCATGTCCTGGCAGCCTGGCACACAGCAGTGCACCATGTCCAGACGTCCTCCTGGCACAAAGCCCTGCACCCTGTCCGGACCATCTGCCTGCCACACAGCCCTGCACCATGTCCTTGCCAGTCTGCCTGGCACACAGCCGTGCACCATGTCCTGCCAGTCTGCCTGGCACACAGCCCTGCACCATGTCCAGCCATTCTCCTGGCACACAGCCCTGCACCATGTCCTGCCAGTCTGCCTGGCACACAGCCCTGCACCATGTCCAGCCATTCTCCTGGCACACAGCCCTGCACCATGTCCTGCCAGTCTGCCTGGCACACAGCCCTGCACCATGTCCTGCCAGTCTGCACACAGCCCTGCACCATGTCCTGCCAGTCTGCACACAGCCCTGCACCATGTCCGGTCCATCTGCCTGCCACACAGCCCTGCACCATGTCCTGCCAGTCTGCCTGCCACACAGCCCTGCACCATGTCCGGCCAGTCTGCCTGGCGCACTGCCCTGCACCATGTCCGGCCAGTCTGCCTGGCGCACAGCCCTGCACCATGTCTGGCCAGTCTGCCAGGCGCACAGCCCTGCACCATGTCCAGCCCATTCGCAGACAGCCCTGCACCATGTCCTGCCAGTCTGCCTGGCGCACAGCCCTGCACCATGTCTGGCCAGTCTGCCTGGCACACAGCCCTGCACCATGTCCTGTCAGTCTGCCTGGCGCACAGCCCTGCACCATGTCCTGCCAGTCTGCCTACCACACAGCCCTGCACCATGTCCTGTCAGTCTGCCTGGCACATAGCCCTGCACCATGTCCAGCCGTCCTCCTGGCACACAGCCCTGCACCATGTCCTGTCAGTCTGCCTGGCGCACAGCCCTGCACCATGTCCTGCCAGTCTGCCTGCCACACAGCCCTGCACCATGTCCTGCCAGTCTGCCTGGCGCACAGCCCTGCACCATGTCCTGCCAGTCTGCCTGGCACACAGCCCTGCACCATGTCCAGCCGTCCTCCTGGCACAAAGCCCTGCATCATGTCCTGCCAGTCTGCCTGGCGCACAGCCCTGCACCATGTCCGGCCAGTCTGCCTGCCACACAGCCCTGCACCATGTCCTGCCAGTCTGCCTGGCGCACAGCCCTGCACCATGTCCGGCCAGTCTGCCTGCCACACAGCCCTGCACCATGTCCGGCCAGTCTGCCTGGCGCACAGCCCTGCACCATGTCCTGCCAGTCTGCCTGGCGCACAGCCCTGCACCATGTCCTGCCAGTCTGCCTGGCGCACAGCCCTGCACCATGTCCTGGCAGCCTGGCACACAGCCGTGCACCATGTCCAGCCTTCCTCCTGGCACAAAGCCCTGCACCATGTCCGGACCATCTGCCTGCCACACAGCCCTGCACCATGTCCTGCCAGTCTGCCTGCCACACAGCCCTGCACCATGTCTGGCCAGTCTGCCTGGCGCACTGCCCTGCACCATGTCCTGCCAGTCTGCCTGGCGCACAGCCCTGCACCATGTCTGGCCAGTCTGCCTGGCGCACAGCCCTGCACCATAGCCAGCCCATTCGCAGACAGCCCTGCACCATGTCTGGCCAGTCTGCCTGGCACACAGCCCTGCACCATGTCCTGTCAGTCTGCCTGGCGCACAGCCCTGCACCATGTCCTGCCAGTCTGCCTGGCACACAGTCCTGCATCATGTCCTGCCAGTCTGCCTGGCACACAGTCCTGCATCATGTCCTGCCAGTCTGCCTGGCACACAGCCCTGCACCATGTCCTGCCAGTCTGCCTGGCACACAGCCCTGCACCATGTCCTGTCAGTCTGCCTGGCACACAGCCCTGCATCATGTCCTGCCAGTCTGCCTGGCACACAGCCCTGCACCATGTCCTGCCAGTCTGCCTGGCACACAGTCCTGCATCATGTCCTGCCAGTCTGCCTGGCACACAGTCCTGCATCATGTCCTGTCAGTCTGCCTGGCACACAGCCCTGCACCATGTCCTGCCAGTCTGCCTGGCACACAGCCCTGCACCATGTCCAGCCGTCCTCCTGGCACAAAGCCCTGCACCATGTCCGGCCCATATGCCTGCCACACAGCCCTGTCCCATGTCCTGCCGCCAGTCTGCCTGGCACACAGCCCTGCACCGTGTCCTGCCAGTCTGCCTGGCACACAGCCCTGCACCATGTCCTGTCAGTCTGCCTGGCACACAGCCCTGCATCATGTCCTGCCAGTCTGCCTGGCACACAGCCCTGCATCATGTCCTGCCAGTCTGCCTGGCACACAGCCCTGCATCATGTCCTGTCAGTCTGCCTGGCGCACAGCCCTGCACCATGTCCTGCCAGTCTGCCTGACACACAGCCCTGCACCATGTCCGGCCAGTCTGCCTGGCACATAGCCCTGCACCATGTCCTGCCAGTCTGCCATGCACATAGCCCTGCACCATGTCCTGTCAGTCTGCCTGGCACATAGCCCTGCACCATGTCCTGCCAGTCTGCCTGGCACACAGCCCTGCTCCATGTCCTGTCAGTCTGCCTGGCACACAGCCCTGCACCATATCCTCCCTGCACCATGTCCTGCCAGTCTGCCTGGCACACAGCCCTGCTCCATGTCCTGTCAGTCTGCCTGGCACACAGCCCTGCACCATATCCTGCCAGTCTGCCTGCCACACAGCCCTGCACCTTGTCCAGCCGTCCACCTGGCGCACAGCCCTGCACCATGACCTGCGGGTCTGCCTGCCACACAGCCCTGCACCATGTCCAGCCGTCCTCCTGGCATACAGCCCTGCACCATGTCCGGCCGTCCTCCTGGCACAAAGCACAATATGGTGCACATATCCTGCCAGTCCGCCTGCCACACAGCCCTGCACCATGTCCAGCCGTCCTCCTGGCGCACAGCCCTGCACCATGTCCGGTCCATCTGCACAGAGCCCTGCACCATGTCTGGCCCATCCGCACAGAGCCCTGCACCATGTCTGGCCCATCCGCACAGAGCCCTGCACCATGTCTGGCCCATCCGCACAGAGCCCTGCACCATGTCCGGCCCATCCGCACAGAACCCTGCACCATGTCTGGCCCATCCGCACAGAGCCCTGCACCATGTCTGGCCCATCCGCACACAGCCCTGCACCATGTCTGGCCCATCCGCACACAGCCCTGCCCCATGTCCTGCCAGTCTGCCTGCCACACAGCCCTGCACCATGTCCAGCCGTCCTCCTGGCATACAGCCCTGCACCATGTCCGGCCGTCCTCCTGGCATACAGCCCTGCACCATGTCCGGCCGTCCTCCTGGCACAAAGCCCTGCACCATGTCCTGCCCATCTGCCTGCCACACATCCCTGCTCCATGTCCTGCCGTCCTCCTGGCACAAAGCCCTGCACCATGTCCTGCCCATCTGCCTGCCACACAGCCCTGCACCATGTCCTGCCAGTCTGCCTGGCACACAGCCCTGCACCATGTCCTGCCAGTCTGCCTGGCACACAGCCCTGCATCATGTCCTGTCAGTCTGCCTGGCACACAGCCCTGCATCATGTCCTGCCAGTCTGCCTGGCACACAGCCCTGCACCATGTCCTGCCAGTCTGCCTGGCACACAGCCCTGCATCATGTCCAGCCCATCCGCACACAGCCCTGCACCATGTCTTGCCAGTCTGCCTGGCACACAGCCCTGCACCATGTCTGGCCAGTCTGCCTGGTGCACAACCCTGCACCATGTCCGGCCAGTCTGCCTGGCACACAGTCCTGCACCATGTCCTGCCAGTCTGCCTGCCACACAGCCCTGCACCATGTCCGGCCAGTCTGCCTGGCACACAGCCCTGCACCATGTCCGGCCTGTCTGCCTGGCACATAGTCCTGCACTGTGTATAGTCCATCCGCCTGGCACATAGTCCTGCACCACGTTTTAATACTGATGCATTATGCATTATGATGCATAAGTGATATTTCTCTCATGAAGAGCAGAATGATGACTCATTACTGTGCTGATCCTCTTCATTGTCCAATCAGCGGACAAGGGCGGAGCTTTGCCCAAACTGCAACGATCCTCTGCAGAGTGGAGAGAAGGCAAGTCACAGAGCTGCAGAGATAGGGGCTCTCTGAACTGACATGATGAAAACCTTTCAGACATTTAGTAGATATGTTATTCCAGCTGTGTGTTTATCAGTGCCTCTGGAGTTCAAATGTAATGTTAAATAGGATTCATACATTATTCTATCCTGAATGCTTCACAGTGGCCGCTGTCTAACCTCGATTGTTGTGCGCAGTACAGCGGTCAGACAGAGCCGGCCGAACGCACAATGATTTCCCAGCACAAACGTAGATCTGTCCTGTGTGTGAATGCGCCATTGTGCGGAGTCCGTCTGAGCTCTGAGCCTGCAGACATCAGTGGTAATCGGAGAGGAAGGGGATTTCCACCCTGATGATCTTATCATCCACCAATGCTGAGCGGAGGACAGTCACGCGGTCGCTATACGATGAATAAAGGTGCCCTTACATCTACCGATACCATCTATCAAATTGGATGAAAAATCGGTGCCGACAAAAGCATGCCGATTGGGTTGATATGTTAGATCGGGTGCCCGGCGGTAATGGCATGCGCTAATTACTGTCCCCCCAAGTATATAATGCCCCTCCCCCCATGCAGTTAAATTTTACCTGCCGCCGTTGTCATCGCACTCCTTCCAGATTCGCGCCCCAAGTATTACGTTGTGGGCAGCATGGTGGCGGAGTGGATAGCACTCTCACCTTACATCGCTGGGTCCGCGGTTCGAATTCAAGCCAGGGAACAATCTGCAAGGAGTTTGTATGTTCTCCCCGTGTCTGTGCGGGTTTCCTCCGGGCACTCTAATTTCCTCCCACACCCCATAAACATACATGTAAGTTAACCACTTGAGGACCAGGGGATTTTTCCCTGCGCTGTGCTGGGTGGGCTCTTCAGCCCACAGCACAGATCGTGTTGCAGGCAGGGCGATCAGACTCCCCCCCCCCTTTTTCCCCACTAGGGGGATGTCCTGCTGGGGGGGGGGGGGGTCTGATTGCCGCCACCTAGTTGTGCCTTTCGGGGGGGCTCCTCAAAGCCCCCCTCCGCAGCGCTATTCTGCCCTCCCTCTCCTTCTCTCCCCTCCTCGCTGTGGGTGGCACAGGACGGCGATCCGTCCTGTACCGCCTCTGATAGGCTTCAGCCTATCAGATGCCGGCGATCCCCGGCCAATCAGAGCCCGATGAGCGCTGATCTCCTTCACGGCGCTGCTGCGACAGCAGCGCCGTACGCTGTAAACACCGGGGATTTCTTCCCCGGGTGTTTACAATTAGCCTGCGAGCCGCGGTCGGAGGCTCGTAGGCTGTTTACGGAGACACACTCCGTGAACTGACATGGAACCGTCGCTCGAACGAGCGGCCGTTTCCATGGAAAACCACTTACGACCAGCCGCCGCCTGTTGGCGTTAGGCGGTTAAATGGCTTCCCCCCAAATTGGCCCTAAACTATGATACATGCACTACACAATACATACATAGACATTCAACTATGTTTGGGATGTATGCAGAACAATCCTGCTTGCCTAGAACTTCATATTATATCATGTCACCTCTGATAACCTCCAACATTCACTACTTGCTGACCTTATTAGGACATCTTCTAGCTCATGCAGCTTATTATGGGTAGCCCAGGTATTGGCAGCAGCAGCAACCATACTGTACACACTGCTCACAGCTCCACTTACCACAGAACAAATTATACTAATATACTGTATACTTGTCAGAATCAGAGCTCTAATGGATGGAACTAAAATCCATAATGGCTGCATTAACGTAGCCTGTGGTCTTTGCTGAGAATTATTCATATAATGAATATATACAGTATAATGAATATATGATGAGAGCGGATCAGAAAAGCACAGAATATGCTCAGCAACCATCAGGCGGATTGCAAATTACATTCATTTTCTTTTACTGTAGCATTATTCATTGGTTTACTTTGACATTCAATTTGCAATTAACGCAAACCTCAGGCGAACCTAAGAAACAAATGAGATACTTACAGCACCTTTGTTTTTAAATCTTGTTCTTGTGGCACAAAGAAATATATACATACATCAAATACTTGACAAAAGTTCAGTCATAAAAGGCCACATTTTGTTTAACCTCTTGGCGGTTACCCAGAGCTATGGTCGGGGCAGAAAACAGCAGCTCAGAGCGGTAACCCCAACCTACACTCAGGGTAGCCGCCGGAGGCTCTGTGCAGAGCAATGCGTGCAACGGGCGTTTCAACTCACCGCCTGGGGGATCCCGACGTCGGCCACCATTCTTCTTCTGCGCCTCCGAGGCTCTACTTCCCCCTGGTGAGATCGCAGTCTGTCGTCATGGCGACAGCTGGCAATCTCACTTTAGGGTTACAGCTCCACCCAGAGAACGGAAGAAAAACTGCAGCGCTGGAGCCCAGGGAAGTCAGTAAGTGCTGGGGCTGCTGAAGACTGTATAGGCTGTATCTCCCTCCCCTTCCCTCCTCCCCTCCGAGAGCCTGTATTGAACAGGATGGCGATCCGTCCTGTTCCGCCTCTCATAGGCATCAGCCTAAGAGAGGACGGCGATCCTCAGACAATCAGAGGCCGGGGATTGCCGATCTCGTACAGCACTGCTGGGGACCGCAGCACTGTACGCATGTAAACAAAGGGGATTTCTTTCCCCTTATGTTTATAAGCAGCCTGCTAGCCGCGATCGGCGGCTAGCAGGCTAACCACGGAGCTCCGCTCCGTGAACGGGCAGGGAATGATCGCGCATGCGCGCGGCCGTTCCCTGAGAAACTGCTGCCCCCAGGACTTGACGCCAATTGGCGTTAGACGGTCCTGGGGCTACCGCCGCATTCACGCTCATTTGCGTGACACGGTCCTTAGGTAGTTAAAATGAAAATCTGCACTAACTTGGGACTCGATCACGTGCGTGTTGCCGTAAGCCTCCTGCACATGCGTGGTTCTCGAAAGAATGAACTGTGCATGCGCAGGACACCTACGGCAACTGGCACGTGATCGAGCTGGGTGCGTGGACGGGCCAAGCAGTTGCGCATGACTTCGCCTGAAATCGATAGGTTAGCAGGGCTGCCAGCGGGACCTCGGAGGGGACCCAGAAGACGCAGAGGGACCTCACAGGCTACGGTGTGCTGGAGGAAGGTAAGTGCAGATTTTCATTTTGAGCGTATGCTCAGGGTCCCTTTAACTACTTTGGCGTGAATGCGCCAGTTCCCCCAGGACCGGGTAACGCCAATTGGCGTCAATTCCTGGGGGCTGTTTTGCTGGGGATTGCGCCAGCATCCTTGCTTGAATGATTTTGAGAGATGAGATGAAGCTCCACTCCGTCATCAGTCTTCTAGTGGCGATGGCCGCTAGGAGACTGTTAGACGGCGAAAATGTTAGAGACTGGAGATTGTTAGACGGCCGTCTATTTACACTGTACAGCGCTGTGATCTACGGCAGCGCTGTACTAGGGACAGCCGTGTCACTCGGCTGTCCCCTGGGGAGGCACAAGAGCGATCGGCTCTCATAGGCTGATGGGAGACTGAAGGCGGGGCGGAGCTCCGCCTTCCAAGCAAAAGGGTTGGGGGGGGGGGGGGGGGACGGGTTTGGGGGTAAGAGGTTAAAGAGGAGAGCAAAGAGCAAGACAAGATAACATATTCCGTACAGCATCGTTGAAGAGCGAAGCCTCTGGATCCTTCTCAAGATCATCGCTGCTGCCCGTGACCCTCTTCAAGTTTGCGTCCATGCTGCGCCTGCGCAGTACCACGGAGATACTTTTCGGTGAACAGCTCTGAAAGTACGGCCACGCTCATGCACCAGGAGGACTGTTCCAGGGAAGGATCCTCACCGAGGGCTCAAACCCAGTAGCAGCGTTTTTAGTTTTGAAAACGCTCTCCCTATCACTTGAATGAGAATTGTGGTAAAATCGCTGCAGAATTGCTACAAAATTGGCACAAACATTTTAAGGCTCCCTGCACACTGCATGCGTTTTCGATTTTTAATCGGTTTTTACATCCGAATCCGATTTTTAATCATTACTGCATGCTGCGTTTTTTCCTCCGTTTTTCTGTTGCTTGCATTCAGGGAAAATCGGAATTGCAAATCGGAATCGCAAATCGGATTTGCAGTGTGCAGGGAGCCTTACAGCCATTTTGCCATAATTTTACTGCGATTCTCATTTAGTTGAACGGGAGACCATTTTCAAAATGCTGGCAAAAAACAAGAAGTATAAAAAAAAAAAAAAGAAACACTGCTACTGGGTTTGAGCCCTCAGACAATTTTGGCAGAACTCAAGAATTGCTCTATAAATATACAACATGCCATCTGACCCTTGGTGGCCCCAAAATGATGCTGGGACAAGGTCCTCCAGCACCTAAGGCTGAGACACCAAAGTGCGCCCCTCCATCCCTCCCACCCCAGCCGTCACACACTGATTGCTATTAGACTAAGAGGGCCACAGGGCCCACAACCTCCCCAACACCTTAATATCTAGTTATCTAGCTTGCAGTCACTGCCATGTATTCCCTTTTCTTGTTTCTTTCTGATTCAAACACAATTAGGAATGAAAGCTGAGTGAGCTGTGCGCCCCCTCCTACACTGCGCCCTGAGGCTGGAGCCTCTTCAGCCTATGCCTCCGCCCTTGGGTGCACTTTAAAGGATACGCGAGGCAAAGTAATTTGTACGAATGGGGCAGCAGTCCTCATGCCCATCCATTCTCCTCCGTTCCCTCGTAAATGCCCCCGTACATTGTGCCAGGTTGCGCACATCCTTGATTGCGCATCGGACATGTCATATTTATCATTGCTAACATGGCATGTCCGAATTCCGGCCTGTGTGCGGGAATTATCACGTACTGCACAAGAGTGCGTTTCAGTCGCTGCAATGGACATGGCCGATCCTTTGCAAATGGGCATATATGAACATATACATAACGGCTAACGCTGCTTATCGTCCAAACTAATACCGTTCTTTTTTGGAACGATTCTCAACCAACCTGTTCCTCACTTGTTTCCAGCGACAGCGGTCCAACATGTGTACGGAAGTTTACTTCCGCAGCCACTATTCCTGAAAATCCTGATCATTCTTATACCTTCCAATGTTTTGAGATAAGAAAGAGGGACACTTAAGCCACACCCCTGACACACCCCTAATCACGCCCTTGGCACACCCCTAGTCACGCATACCATAAAGATTTCATAAGAAAAATTTGTTGCTTTATCAAACCACACTGGTCCTGTCTATCCTGGTTCATATTCCTTCATATTAACATTTTAAAATAATAAATATGTCAATTTAAAGGATGGGAATAAAATGTAGGACTCCTTCACATCTAAGCGGGAATCGCGCGATTCCCGCTAACCGTAAGTCCTATTCTAGCCTATGGCAGTGTTCTCACTGCTGTGATCGCGGGTGTTTTGCGATTATAACTAATCACAAACACGTTACCTGCAGCGATTCTGGAGCGATCACAATTAGCATGTATAAAACTGCTAATGGCGATTGCTCCCAAAACGCTAATTTGTCCAGTGATTTTTCCACGTTCAATATCACCCGCTGAAACGCTAACGCAAATTGCTAGCGTTTAGCGATTTTAGATGTGAAAGGGGCCTTAAAGTCAATCAAACACGTTTTCAGTAGAAAATACATATATTTACACAGATCTGTATATCAATCCTGAAAGAGGGACAAATGAGAAAGAAAGGGCTGGTTCAGACGGACGTTTGCAGAGCGTTTACTGCCAGCGTTCGGGGCTTGGCGTTAAACGCTCCCATTCAAGTGAATGGGAGCGTTTGTACCAAGCTTTTACGCGCGTTTGCACAAACGCGGTGTTCAGGTCCCGATTTTCACTGGCGTTCAAGGAGCCCTTGGAAGCTACATGTTGCTTCCAGGGGCGGTTAACCGCGACGGGTAATGTCCCGCTAGGGGAAGAAAAAACGCGACCGCATCCGAACGCATTGCGAACGCTGCTGAAAGCCTGAACGCATTGCCGCCGCGACGCCAACGAACGCGACGCCTCCAAACGTCTGTCTGAACCAGCCCAAAGAGAGACAAGGCTCTTAAAGAGGGACTGTCCCTCCAAAAGAGGGACAGTTGGGAGCTATGCGTTCTGAAGTGCAGAAAGTTATTATCTGTTCAGGGTTGTGGCTTCTGATCTCTACAATCCTTCCTGATCTTGTGATCTCTTCCAGATCCCCCAGCGCCCCCTCTTGCTACTTTTGCTAGCCCTCCTCTAATCTGCTTATGTCCTCTCTCTGCGCTTCCTGGAGCGGCCGCTAGAGGCCGCTGCTGCTCTGATCGCCATCACGTCAGGCGGAACGGATCCTCCGAGAATAGCGGCCCGGGGAAGAGTTTCCTAGCTGCTCCGAGGAAGTCTGGAGAGATGGCGCGAGCGGCAAAGGTGTGAATGAGTCACAGAGAGGGAAGGGGAGCAGTGAGTGACATGGGTGGGGGATGGAGGGGTGACATGGGGGAAGATGGGAGGGTGACATGAGTAGAGAGCAGACCATTATACTGCAGAGAGTAGAACCCTAAGGTGTGTTACTATAGAGACCCCCTCTGTATATGTATGACGTCACTTCCTCCTGTCACCTTCTACCATCCTCATGCTATATGTGTATCTTATATATTGCATATAATGTATATTTCACATGGGGTGTAGACTCTGCTTGTTACTCATTACTATTGTGATTAGCTGCAGATCATTCCCAGCAAATTATTATTATTATTATTATTTATTAGATTTATATAGCGCCAACATATTACGCAGCGCTGTACAATAAATAGGCTTACAGACAATGATAACAGGGTTGACAGAACAATACAGGTAACGGACCATAGAGACAACAATACAGGTAATAGCAATAAGATACACAACACAATGCAGATAATAGTACAATGCCAGATCATAAACTGGAATGGTAGTGGTAAAAAATTACCAGTTCCAAATTCTGGGTAAAGTGCACACAGTCAAGTATGATACACAAGGGAAGAGGGCCCTGCCAAAGGCTTACAATCTAGAGGGAGGGGCTGGTGACACAAAAGGAGGGGGTGCATCAAGAAGTTATTGGCAGAAAGGATTAGGGTAGTGTCGAGTTGATGTAGGCCTCCTTGAAGAAGTGAGTTTTGAGTGCTTTTTTGAAGGTGTTGAAGGTGGGAGCAAGCCTGATGGGCAGCGGGAGAGAGTTCCACAGGATAGGGGCAGCTCTAGTGAAGTCCTGCAGTCTGGCATGGGAGTGCGAGATGCGTGGGGTGGTTAAGAGGAGGTCGTTGGAGGAGCGAAGTGGGCGGCCAGGTGTATATCTGCTGACCAGGTCAGAGATGTAGGTTGGGCAGGACTTGTGTAAGGATTGACTGCTGCCTGCTCACTGCCCAGAGATGTGAGGAGGATGGATAACACTAGTAGTATTAATCACACACCATGTGTTTTACCAGCTGGCTATCATTATCTAATGTACACACATCCAATCTTGATTGGCCAATGTTACCACCTCCATGTAGTATGAGAGCTCACCTGCACACTCTGTTCATAGTATTCAGGCTACTTTTACACGTGGTGCAGTGCGATTGTCCTGTCACAGGAGAGCCCATGGCAAGATGATCGCACCCCACCACTCCCCCGTGCATATTACCCTGCGGCAGAGCGGGTGATCGTCTACTTTAGGGCACCAAACCGGAAACCTCATCAAGAACAGTTCTCCTATCACAACACCCTCTACAGCATGAAGCTTTGCGATTGGGCAAATAGTGTGGGCGTAGTTTACTACAACTTATTGGAAACCTAGCAGTGTGAGATGGTGCGGCCCACCCAGCCACGTAAGCTGAATTTACCTATGAGGTTTCCTGCTGGGTCTCCTAAAGTAGACAAATGCTGCAGAGGGCGGCGACTAGGGATGCTCTCACGAGTAATAACGAGTGTGTAAACACTCAAATTTGTGATTTAAATGAGCATTCATTAGCTCGGGTGTGCAGCTGGGACATAAGGGGTTATTTACCCATAATTCTGCGTCCTCTCTGCGCTCCAAATAGCTTGCACGCGTCCTAAGCCTCATCACCACGCACTTCCTCCTTCCGGTTGAAGGAGGAAGTGGCCGCAGTGAGGCTTGCAATGTGTCCAATAGGACGCGTGCAAGCTATTTGGAGCGCAGGGAGTACGTGGAATTATGGGTAAATAACCCCTTATGTCACCGCCGCACACCTGAGCTAATTAATGCTTATTTAAATCACAAATTCAAGTGTTTACACACTCGTTATTACTTGTGAGAGCATCCCTAGCGGTAACAGGGTAAGATGCGTTGCACTGCTCAATGAAGCGCTCCCTGCTGGACAGGAACTACGTCACTGCAGTTTCGTCACTATCTTCCTGCATGCTGCGATCGCAGATACACGCTTACTGCATCGCCATAGACTTGCATTGCTGGGTAAAACTGCGGCAACCTTGTATTGATTTTGCAACTTCTGTCACACCATGTCGCCATAGTGTCAAAGTCCCCATAGAATTACATTACCCTCGCGACTAGCTGCGGTGGGGGAGAATGCTGCGAATGCAACGAAATGCGATAAGTGTGAAAGTAGAGTCAAAATTAGTTTGACCTCATACTACATGGAGGTGGTAAAGTTGGCCAATCAGGATTGGTAGTGTGTACATGGCTTTACTATACGAGGGTCATCCAGAAAGTACCCGCTGTTACTGTAGGTAATGCTTTGCCAAAACTCCATATTGCCCATCACCTTCACACTGAGGCCCAGAGCTGGGACAAGGTCCTCCGGCACCCAAGGCTGAAACATCAAAGTGCGCCCCTCCATCCCTCCCACCCCAGCCGTCACACACTGATTGCTATTAGACTAAGAGATGCCCCAGGGCCCCCAACACCTTAATCTCTAGTTATCTGGCTGCAGTCACTGCCATGTAACACCTTTTCTTATTTCTCTCTGCTTCAAACACAATGAATGATAGCTGAGTGAGCTGTGCGCCCCCTCCTACACTGCGCCCTTAGGCTGGAGCCTCTCTCGCCTCTGCCTCAACCCGGTCCTGCTTAGGCCTGCCTTTCCTCTTAGGAACAATAGATATTAAATATTGTTTGTTTGTCACCACCTTATTTCACTCCAGTGTGAATATTCTCTGAATTAAATTTCTATAAGAAATAATAAAATTAGAAAATGGTCATTGCAGTGTGGGAGACAATAGATGAAATCGCCATTGGACATGCCTGGACTGCTCCTATCCTGGAACAAAATGCTGTTCCTCCTTTCTTCCACAAGATGGCAGTGTTCACATGCTGGTCACTGTGTGTGCTTTTGCTTGTTTTATGCACTAGTTTTCCTCCTCTTTGTGTTTTGTGCAGCAAATGCCCTTTGCGATTGCTACAGTTTGTTTGTTTTTGGTTTTTTTTTTTAGCTCCGCCACATTAGATAAAAGCTCTAAATAAATTAAAAAAAAAAAAAAAAAAAGAAAAGAAATGAAAGCACAAAGGGGATGGTTGCAGGACTGATAGGGAGCAGATGGTGGCCATACATCTGTAGATTTGGAGGCTGATCAACCATCTTATTCGGAACGCACATTCCCGACACACACCATCTTTCTGGGCACTGCTGACAGTGCCTGTGCTCCCAGAGTCCGTGCAATCCTATGGCAATGGACAGTGTCTGTTTCCCCATGCATTTCACTTTCGCTGCCATTAGGGGCCTCCTCTGCTGCTGGCACTGCCGTAGGTCTCGGGCAAGTGCTGGTATATATCTGTCCAAGTCCCAGCAGAAGCATGCAGCTCCCATTGGGTTGCAATAGACCAGTGATTTGCAAACTTAGCTCTCCAGCTGTAAAGGAACTACAAGTCCCACAATGCATTGCAGGAGTCTGACAGCCACAGTCATGATTCAGAAAGGCAAATGCATTGTGGGACTTGTAGTTCTTTAACCTCCCTGTCAGTAAGCCTGAGCTCAGCTCGGGCTATGCCACGCAGGAGTATTTTTCAGGCCCTGCTGGGCTGATTTGCATTTTTTTATTTTTTATTACACGCAGCTAGCACTTTGCTAGCTGCGTGCATTACCTGATCGCCTCCGCGCCGATTCGCCGCTACCCGCTGCATTAGAGGGTGCCCCCCCCCCCAGACCCCGTGTGCTGCCTGGCCAATCAGTGCCAGGCAGCGCTGAGAGGTGGATCAGGACTCCCTCTGACGTCATCGCCCGTCACCATGGCGACGGGGGAAGCCCTAATGGAAATCCCGTTCAGAACGGGATTTCCTGACGGGCCTGATTGCCGGAGGCGATCGGAGGGGGTGGGGGGGATGCCGCAGCTCAGCGGCTGTCATGTAGTAGCGCTAGGCTAGCTGCATGATTAAAAATAAAAAAAATTAAAAAAAATAGTGCTGCGCTGCCCTCTGGCGGTTGTAATTGATCGCCAGGGAGGTTAAATAAAATGTGCTGTATATGCTTAAGCTAGCACTTGGCTAGCTAACTATGTCCCCCAAGTTTCGCCGCTGTGCTCTGATCCCCCTGATCAGCGCCATAATACGTACCCCCCAGGATCCTGCGATGGCGCAGCCTCCCAATCAGCTCCAGATTTCGCTATGGGCAGGATCGGGACTGCGCATGACGTTGATGACGTCATGTCCGATAGTCGCCATAGCGACGAGTGAAGCTGAATGGTGAAGCTGCGGCTCTCGCGGAATTGCAGGGGGGTAAATATTGCCGGCGGCGATCGGGGGGCTTTAGTTAGGTGCGGCGGGGCTTGGGGGACATAGTTAGCTAGCGAAGTGCTAACTAAAACATAATAAACACATTTTATTAAAAAAAAATCCTCCTGCGGACTCGGCATCTGAAACTGCGTACCGCCAGGGAGGTTAACAGCTGGAGAGCCAAGTTTGCAGATTACTGCAATAGACCAACTGGATTCTCCCTTGCACCAGGGAGGATTCTCATTGGTTCGCTGAGTGGTGGTTACTAGGGAGATTTCAGTTGGTCTTATGGAATCCAGTGGTAGTCTTCTTCTGCCGGGGCTCTGATCTATGTACTGCGCTTGTCCCCTGAGCCCAGCAGCAGTGCCAGCAGTGGCAGTGGACCCAAATGGCGGCAGGAGCGGACCAGATGCACAATGGTAATTAGTTTAAATACCTTGCCGGGGCACAGCGTACGCGCTCAGGTGAATACTCTTGTGAATCCACCGTTGTTTATCTGGCATAGTGTGAACCCAGCCTTAGGCCTGGCACGCACTGGAGGGTAAGATGAACAGACTTGACGGATACTGTGTTAACTATAGGATATATTCATGCATCGTCTGACTAAAAGGGGCCATACATCAGGTGACTTGGCGGCCAATATCGGCCATCCAATTCGATTATTTTAATTGGATGAAAATCGGTGCTGCCCAGTGCATGCCCAATTGATGATGTACCCAATATCAGGCTGAAATTAGTCTCATTAATCAGTGGACAATGCTGCAAGTTGTAGGGCCGTCCTGATCCGTCGGGGTGGTAACAGCAAGCGATATTGGGACAAGTGACGAAAGCCCTGAAGCTGTCCTTCCTAATTATCCATTTTACCCTGCTGCTGCGCAGTTCACTATACTGTCTGCCTCCGTCCATACATGAGACCAGCGTGTTTTGCAGCGTATGTGTGACTTAGTGTCACACGCGCCCATGTTACTATGGCAGCCACATGGGACATATATATGGAAGGAGAAGCCCAGAGGCAGCGACGGATGCGGACAGTATATCGGGGGGGGGGGGGGGGCACATTATACATTAGGGGGGACAGCATCAGGCTAGCGAGGAGGCACACAAAGCCAATTCATGATCAATTTCAGCTTGGAATTGATCGGGAATCGGCTTGCAGTTTACGGGCAGCCGACAGATCTCTCTCTAATCAGATTCGATCAGAGAGAGATTTGTCTCTTGGTCGATCTGCCTGTCATTGCTACATCTATGGCTACCTTATGGGGATAAAGAAGAAGCTCTCGTCCTCCACCCACCTGTTCCATCTGTAGCTGAGATGAGCTTTCTGCTGCTGATTGTACAGTCCTGTGTACATGTAAGATCCCTGATGATCTGTTTCCATCATTTCAGGTGATAGTAACAGTCACTGCACAGGCACACTGCTAATGGATACACTGTATATAATAACCCTTTTATGTCGTCATTAAGTCACAGTGATTGGATGACTGTCTTGCAGAGCGCGGTGGTGCTGTGTGTGGATGTGGGCCTGGCGATGACGCACCCCTACCAGGGGGAGGAGACGGCGTTCGAACTGGCGAAGAAAGTGGTGATGCTGTTTGTGCAAAGACAGGTAATGCATAACGTGTGCACACTATAGACGCACACTCACGCACTGTACACACACATACAGTATGCCTACACAGCATATTCACACACATGTACTGTACATACACACATGCGCACACATACAGTATGCATACAGAACACATTCACACATGCATGCACTGTGTGTACACACGCGCACGCCAACATACAGTATGCATACTCGGCACATTCACACACGCATGCACCGTATACACACACACACACACACACACACACACTGCATACATGGCATATTCAGACACGCATGCACCGTATACACACACACACACACTGCATACATGGCATATTCAGACACGCATGCACCGTGTATACACACACACACACACTGCATACATGGCATATTCAGACACGCATGCACCGTATATACACACACACACACACTGCATACATGGCATATTCATTTATTTATAACTTTAGAAGAGGACTATATAAACTGATGCAATCTCAGAGAGGCAAAAAAAGAACTCTGAAAAATATTTATTGACACATGTAGAAAAACATCAAAAACACATGATTCTTCAGCATCACAGTGATTGGTTTTTAAGATACATAAGGTAGATTTGAGTTGACCAATGGTTGTAGCTTTACGGGTATTAAACTTCAAGGCAACGACACATGTTCGTTTCGGGCTTTTTTTGTAAAATTGTATGCGCCCTTCATCAGGCCGTGATACCCAATTCTAAAAATGAAGACGATACATAACAACACATTAAAATCACAAAGTACAATTGATCAAGTGCGACAGAAAAAACTGTCGTACAAAAGAGAGACCACCACCTAGAAAGGTTCATGGCATGTACATCAGGTTCAATCCAAGAACCTACGTGCATGGATCAGACCAAAGATTTGTGAAGAGCTTATAGAAGAATGTGTCAAGATGAGGATAGAAGTAAAGATGAAAAAAGAATAAGAGCCCAAGAACAGAGTAAACCACAGTAAACCAACTTCCTGGGGACTAGTAAATATCAGTCACCATATTCCTAAGTAGGTTACCAGAAAGAGGTGTAAAGTATATAGCACATGAATTGTGACTGGACCAGAGGTTTTGAAAAAATGGTAAAAAATCAACAAACCTGTGAAGCTCAACCGAAAGGGAACCAATCAGGCAACAAAGGCCGAATGCTGGGGGGGGCGTCTGAGCTTACCAGACCCACAAAATCTAGAAAAAAATTGTAAAAAATATATATAGAAACTCAGCAAAGCTCATCCCAATATGGTAGAGTGCCCAAGTATGTAACACACAGCCAGACCTCCCATACACCAAAGGAAAGGAACCCTGTCATATGTATAGTTAAACCTGGGCCATCTTGATATAACATTCAACATGTGAGCACGTATATAGGCTCACACAAAGGCGTGACCCAAAGTCAAACAGCCATAAATATATAAATACCAACAACACCTCTACATAGTTATCTATTTCCATATATTATATCCATGCATATTCCTACCTGGGGCAACATATCTAGATTGTGCATCAAAAATAACTTTAATCATAAGCACAACTATGTATGCAGAAGCATATAGGTAATGTACACAAAGCATTATGCAGTCACTATATATAGTGCAAAGCAGACCATTGGAATAAGTATCCATGACAAGAAGAACAGTTAATCTACAAAGAAGATAAAAAATAAATAATAAAGGGTATATGGACGGATTTACCTTTCCACCGGCTGGAAACAAATGCTGCAAGGTGGGAACCCAGCTAGAAATGACATCGCCTGCCATTTAAATATCCCACCAGGCACTGCTGTCTATTGGAGGCAACCAATCCAGAGCTAGCAAAAACGGACCCACCCTGGAGCGCATCTCCACGTAAACAGAGCGGCTCATAGGAGGCAGTGGAGAAGACGTCGCCCCCTCCCACCGGAAGCGACGTCAGGCTCTTCAAAGACCAATAGGGATACGGCTAGTAGCCATGCTGGAACGCAGAAGGAAGTAAACAGGTCAAGCCTGCAATAGGGGCGCGGCTGGTGACCACGCTCAGGCGCAGGGGAAAGCGAGTGTGTCAAAATCCAAAGGCACCAATGGGGAAACAGCTCATAACCACGCTGGAGCGCAGGAGGAAGTAAGCATACGCTAGAGATACCGATAGGGATATACTATACAATAAACTACTCATAGCCACGCAGGAGCGCAGAGAGAGGTAAGTATAAAGGGGAATGGCTCCCATATAACATCTGATCATAAAGACAGCACACTGACACGACAGAGACATCCTTAGATGTTACAAGAAAAACGGGAAACATCACTAAAAGACTAATTTAAAGGGACATATCAGAATTACCTCAATGTCACCATATAGGCCATCCCTTCATACATAGAGATCTCACCAGTATAAAACACCAAGAAAAGCAGAATGGAGAACAAGCCATATGTCACACGCCCGGGCACCCCCACCAGAGATGGAGAGCTGGAACCCAAAACATCGGATGAGCCCACAAAGGTAATATTGATCAATAATCAATAACCCATAGTCCAGATTTCTTCTAAGAGAGGGAGCTGTAAGAAAAGCGAAAAGAATTTCAACACAAAACTTTCAAGTAAACACAATTTATTTCATACAAACAGACATATAGAATACAGTCGTGTCCAAATGGGCACGACAGTTAGTCTAAAGTGGTCTATATTCAGCATTGAGTCCAGCTGGAGTCAGTGTCTGTAAGAATCTGATCCAGCGGGCCTCTTTATGTAGTAAAATTAGTTCTCTATTTCCACCCCTTCTTGGTGGGGGGACTATATCTAGGACGCAAAATCTCAGCTGATTCGCCGAATGGCCCATAGAGACAAAATGCTGAGCCACCGGGGAATCAATCTGAGATGGATCTAAATTGCGCCTCAGCGCAACATTAATTCTGGACCTGTGCTCAATGATGCGCTCCTTAACGGAACGAGTAGTTTCCCCTACATACATCTTGCCACATGGGCACTTAATACCATATACCACAAATTCAGTATCACATGTGGCAAAATGGGAAAATTTAACTGGGAACCCTTTAATGGGGTGGTTAATGCTTTTCCCCTTTAAAACCAACTGGCAACACGAACAGTGTAGACACGGGAACGTACCCTTGCGCACAGGTGCCAGAAGTCTCTGAGTCCCACCCTTACAGGACCCCATATCTGCCCTGATCAAATGGTCCCTGATTGACTGCGCCCTCTTATAGGCTACCATAGGTGTCTGTTTAAAGGCCGGTATTTCAGCACTGATAGACCGCAGGATAGGCCAGTGCCGCTTGACCACATCCACAACCGTAGCTAAAATCATACGTTCCTGCTTGTCATTAAAAACATGGGTAATGACAAGCAGGAACGTATGATTTTAGCTACGTCCTTTAGTACACTATCCTCTAGGGTTGTGGATGTGGTCAAGCGGCACTGGCCTATCCTGCGGTCTATCAGATATGGGGTCCTGTAAGGGTGGGACTCAGAGACTTCTGGCACCTGTGCGCAAGGGTACGTTCCCGTGTCTACACTGTTCGTGTTGCCAGTTGGTTTTAAAGGGGAAAAGCATTAACCACCCCATGAAAGGGTTCCCAGTTAAATTTTCCCATTTTGCCACATGTGATACTGAATTTGTGGTATATGGTATTAAGTGCCCATGTGGCAAGATGTATGTAGGGGAAACTACTCGTTCCGTTAAGGAGCGCATCATTGAGCACAGGTCCAGAATTAATGTTGCGCTGAGGCGCAATTTAGATCCATCTCAGATTGATTCCCCGGTGGCTCAGCATTTTGTCTCTATGGGCCATTCGGCGAATCAGCTGAGATTTTGCGTCCTAGATATAGTCCCCCCACCAAGAAGGGGTGGAAATAGAGAACTAATTTTACTACATAAAGAGGCCCGCTGGATCAGATTCTTACAGACACTGACTCCAGCTGGACTCAATGCTGAATATAGACCACTTTAGACTAACTGTCGTGCCCATTTGGACACGACTGTATTCTATATGTCTGTTTGTATGAAATAAATTGTGTTTACTTGAAAGTTTTGTGTTGAAATTCTTTTCGCTTTTCTTACAGCTCCCTCTCTTAGAAGAAATCTGGACTATGGGTTATTGATTATTGATCAATATTACCTTTGTGGGCTCATCCGATGTTTTGGGTTCCAGCTCTCCATCTCTGGTGGGGGTGCCCGGGCGTGTGACATATGGCTTGTTCTCCATTCTGCTTTTCTTGGTGTTTTATACTGGTGAGATCTCTATGTATGAAGGGATGGCCTATATGGTGACATTGAGGTAATTCTGATATGTCCCTTTAAATTAGTCTTTTAGTGATGTTTCCCGTTTTTCTTGTAACATCTAAGGATGTCTCTGTCGTGTCAGTGTGCTGTCTTTATGATCAGATGTTATATGGGAGCCATTCCCCTTTATACTTACCTCTCTCTGCGCTCCTGCGTGGCTATGAGTAGTTTATTGTATAGTATATCCCTATCGGTATCTCTAGCGTATGCTTACTTCCTCCTGCGCTCCAGCGTGGTTATGAGCTGTTTCCCCATTGGTGCCTTTGGATTTTGACACACTCGCTTTCCCCTGCGCCTCAGCGTGGTCACCAGCCGCGCCCCTATTGCAGGCTTGACCTGTTTACTTCCTTCTGCGTTCCAGCATGGCTACTAGCCGTATCCCTATTGGTCTTTGAAGAGCCTGACGTCGCTTCCGGTGGGAGGGGGCGACGTCTTCTCCACTGCCTCCTATGAGCCGCTCTGTTTACGTGGAGATGCGCTCCAGGGTGGGTCCGTTTTTGCTAGCTCTGGATTGGTTGCCTCCAATAGACAGCAGTGCCTGGTGGGATATTTAAATGGCAGGCGATGTCATTTCTAGCTGGGTTCCCACCTTGCAGCATTTGTTTCCAGCCGGTGGAAAGGTAAATCCGTCCATATACCCTTTATTATTTATTTTTTATCTTCTTTGTAGATTAACTGTTCTTCTTGTCATGGATACTTAATGCCAATGGTCTGCTTTGCACTATATATAGTGACTGCATAATGCTTTGTGTACATTACCTATATGCTTCTGCATACATAGTTGTGCTTATGATTAAAGTTATTTTTGATGCACAATCTAGATATGTTGCCCCAGGTAGGAATATGCATGGATATAATATATGGAAATAGATAACTATGTAGAGGTGTTGTTGGTATTTATATATTTATGGCTGTTTGACTTTGGGTCACGCCTTTGTGTGAGCCTATATACGTGCTCACATGTTGAATGTTATATCAAGATGGCCCAGGTTTAACTATACATATGACAGGGTTCCTTTCCTTTGGTGTATGGGAGGTCTGGCTGTGTGTTACATACTTGGGCACTCTACCATATTGGGATGAGCTTTGCTGAGTTTCTATATATATTTTTTACAATTTTTTTCTAGATTTTGTGGGTCTGGTAAGCTCAGACGCCCCCCCCAGCATTCGGCCTTTGTTGCCTGATTGGTTCCCTTTCGGTTGAGCTTCACAGGTTTGTTGATTTTTTACCATTTTTTCAAAACCTCTGGTCCAGTCACAATTCATGTGCTATATACTTTACACCTCTTTCTGGTAACCTACTTAGGAATATGGTGACTGATATTTACTAGTCCCCAGGAAGTTGGTTTACTGTGGTTTACTCTGTTCTTGGGCTCTTATTCTTTTTTCATCTTTACTTCTATCCTCATCTTGACACATTCTTCTATAAGCTCTTCACAAATCTTTGGTCTGATCCATGCACGTAGGTTCTTGGATTGAACCTGATGTACATGCCATGAACCTTTCTAGGTGGTGGTCTCTCTTTTGTACGACAGTTTTTTCTGTCGCACTTGATCAATTGTACTTTGTGATTTTAATGTGTTGTTATGTATCGTCTTCATTTTTAGAATTGGGTATCACGGCCTGATGAAGGGCGCATACAATTTTACAAAAAAAGCCCGAAACGAACATGTGTCGTTGCCTTGAAGTTTAATACCCGTAAAGCTACAACCATTGGTCAACTCAAATCTACCTTATGTATCTTAAAAACCAATCACTGTGATGCTGAAGAATCATGTGTTTTTGATGTTTTTCTACATGTGTCAATAAATATTTTTCAGAGTTCTTTTTTGCCTCTCTGAGATTGCATCAGTTTATATAGTCCTCTTCTAAAGTTATAAATAAGTGTCGGTGGGTAAGGTGGATTACCCTGAAAAAGGACTGTGTTTTTAATCCTTCACAATATAAAGGATTGTACCTCCAGAGTTTCTAACAAAGATTACATGGCATATTCAGACACGCATGCACCGTATACACACACACACACACACACTCTGCAGACATGGCATATTCAGACACGCATGCACCGTATACACACACACACACACACACTCTGCAGACATGGCATATTCAGACACGCATGCACCGTATACACACACACACACACACACTCTGCAGACATGGCATATTCAGACACGCATGCACCGTATACACACACACACACACACACTCTGCAGACATGGCATATTCAGACACGCATGCACCGTATACACACACACACACACACACTCTGCAGACATGGCATATTCAGACACGCATGCACCGTATACACACACACACACACACACTCTGCAGACATGGCATATTCAGACACGCATGCACCGTATATACACACGCAATACCAGGGCGGTGAAGGAACAGTAGTAGTTTTATGGCCCATTGTGTTGCACTGCATTAATGGTTCCTTGCTGAAATCTGTTTAAAATATTGATGTGGCGTGTGTGGAAGGAATTCGTATGATGCTCGTATCATGTCGTGCAGTTGCAGCATTGTCACTCTGTGTTTTAGGTGTTTGCAGAGAGTAAGGATGAGATCGCGGTAGTTCTCTTCGGTACTGACAGGACAGAAAACGCCCTGGCGGACGCCGATCAGTACCAGAACATCACGGTGCAGCGACATCTCATGATGCCCGACTTTGACCTGTTAGATGAGATTCAGAACTCTATTGAGCCCGGAAATCAGCAGGCCGACTGTATCCTTCCACCAAAGCCAAGCCGCTGGCAGAGTATGGTACCCCGGGTAGTGGCCGCAGCCGGTAAAGAGCAGGGAACTCAGGGGGGCAGAGATTTCACTGCTAGGCCTCCGGAGGGATATAAGAAGGTGTCAGGTGGTTTAAAGTATATTGAGCACCTGGGTGCCCCTAAGTCAGCTTTTGGGGATTAGCGCGCATTTACTTACCTACGGGGAGGGGACGCACCCCTCCGGTTACATATGGAAACCTCCATCTCCTCTCTTCCTGTGCTGCGGGTTGAAGTTCCCACGGTGATATCCTGTGTCCCTGGTAGCTACAATGCATGCTGGGAGATGTAGTTCATTGATGTGGTTACATGTCCCGCATGCATCGCGCATCCCCAGCATGCATTGCTGCTACCGGGGACATAGGACAGAACTGCAGTAAACTGTGGCGCAGGGACATAGAAAATGGAGGCCTCCATACAGACGGGGAGGGGGGGGGGCTAATGAGCCCCTCGTAGGCTAGTAAATACATGCTGCACCCCCCAAAAGCCCACACAACCAAAGACTTCTCTTAGGGGGAGGTTTGTTTTTAAGAAATTTTTAGAAATTCATGCATAGTTGCTGCACGCTGATGTAACTGTTTCAGGTTGGCGGTTCTTCTAAAGTGAACTTGAGCTCTTGCACAGGACAGAGGGAAAACGGAGAAATGCACCCTGTATGTATTTAGAGAGTTTAGCCTATCTAATTTCCCCCCTCATCTGTGACCAATCACAACCATAATTTGATCTCAGCTGTGTCTGCTGGCTGGCTCAACAGATCAGCTAATTTGTAAACACAGGATGTTAACCCTATGTCTGCTTCCATGAAAGCAGGAAGTAGACACGCTGCAGATTTATTGCAGGATTTGTATCAGCTGTAATAAAGAAATGTTTTTCTTTAAAGGTTATTATGCTTTTAGAGCAGAGAGGAAGTTCTGAGTTCAGGTCCGCTTTAATAAGAATAACAGTAATCTCTGCTAAATAGAAGTGAATGCATCATAAGCGTCTATATAAGCATAACTGATAGTTGCTTAAAGTGGGATTGTCGCCATAAAAATCACATTTCAACAGCAACTGAGTGAGTCTGAGTGTATTAAGTGATAAAGATGCTAATCCTGCATTCAAAACTTTCAAAACTTTTTCTGCCGTTATGGTTTGGAGTTTTCACATACCTTAGGAGCACTGGCCCTTTAATAGCCATTGCCAAACAGTTGCATGCTGGGGGGTTCTTTTTATCTATAATATATTCCTCCTCTTCCCTTTATTTGCCTGCCTACCTGCCTTGCTGAAACACGATCCTCTGCTCACTTGTGTTTACAAGCAAGGCTGAGGTGACTCAGCGATTGGAGGCGAAAAGAAAAATGTTAAGGGAAGAAACAACATCAGTATTTAGCCTCAAACTGTGGGCAAAAGACACGGCCCCCACCAGGAACAGAATTCTCCTCATTTACTATAAAACATTCACTGAAATCAAAACGTGGACAGTACAATACATGTGTTATGTAAGTAGATCAAGTATTTACTTATATACGGTATGTGTTTTTTTCCCTGGCATAGTATGGCTAATCCTCCTGATATCTTGAAGTTGCCATTTTAAAGCAGACTTTTGGTACAAAAAAAAGGTGTTCATCTATTACTATAATTGATTATATATAACAGAGGGGATTATAAATGTCTGTGACTTGCACTGATGTGTAGAGCAGCTCATGAAAGCAGTTAGGGCTGGTTCAGACGGACGTTTGCAGAGCGTTTACAGCCAGCGTTCAGGGCTTGGTGTTAAACGCTCCCATTCAAGTGAATGGGAGCGTTTGTACCAAGCTTTCAAGCGCGTTTACACAAACGCGGCGTTTGGGTCCCGATTTTCCCTGGCGTTCAAGGAGCCCCTGGAAGCTACATGTAGCTTCCAGGGGAGGTTAACCGCGACGGCTAATGTCCCCCTAGGGGAAGAAAAAACGCGACCGCATCCAAACGCACACGAACGCTGCTGAACGCGACGCCAGCAAACGCAACGCCTCCAAACGTCCGTCTGAACCAGCCCTTACAGACTATTGCTGCAAGCTCAGGGCTCGCCGGATCTAAGTTCCTGCCACGCCCCTTTTAGCTTCTGCTGTGTGATAGGTTAGGAGAAATAACAGGACAAGAGCAGGAAATTAGGGCAGACAGGCCTTCAGCTGCCTGTATTGCTGAGATTGTTCATAGAATTTTGTACAAAATTAAAAATGTGATTGTCAGCCATTACATCAAATTCCATTTACCCACTGCTCTGTTTATTATGTAGTCTGCAACCTGACCCTGCAGTGCAAGCATTTCAATATAATTAGAAATATTTCTGCTGTAATACATCTTATCTGAGTCAGCCTGGCTCTATTTAGTACATTGCCGACGAGAGGGAAGCTTGTCCTCTCCCCTCCCACATTCCTGCTCCTCACTGATTGGCTGAGGGCAGTTCAGTGTGACACAAGACTGAGAGGGGGGAAGCTGCTGAAATACAATCTATGCTGTGCTCGCATGTGTTTACAAAGCAAGCTAGATATGACAGTGCAGTTTGTAGGAAAAAGAAAAGTATGGGAGGAAATTACACCAGGACTGGCTTCAGTCATAGGCAGTAAAGATGGAAAATATCTGAAACTGTGTTATCCTTCTTTATTATATAAAAATCACTGAAATCAAAATGTGGACAGTACAATACATGTGTTATGTAAGTAGATCAAGTATTTATCTACTTATATATATGATTTGTTTATACAGGGTGTATCACTTTAATGATATGACTTGTTTGTGATAAGATACCATGGTTCTTCTTTAACGTCTCAGTCCTCGATGCTCTGATCGTCTCTATGGACATCCTACAGAAGGAGACCCTGTAAGTGACTGGCAATTGTTTTATGACCTCTGGGTTTATTTCTCACATTTACTTGTAAAGGGTAAGTGCATTTATAAACTGCAGTTATCAGAAAACAAGCCCCGCCTAGGTTTCCCCTCTGTTCACTTGCATTGGTACTGCTCCACCCTGGCTGCTGCATCTGCTTTACAGGATACAGGAGAAAGTACACTCCCTCTTCATTGAGATGAATGGACAGGCAGTCTTCTTCCTATTCTACAGCACCACCTAGCTCCTGGAGGGAGTAGTGACTTTGAATATACATCACTGCCCTAATTCGTGTGATGTAACGACATGGGGAATAAAGGGCTGGGGGTCTAGGGAAGCATTTGTGAGGTTGATGTTTGGATATTTGCACTTTGTAGGTTTAGTTATGTTCACATTGGAAGTGATATATTGCTCTTTACATCTCCTCCCCACGCCTATGGCCAGGTCGTGATTGAGCACTGTAATACCAGCGCAGGAGATTTGGGTGCAGCCGGCGCCACCATAGGCCGTAATAGGAATTAAAGAGACTCCGTAACAAAAATTGCATCCTGTTTTTTATCATCCTACAAGTTCCAAAAGCTATTCTAATGTGTTCTGGCTTACTGCAGCACTTTGTACTATCACAGTCTCTGTAATAAATCAACTTATCTCTCTCTTGTCAGATTTGTCAGGCCTGTGTCTGGAAGGCTGCCAAGTTCTTCAGTGTTGTGGTTCTGCTATGAACTCCCCCTTCCAGGCCTATTTAGGATTAGAGCAGCTTCTCTCTTATCTTTTACAAGCTGGATAAATCGTCCTCTGAGCTGGCTGGGCTTTCACATAGTGAGGAATTACAGACAAGGGCAAAGCTGTTTGCAGGAAGAAAAGAGCAGCCTGAAACTTCAGTGTATGAGAGATGCAGGGGGAAAGAAACACACAATGATCTCTTGAGATTCAAAAGGAATGCTGTATACAGCCTGCTTGTGTATGGATGTATTTTCTATGTGTGGACATACTGTACATCAACCTACTTCCTGTTTTGGTGGCCATTTTGTTTGTTTATAAACAAACTTTTTAAAACTGTTTTTAACCACTTTTAATGCGGCGAGGAGCGGCGAAATTGTGACAGAGGGTAATAGGAGATGTCCCCTAACGCACTGGTATGTTTACTTTTGTGCGATTTTTAACAATACAGATTCTCTTTAAGGCTATAGTGACGCATAGTCAGTAACTTTGGCGCCGTCAGAAGATGGAGCTGAAGTTGCTTTTAAAACACTGTAATTCGGCCGACAGCAATTGCTGGAAGCCGAATTACATCATTCCCCACTATCCACGTGGTCCTGGAGGGGGAATAGTATTTAACGCCGCCTGAACTTGTGCAGCAGCAGGATAAGCCATATACCGACTGTATCCTGCACCCAAGTCTCCCGACGGCCAGATCATATGTATGCATCATGATACGGTACAGGGTAGTGCCAGACAGGCCTTTTCATGTTAGCACAGCATACTGCACTGCACTGCTATACTGTGGAAGGGGTCATTATAGATCAGAATAGATTGAGGTCTCACCAGCAGTAGTGTGTGGGGTGGGGCTGGGGGTAACTACTGAGTTCAGTGTGTTCCACAAAGCAAGGCAGATAATAGTAAGCCCTTTCCATGAACCAGTCACATCTTTAGCTGTCCCTGAGAGCAGCTCACAATCTCAGATCAGAGGTCAAGACACCCTAGGAGTGGTACCATCTATTGGGTCACCATATTTAAACCTGTGGTCAATGAGGGCAACTCAGCTCTGCCTTGATCATTACACTGGTGGATTTTTGTGTTCATGTGGTGTGGGGGTTTAAGTTATTTACTTAGTTGCACAGTTTTGTATTTGCTTCTGATGAAGCCCGTAAGAATGAAACATGTAGAGCAACATGTTTTTGCACTGAACATATTGTGCACCTACCTAATTCCCTCGGCCTTAATTGTATAACATATCAAGGATAGTGAATTGGTATGTTAGTGACAGATTACGAGCTGTCGAATCGTAGAGGGGTGTATGTTATTGTTATACATCACTGCCAGCTTGGGTTGATTAGATCTGATTCTGGGTGAAATTTTGAATATAATTGGAAACGACTCTTCCCTCCACCATACCCAGATTATTAATCAGCCTATTGAACTCAGAGTTTACACTTTAGCAGGCTAGTGAGGGCTAGCTGCACCCCATCCTGCACGGCAGACCTTTGCAGGTTATATTAGGTGGTGGGGGATCAGCTGCTTATACTTCACAATCCACACAGCAGCCTCCTCTCTGCACTCTGCTGACAGCATGGAATGATCTACCTTTTGGCGAGGTTTACAGAGGCGCCCGCGCAACACATGGCTTATAGAAAGGTTATCTGTATGTATTAACCTGAGGAAGTGGGCAGAGGCCCGTGAAACGCGTTGTCTACAGCTTAACTGTAAAAAACCCCCCTCAATTTTCCCACTCTTGTGAGTCTTCATTGGAGGTAAGATACCTCTTTTTATCTGTACTATAGAACTTAAAGGGGCACTATGGCAAACAAAATTGTAAAATTTTAAATATGTGCAAACATAGAAAAATAAGTACATTTCTTCCAGAGTAAAATGAGCCATAAATTACTTTTCTCCTATGTTGCTGTCACTTACAGTAGGTAGTAGAAATCTGACAGAAGCAACAGGTTTTGGACTAGTCCATCTCTTTATAGGGGATTCTCAGCAAGGCTTTTATTCTTTATAAAGACATTTCCTAAAAAGGATTTAAACAATAATACTGGCCAGCTTTCCTGCTCACTACACAGTTTTTTTTGGGCTGTAGGACAGGGCAACTGCCATTCACGAAGTGCTTTTGTAAATAAATCCCTGAGAATCCCCCATGAAGAGATGGACTAGTCCAAAACCTTGTTCTTCTGTCAGATTTCTACTATCTACTGTAAGTGACAGGAACATAGGAGAAAAGTAATTTATGGCTCATTTTACTCTGGAAGAAATGTATTTATTATTAGTATATGTTTGCACATATTTTAAATTTTACAATTTTTCGCCATAGTGCCCCTTTAAGTTCCACCGCTGTACCAACGCACATTGGGCACCTCCCAAACAACCCTAAAGGGGCCCATACACTCAGCCGATTTTCTGGCCGACCGATCGATCGATCGATTGAAAATCGGTTGGCCAATCGACCGATCGATGCCCGATTTCGATCGATTTCGATGGATTTCCATCGAACTGGCAGGGTGGAAAATTTAGGTCGATCTGATGAGATTGCTTATCAGTTTGCATTGGCCTTAATGGAAATCTGATGGCAAAAAAATGCCATCAGATCGAATTTCAATAGATTTCAAACTGAAATCTATTGGAATTCTATCCTGGTAAAAAATGTTCTAAAAACGCATCAGATAGATCATCAGATGCATTTCTTATCTATCTGCTGCCAATCTGACGAGTGTATGGGCACCTTTACTCAGTTATAACCTCACACCTCTAGCAGAGGTCTCAGCCCCCTACTACTTATTGACTTAGTCCATCAGTGGAGAGGACCACAGGAGCAGAGCGACCGCCCAGTTTCAGAGTGTTCCGGGACACCGAGCGGGAACGGTTTCTTCCCGCAGGCCGACGCGCTGGTTGCAGGATTGCAACCCATCTTTGTGAGTATCCGCTACCCACAACATTCTGTATACTATCTGCACCTAACGATACTGCACCATTAGGCTCCCCTTCTCTACAGGCAAAAGGGGCTCCACTCCCTTTGTGAACGAACTTCCTGGTTCCTGTATCACTACACGTTGCCTTTTGGAGGGTGGTGTTCAGTGATTTACCTTTGTGTTTGGGATGTGATGGGAAGTGTATTGTCATGCAGGCAGTATGAGACTGTATTGGAGAGATGTCACTGCTGATGCCCCCCAGAGATGCGCTCGAGTGAATGCACCGCCGGGAGACTTTGGCGCAAGATACAGCCGGTATATATGGGTTATCCTGCTGCTGCACAAGGTCCCGGCGGCGTTAATTACTATTCCCCCTCCAGGTTGACGTGAATACTGGGGAATGATGTAATTCGGCTTCCAGCTATTGCTGCCGGACGAATTGCAATGTTTTAAAAGTAACTTCAGAGCTGTCTTCCGACGGCGCCAAAGTTACTCGCTGCACACCACTATAGCCATAATTCCTGTTACGGTTTATGGGGGCGCCTGCTGCGCCCAAATCTCCTGCGCTATATTTGCCGTGTTCGCCAGAGATACAGCCAGCGAGGGTCTCAGCCTTCCATGTCCTTGTGGCCCTAACTGGTTCATAGAGATTTCCATGTTGTTAAAATAGCTGGTGTTTTTGAATTCAGCATAATGATTTAGGAAGAACCGAATTCTGCCGAGCGCCACATTTCACTAGCGAACAAGCGGACGGGGTCAGGGGGAGGTCACTGCTTGCGCTTCAAGGTGCGATTCACATGACTCCGATACTTCTGACAATGGAACGCGACGTGAAGCACAAGTAAGCAAAGTCTCCCTAACCTTGTCGATTGTTTGGGACTGAAATGTGGTGTGCGGCATTATTCTGGTGTTACGAAGTCATAATGCCAACACCTATTCAGGAATATCGATGTGTGCCTCTGGTAGAGCTTGCTCATGCCCAGGTGTTTGTGTTTTTGCAGTGGGAAGAAGTATGAGAAGCTGCACATCGCTGTATTCTCAGACCTCAGCAGCCCGTTCAGCGAGGACCAGCTGGACATCATCGTCGCCAACCTGAAGAAAGCGGGCATCACCCTGCAGTTCTTGTGAGTGTCACCCTCTCCAAAGTATCCTCCATGAGTGTCCAGAGTAACAGCGTGCATACTACAGTGTTCTACTTTAGGCTCTTTTAGCTGGGTGCTCCACCCGGCTAGTTTTGGTGAGCACCCGGCTGTCATCAGCTCACCTCCTCCTATGCTGTAAGCAGAGTTGCACACAGAAGCACCAGCCCTGCATTCTCTCATCTCACCCCACCCGGCTACTTTTTCATGCCACCTGGCTACTATTTCAGGCCACCCGGCTGGAAAAAAAACTTCTGGGGAGAACACTGTACTAGAGATCAGCACACACTGCAGCTACATTACTGTCAGCGCAGGGACAGAGTATCAGCTTATACTGTACATACTAGAGATCAGCACACACTGCAGCTACATTACTGTCAGCACAGGAACAGAGTATCAGCTTATCAGTTGAAGTAGCTGCTGCATGCTTTTTTGGCAGTTGGAAACAGCTGTAAACGGCTATTTCCCACAATGCAACAAGGTGGGGTTTTATCACAATATCAGCCATACAGAGACCCTTGATGATCCGTTTGTGAAAAGGAATAGATTTTTCATGTAAAAGGGGGTATCAGCTACTGATTGGGGTGAAGTTGAATTCTTGGTTACGGTTTCTCTTTAATTTCTGCTATTCTTGCACTGTTAATGGCACAAGCCTCAAACCTGGTACAGTCATGGGGTGACTGGGGTTCAAATTCAGAAAAGGGGGTGGAGTCACAAACAGCCAACCAGATTTGTTTAATTTCAATGCAAATTATTGATGCCAAAGACAGCAAAGCTCATAAACAAATTCATTGAGTAATTGTGTGTTAGGGTTAGAAAAAATGGGCAGAGCCAACACCAGCCAAATACATACCCGGGCAATGCCGAGCCATCAGCTAGTATAATAATAAGCAAATCAAGACTGTGTACACATGCTAGAAGAAATATGACTGAGACACCCAGTTCTGCAAGTCTTTGTTGCAGCATCTATCGTGTGTACAGGCGGTATTAGTTCTGGCTCTGTTTTATCCACTTGACCACTACAAGTTGGTGTTTTTCTGGGGAGTGGCCTGTTTATAGACGGGCTTCAGTGAGAAGCGTAACGTAGCTGAGCAGAAGTGAAGCCATTTTGTCTCTTGTGTCCGCAGCCTGCCTTTCCCAGTGGACGAAGATGAGCATGAATCCGGGGAAGGCAGCAGAGCTGACGGGGACAGGAGACGAGGGCCGGGCAAAGGTCTCTCCGATCAGCAGAAGCTCGGTATCCAAATGGTGAGGAAGATCATGTTCTCTCTGGAGGCTGAGGACGGCCTGGACGAGGTTTACACCTTCAGGTGGGCATATTTTCTGCTAATATCTGACTGGTGACAGATGTACGTTTCACTGCGGTTCACAGCTCTGTTCTCTTCGGCATTCAGGGACAGTCTGGATAAGCTCGCCATATTTAAGAAGATGGAGAGGAGGCCTATGCCATGGCCCTGCCAGCTCACCATCGGCTCCAGAATATCCATCCGTATTGTGGGGTATAAAGCTGTAAGTATGTCAGGAAATTGTGAGATGGACGAGGACCTCCTAATACCAGACATGGGAATAGCAGAATCAAGTTTATCACTTTCGGGGACTTCAGACACAGGGGGACTGATTGTCTAATGTTGTCAATACTAAAGATCATAAATAATCAGGAGAGCTTTCCCTGGATTTACTGAAGAATAAAGTTTTCTCAGACACATTCCTGTTCCCAGCAGCCCCAGGAGAAAGAACTCTGCTCAAGGTGGGCGCAGAAGGTGGGAAATGTTTGTCCAGGCAGCAAACTTATGGCCATATAAATATTCAGGAACAATGATTTTGGCTGGCAGATATTTGTAGGTTGATTCAAAAAAAGCTTATTTATTTTTCACCTTAAAGGAACACTATATGCAAAAATATAGTAAAATGTAAAATACATTTAAACGCATACAAATAAAAAGTATGTTTCTTCCAGTGTAAAATGAGCTATAAATGACTTTCTCCTATGTTGCTGTCACTTACAGTAGGTAGTAGAAATCTAACGGAACTGACAGGTTTTTGACTAGTGAAAACAAAAGTTTGCTTTCTTAAAACAGAAAGAATTTGCGATAATTCAGGTTGGAGTGAGCTTGAGATGACTCCCAGTGCATCACTGCTGAATATATGCAAATTAACCATTGTTGCCCTTAGAAACTAAACAAACCTCCAGAACCGCTGGAATGCAATGATGTGTCAGCTTGTTAATTTGTACAGAGGCATAATAATCCAACATGCATACAGACTGTTTTGGATTGTTTGATCCTCATCAGTGCATGGCATGGATTAATGTGGTTCTATGGGGTAGGACTTGAAACACCCAGGAGGTACAGACTAACCAGCAAGCTCATGGTGAACCAGAACTCATTGGAGTGTGTAAGGGGCTACAATGGTCTAAAAAGCCCCCTTACTTTTTTGACTAGTCTATCTTTTCATGTGGGGTTCTCAGCATTTAATTTATTCTTTACAAAGACTCCCTGAAAAGGATTTATACAAAGATAGTGGCCAACCTCCCTGCTCACTGAACCATTTTTTGGTAATCGGACAGAGCAATTGCTATTCACTAAGTGCTTTTGAAAATAAAGAAAAACTTGAAAAACCTCATGAGGAGATGGGCTAGTCCAAAACCTGTCAGTTCTGTCAGATTTCTACTACCTACTGTAAGTGGCAGCAACATAGGAGAAAAGTAATTTATGGCTCATTTTATGATGGAAGAAACGTACTTCTTCTTTGTACGTGTTTACATGTATTTTACATTTTACAATGAGGATAGTGTGAATGCAGGTCAGACTTATTTGCATCTGATTGACTGTCTCTAGTCACTATCTGTCCCTCCAAGGAGCTCACAATCTAACAGTTCTAACATAGTCATAGTCTAATGTCTCTTCTTTAGTCTGTGGACAATCTTGGGGAAGCCAATCTACCTAACATGGGCATTGACCAATGGCATGACTGATTTAGGTGACCGAGGAGAAAGCAAAGAAGACCTGGGCTACTGTAGATGCCAAATCCCTGAAGAAGGACGATGTTCAGCGAGAAACCGTGCATTGTCTGAATAACGACGACGAGACAGAAGTGCAGAAGGACGACATTATTCAAGGTGTGGTATGATCCGAAGCTTGCTTGTCATATGTAGAGGCAGTACCTCTCTACCACCCTAGGTGACCACTCCTCTCCTTCCATGTGCAGCCCACCTCCCGCCAACATATTGCTGAAGCTTGCTTGTCATATGTAGAGGCAGTACCTCCCTACCACCCTATGTGACCACTCCTCTCCTTCCATGTGCAGCCCACCTCCCGCCAACATATTGCTGAAGCTTACTCTTCATATGTAGCAGCAGTACCTCCGTACCACCGCATGTGACCACATTTCTCCTTCCATGTGCAGCCCACCTCCTGCCAACATATTACTGAAGCTTGCTTTTCATATGTAGCAGCAGTACTCTCTACCACCACATGTGACCACATCTCTCCTTCCATGTGCAGCCCACCTCCCGCCAACATATCGCTGAAGCTTGCTTGTCATATGTAGTGGCAGTACCTCAGTGCCGCCACATGTGACCACATCTCTCCTTCCATGTGCAGCCCACCTCCCGCCAACATATCGCTGAAGCTTGCTTGTCATATGTAGTGGCAGTACCTCAGTGCCACCACATGTGACCACATCTCTCCTTCCATGTGCAGCCCACCTCCTGCCAACATATCGCTGAAGCTTGCTTGTCATATGTAGTGGCAGTACCTCAGTGCCGCCACATGTGACCACATCTCTCCTTCCATGTGCAGCCCACCTCCTGCCAACATATCGCTGAAGCTTGCTTGTCATATGTAGTGGCTGTACCTCACTACCGCCACATATGACCACATCTCTCCTTCCATGTACAGCCCACCTCCTGCCAACATATCGCTGAAGCTTGCTTGTCATATGTAGTGGCAGTACCTCAGTGCCGCCACATGTGACCACATCTCTACTACCATGTGCATCCCACCTCCGACCACATGTCGCTGAATCTTGCTTGTCATATGTAGCCGCAGTACCTCTCTACCACCACATGTGACCACATCTCTCCTTCCATGAGCAGCCCACCTCCCGCCAACATGTCGCTGAAGCTTGCTTGTCATATGTAGTGGCAGTACCTCAGTGCCGCCACATGTGACCACATCTCTCCTTCCATGTGCAGCCAAACTCCTGCCATCATATAACAAATTTACATGCATCTCCCATTTTGTGTGCAAGAAAAAATACATGAATCCAGGCACACCGCCTCCAAGTTAGGACATTTAAATAAAGTATTAGGGAGGTGCTAAAGGGGGTGTGGCCAGCAAAATGGCAGAGACAGTTAACCCTTCGCACTCATACAAATTTATTTTAAAAAATCAATCACCCAGGCACCACTGCTATCTCTACAGCTAAGTTAGAAGTCAGGTTCTTGGTACAAAATAATGCATTCCCTTTGCGTAGTCCTCTACACCGCGCAGAGGTACGCCAGCGATTCATAGGTGTCCTAACTCTGGCCCTGTAACATGCATAGTGCAGACATGCAAACATTTATCGCATCAAACCTATGGAGAGATTAGGAGCAGCACTGATCCTGACGTCCTCTCCTGGGACAGACAGTCAAAGTAATCCCACAAGGGAGCTAACAAAATCTATCCATGTCCTATCTGTAGATATGGTTGATAGGGACAGCAGTGGTTCCTGGATGACTGATTTCGGAGAATGCATTTGTATGAAGGGTTTAGGGCTTGTTCACTCTGAATCTGTTTTTCGGGTTTTTTTTAAGCGCTGACGATTTTTAAAATCGCCCTACAAGCGCTTGTGCAATGATTTCCTATGAGAGTGTTCACATCTGAGCGGTTCACTACCGATCCGCTCACCAAAGCGCTGCCTGGAGCATTTTCAGGGCGATTTTCCTCTATGGAAGGTAGCGCTTTGTATAGCGATTTCTCCCGCGCTTTTAAGAATAAATACATTGTACTTATTCATTTCCGGGTCAAAGAGTTCACTTCCTGACTGACGTCACGAAGTAAAAAAAAATCAAATCGCTTAGAAAAGCGCTGTACAAAAAAAAGCAAACGCGTCGGGAGGTGCTAAAAATTCACGCATAAAATTGCAAAATGCTGGCATCAACGATTGCGATTTGTGATGTGAGCAAGGCCTAACAGTCTTCTGCCATTTTATGTGCAGCAGCTGTGCTCCGCTGCATGGGGCCCCCCCAACTTCTGCAACTCAAACATTGGAAATTAGTATGGTTTGGTTCACACTGCACTAAAGAAGTTCAGTTTAGTGAAACAGAAGGGATCCCAGCAGATGCGAATGGATCGTATGCAAATAAATAGGTTCCATTCCCATCGGTCCATTTGTAACAGATCCGTTCAATCAGTCCTGGCAAACGAAGCGCAAGTATGACGAGTCTGCGATCGGTCTGGAACGAATGCACGAAGCGGATGCGTTGCAGGTACACTGCGGGTGGCGACGGATAATGGATTAAAAAATTGATGCCCAGTGTTAAAAACTGATCTGTTTTGAAACAGCTGAAAATTGATCATTTATCACCGGATCAGTTTTTGATCTGTGCAGTGTGAATCAAGCGTAGACCTGCTGGTAAGCCAACCCCTCCCCTCCCCCCAATACCGCAGGGTGTACCCTTCCATTCTTGTGGAGAATGCATGTTGGAGACGGGTCTGTACTGGTTGCTACACACCACACAATTTTTACACTTCAGATCTTGTTTCCGATGGAGAAAATGATTGGAACTGGGGAAAAATATACAGGCTACCAATTACCAGTGACCGAGCCTCAAATCCATCCATTTCTCAATCAGTGGCAGAAAAATATTGATGGAAATACTGACTATCGTTGCATGTGTATGCCCATGGATTCATTTTCAGTCGATATATATAATCGGAAAATGACTGGAAATCTGATGAGAATTTGAAACAAAATCACATACGTCGCTCATCACGTGATCACTCGCTGCAATTGGATCTGAAGTGGAAATTGCATGGTGTGTATCATGCTGTAGTCATAGTTACCTTTGTGAGTGGTGGCAGTTATCCTTTCATCTTCACTGCACTTCTGTCCCCCACATGGGAGTTCTGGGGTTAACTGTCATGTGACCACAGTTAAAGAGTAACTTTAGCCAAAAAAAAGGGGGAAAAAATAATTGCAAAGGGAAAAGTTAAAAAAAATAGAAGAGAGATCAAGAAATGATTGATGTTCACCATGTAATTTGTTCATGGTGTTTGATCCACTATGAGCCTTCATGTCATCATCTTTACTACTGGCAGACATGAAAAAATAGACCGAACCAACTGCCATTATCTATAACCACACCCCCTAACAATGCGATAGGTTAAAAGGGTTTTTTGTTTTTTTTTAATAGATCTACTTCTGCACAGAGGGAGATACTGGTTGCTTGGCAGTTGGAAACAGCTGTTATTTCCCACAATGCAAAAAGGCTCACAGACAGGAGACTCAGGGCCATGGTCCTGACATCACACTGTGGGAGGGGTTTCCTCCTCGACGAGCCTCCGTTCTCCTGCCGCCAGCTACTTTCGGTTTTGCCGCTGGGCCACTGGCCACGCGTATCCTTTCTTCGCCTTCCCCGCTAATGCAGAGGGGAGCGCGAAGTAAGGATACGCTTGGCAGGGCTGCACTGACCTCAACTTACAAGTCGAGGAACGGAGCGGCGGCGGGGGAACGGAGACTCGTGGAGACTGGGCGGGGGACAGGACGGCTGCTGGGGGCTTGGGCAAGCCACAGGTAAGTGAAACAATGTGTTTCATTTGTATCTACAGTTCCGCTTTAATCAGCAGACAGGACACGCACGCACCATTGGAGCGCATTATCTTGTTACGAACATTTCTGCTTTCCAGTAGGTATATTTGCAACTCGGATAATTCTCCACCAGGGGTGCAGCAGCTGTAAACAGGCTTAAAGTGAACCAGAGATCAAAAGAAATAAAGATTTGATACTTACCCGGGGCTTCCTCCAGCCCTATAACATTGTCTGAGTCCCTCGCCGTCATCCCGCGGTCTGCCGTTCAGCCCCGGTAACAGCTCGTGTTCAGTCTGGGTCTTCTGCGCATGCATGGAAGGTCCAGGCATGCGCAGAAGACCCAGACTGGACGCTACTGAGCCAATTACCGGCCTGATCGCACCGGAACGGCAGACTGCGGGAGGACAGCGAGGAGGAGGGACTCAGACGAGTTTATGGGGCTGGAGGAAGCCCCGGGTAAGTATCAAATCTTAATTTCTTTTGATCTCTGGTACACTTGAAGGAGGCCCTGTAGTGACATATAGTAGAATGTCAGTAAATTATTCAGGATAGCCACTTTTACGGTAATTTTCCTGGTTTCAGAATCGGAAACACTTCCAATATCTATACAGCAGAGTCCTCATTATGTGGCATTCAGGCAAACGGAAGTCTCAACTAACCGGCATGTCTGATGGATTACAGGGACTATAGTTTTGGGGGGGAGGGGGGGGATTTGGAGGAATTTTGAATACTTACCTGAGCCTCCAGTGATGTATGGCGGCCCTCCTTGTACCTCCTCGCGGGCTCCTAGCGTCTTTCCAGCACAGTGCACAGAAGCCAGCATGCCACCTGATCTGATGCGAGTCATGTGACACACTGACTTATGTGCATGGAGGATGCAACAAAGCCGCTAGGTGCCGGCGAGGAGGTGCAGGGAGGGCTGCCAGACATCGCTGGAGGCTTGGTAAGTATTTGCTCGAGGGAGGTTTGTGCTTTTTTTTTTAGCCGGTTGCTAATAACTGGCAAGTACATGTATCATGTGATCCCTGCCGGTGCCGGATACTGGGGACTATGCTGTATATTGGTATGTAGCCCCGCTTTCCCTGTGATGCCTAGGCTGTTTAGCTGTGCGAAATTCTCCTCTCAGAGCATTCTGGGACACCCGGCATTATTTTCATTGGCTTTGGAATACTAAGTAAACAAACATTCTGCAGAGCTGCACCTGACGGTCCTAAAGATGTTGCCATCTGTGATACATTTCAGAATAGAAATCAGGAAGAAGAAAGATTGTACAATGGGCAAACACTGACTAAATAATGTATAATTATATACTGTAAAAAAAAAAGCCATTTTATACAATATGTTCTTTACACCTCCTCTTTAATCTTCTTCCTGTTTCTCCATCAGGGTACCGCTACGGGAGCGACATTGTGCCGTTCTCTAAAGTAGATCAGGAACAGATGAAGTACAAGACGGAGTCCAAATGTTTCTCAGTGCTGGGCTTCACCAAGTCCTCGCAGGTAACCGCCCTGAGTAGCGTCATGACTTCACCCCTGCAATGACTTCCGCTTCCCACACAGCCACTCACCAATGCTCCGCTCCCACGCCACGGCTCACTTTCACTTCCTGCAGTTCGAGGGTACTGCCTCCTCGTTCACGTTCCTGTAGCCGGACGTGTACTGCACAGGCGTAGTAGAGATTTTCTCGTACTGCACCTGCGCAGGGCGCTCCTGGCTACAGAAATGCGTACTCGGATATGCGTGGCCAAGGTGCAATGGAGGTCGACTTAAAAGTTATTGGAGAAAAAAGTGAGACGCGGCGGGGGAACGGAGGATCGGTCCAGGACTGCGCGGGGCACAGGTCGGCTGCATGGGGCTGGCAGAAGCCCCAGGTAAGTTAATTTTTTTTTTTTTTTTTACATAGTTTTCAGTTGCGCTTTAAAGAAGTGGTCCAAGGAGAAAAAAAAAGGAAATTCACTTACCTCGGGCTTCCTCCAGCCCCCAGCAACTGAAACTGTGCCCTCGCCGCAGCTCCGTTGGCTCCCGGTCCCCTCCGGTGAAGAGGCCGACCTCGCCAAGTCAGCATCTTCCTCCATCTTGCTGCGTTCCACGGTGCGGCTCACTGAGTCACACAGACGTCATCCGGGCTTTTCTGCGCAGAACTACTGCGCCTGCGCAGTCCAGTCCAGATGACGTCAGCGCGACTCTGAGAGATGCTCGCACAGGCGCAATAGGAATCCTGTGCCGGAGGGGACCCAGGACCACCAGCGGTGATCGGAGCTGCGGCGAGGGCACAGAACGGCTGGCAGGGGCTGGAGAATGCCCCAGGTATGTGGATTATTTTTAACAGCTTGGATGTGTCCTTTAAAGTCTACGTTCTACTGTGCTCCCACTTTGCTGCACTCCCCCACTGCGTCATACCACTGAAACCACTCCCCCACTGCGTCATACCACTGAAACCACTCCCCTATGCTTACTATTCTGGAGGGAGGTACATGGCTGTTGCAGCCACTCCTCCTGTCCAGTCAACGCGTAAGGGGAGGGGTTGAGTGTTGCAAGTACCCCCCTCCTCCATCACGTTTATCACTGTGGGTGACATGCAGTGGGGGTGACTTGGCTGTTTGACTTCAGAAGCTGACAGGTACTCAGACAGTAGCGCCAGCTTCTGTCAGGTCCCAGTGAGTATAAGGAAGGGTTTTGGGGGAAGGGAACACCCTCAAGTTAGCTTTTTGGAAGGGGTGGGATGGTAGGCGCTACAAAATGTTTGTGTTGATAAGCTTTGAAGCGGGGTTGTCAGCCACAAAATCAAATTCCATTTATCCATTGTTCTGTGTTTATTATGCAGTCCACAACCTGATACTGCATTGCAAACATTCCAATATAATCATACGTGTTTCTGCTGTACTAAATCTTGTCTCCGGTAATTCGGCTCTATTTGGTACATTGCTGAGGAGAGGGAAGTATATCTCCCCTCCTACATTCCTGCTCCTCACTGATTGGCTGAGGGCAGTTCAGTCTGACACGAGGCTGAGAAGCGAAATACACCTCACCCCTCTGCAGAAGCTGCTGAAATATGAACTATGCTGTGCTCACATGTGTTTACAAAGCAAGCTAGATATGACAGTGCTGTTTCTAGGAGGAAATGACATCAGGATTGGCTTCAGTCAGAGGCAGTAAAGATGGAAAATGCCTGAAACTGTTTTCTATTTATTTACTGTATAAAATTCACTGAAATCAAAACGTAGACAATATACAATACATCTGTTATGTAAGTAGAACAAGTGTTTATCTACTTATGTATAGGTTTTTTTTTTTCCTGGAATGGTTTTGCTGTCTCTGCTGCTTTAAAGGAATCGTCAGGCAAAAAAAAAAAAAAAATGAGTTTCACTTACCTGGGGCTTCTACCAGCATTGAACCAGTAACGCGTAAAAATGTATGCGTTAATGTTCCTGCACCAGCGGGAATGCGTAAAAATGTACGCAATGCGGCCCGCCGACCCCGACGTCGGCAAAAATGAAACCAGCTGGCGGTGGGGGACTGGAGCAGCAGTGAGTGACTATGAGGGCACAGGATGGCTGCAGGGGGCTGGTAGGAGCAGAACTAGCTGGCGGCGGGGGACTGGAGCAGCAGTGAGTGACTATGAGGGCACAGGATGGCTGCAGGGGGCTGGGAGAAGCAGAACTAGCTGGCGGCGGGGGACTGGAGCAGCAGTGAGTGACTACGAGGGCACAGGATGGCTGCAGGGGGCTGGTAGGAGCAGAACTAGCTGGCGGCAGGGGACTGGAGCAGCAGTGAGTGACTACGAGGGCACAGGATGGCTGCAGGGGGCTGGTAGGAGCAGAACTAGCTGGCGGCGGGGGACTGGAGCAGCAGTGAGTGACTACGAGGGCACAGGATGGCTGCAAGGGGCTGGTAGGAGCAGAACTAGCTGGCGGCGGGGGACTGGAGCAGCAATGAGTGACTACGAGGGCACAGGATGGCTGCAGGGGGCTGGTAGGAGCAGAACTAGCTGGCGGCGGGGGACTGGAGCAGCAGTGAGTGACTACGATGGCACAGGATGGCTGCATGGGGCTGGTAGATGCAGAACTAGCTGGCGGCGGGGGACTGGAGCAGCAGTGAGTGACTACGAGGGCACAGGATGGCTGCAGGGGGCTGGTAGGAGCAGAACTAGCTGGCGGCGGGGGACTGGAGCAGCAGTGAGTGACTACAAGGGCACAGGATGGCTGCATGGGGCTGGTAGGAGCAGAACTAGCTGGCGGCGGGGGACTGGAGCAGCAGTGAGTGACTACGAGGGCACAGGATGGCTGCAAGGGGGCTGGTAGGAGCAGAACTAGCTGGTGGCGGGGGACTGGAGCAGCAGTGAGTGACTACGAGGGCACAGGATGGCTGCAGGGGGCTGGTAGGAGCAGAACTAGCTGGCAGCGGGGGACTGGAGCAGCAGTGAGTGACTACGAGGGCACAGGATGGCTGCATGGGGCTGGTAGAAGCCCCAGGTAAGTGAAACTCATTTTTTTTTGTTTTGCCTGATGATTCCTTTAAGGAAATATATTTTACAGTGCTGTGTTGCCTAAATTGTCTCACCATTCTATTGTGTACTATTGTGTTTGCAGGTAGACAGGACTCAGTTTATGGGCAATCAGGTTCTGAAGATCTTTGCTCCTAAGGATGATGAAGTAAGTTTAAATTCAGCTTAATGGTGTTTTAAATTAAGCTTGTGTCATTAAACCAAGTGCAAGTCTAGTTTCAAGTACACCAGAAGAGTATAGAGGGGATGTGGAAGCTGACATTCCTTTTAAGTAATACCAGTTGCCTGGCAGTCCTCTGTCTCTAATACTTTTAGCCACAACCCCTCAACAAGCATGCAGATCAGGTGCTCTGACTGAAGTCAGACTGGATTAGCTGCATGCTTGTTTCAGGTGTGTGATTCAGACAGGCATTGTTAAAAGTAAATAAATATGGCAGCCTCCATAGCCCTCTCAGTTCAGGTGTGCTTTAGGACTTTCTTTCTAGCTCCTAGGAGATGTCCACCCCCAAATTAAGAGATGTGGGCAGCACAGTGGCGTGGTGGTTAGCGCTCTCGCCTTGCAGCGCTCGGTCCCCGGTTGGAATCCCAGCCAGGTCACTATCTGCAAGGAGTTTGTATGTTCTACCCGTGTCTGTGTGGGTTTCCTTTGGGTACTCCAGTTTCCTCCCACATCCCAAAAACATACAGATAAGTTAATTAGCTTCCCCCTAAATTGGCCCTAGTCTATGATACATGCACTACACAGTACATACATGGACATATGACTATTGTTGGGATTAGATTGTGAGCCCCTGTGAGGGACAGGTAGGTGACAATATACTCTATATGACGCATTATAAGATGTCGCCGCTATATAAATACTAAATGATGATAATAATAATGAGACAACCATGTTCTAAAATACCCCTCCCCCATACTACAGTTACGTGGTCTCCAACTTTTTGAATCATGTGACTCATTTGATACAAGGTTTGGTGAAGAACACCTTAGCGCAGGGGTCAGGAACCTTTTTGGTTGAGAGAACCATAGACGCCACATATTTTAAATTGTAATTCCGTGAGAGCCATACAATATGTTTCAAACTGGGACAGTGCACATGCGCAGCAAAGGGCTCACGTACCTGTTGCCATGGTTATGTGTATACAGTTGATCCTCCGGGCAGTGGAAGTGTCAGACGTCTTCAGCTTCTCTTGGGTTTCAGCAACATCAGCAATTTCCCCGAGAGCCAGACAGGAGAAATACTGACTAACAGCTTGTACAATTAGCTAGCTGACTTGGGGTCTGATTCACTTTGTAGGATGAGATCCACGCAGTTTGGCCCAATAAGCTGCCTGTCAAGTGACAGACAGTCTATTGGGCCAATCAAAGTGCAGGGATCTCATCTCAGGGTCCAGGGTGGGACAATTGAAGCAGCTGTTCCTTTTGGGAGGAGTGTGAGTAAGTTAGTAGTGCATGTTACAGCAGTAGCGTGCCTACTTTGAAAATTTTACCCACGCTGCAACGCCATGCTGTGCTGCTTGAGCAATGTAGCTCAGTGAATCACTCCCTACTGATTGTCTGTGAGCCAGATGTAACCATCAAAAGAGCCACATCTGGCTCACGAGCCATAGGTTCCCTAACCTTGCCTTAGGCCACATTTACACTTAATCAGTTAGTACGCGTTTTTTTTTCTTCTCCATAGCAGTGCATTGTTAAACAGATTTAAGTGAAAACACGTTAGATGTGAATGGTGCCATAGGAAAACATGGACATTACTTTGGAAATCAGTTGTCCATTCAGGTATAACTGAGAGCAACTGATTAAGTGTAAACGGGGCCTTAGGGGAAAAACACTGAGACAACGGGAGCCCAATAGCGCAATATGTCACTTGGTTTTTCAGAGGAAGAATCAGTAGTAGGACATATACCGTATATACTCGCAAGCAAGCCGACCCGCATGTAAGCCGACCCCCCCACTTTTACCCCAAAAAAACAGGAAAAAATGATTGACCCTCATGTAAGCCGGGGGTAGGAAACGCTGGCCGCGTGATCCCCCCAGTATGTCCCAGTATAGGTAGGTAGTGCTCAGTATAGCTAGTAAAATGCCCCAGTATAGCTAGTATAGTGCTCAGTATAGCTAGTATAGTGCTCATTATAGCTAGTATAGTGCTCATTATAGCTAGTATAGTGCTCAGTATAGCTAGTATAGTGCTCAGTATAGCTAGTATAGTGCTCAGTATAGCCAGTATAGTGCCCAGTATAGCCAGTATAGTGCCCCAGTATAGCCAGTATAGTGCTCAGTATAGCTAGTATAGTGCTCAGTATAGCTAGTATAGTGCTCAGTATAGCTAGTATAGTGCTCTGTATAGCTAGTATAGTGCTCAGTATAGCCAGTATAGTGCTCAGTATAGCTAGTATAGTGATCAGTATAGCCAGTATAGTGCCCAGTATAGCCAGTATAGTGCTCAGTATAGCTAGTATAGTGCTCTGTATAGCCAGTATAGTGCTCAGTATAGCCAGTATAGTGCTCAGTATAGCTAGTATAGTGCTCAGTATAGCCAGTATAGTGCTCAGTATAGCTAGTATAGTGCTCAGTATAGCTAGTATAGTGCTCAGTATAGCCAGTATAGTGCTCAGTATAGCCAGTATAGTGCTCAGTATAGCCAGTATAGTGCTCAGTATAGCCAGTATAGTGCTCAGTATAGCCAGTATAGTGCTCAGTATAGCTAGTATAGTGCTCAGTATAGCCAGTATAGTGCTCAGTATAGCTAGTATAGTGCTCAGTATAGCTAGTATAGTGCTCTGTATAGCTAGTATAGTGCCCAGTATAGCCAGTATAGTGCTCAGTATAGCTAGTATAGTGCTCAGTATAGCCAGTATAGTGCTCAGTATAGCTAGTATAGTGCTCAGTATAGCTAGTATAGTGCTCTGTATAGCTAGTATAGTGCTCAGTATAGCTAATATAGTGCTGAGTATAGCTAGTATAGTGCTCAGTATAGCTAGTATAGTGCTCAGTATAGCTAGTATAGTGCTCTGTATAGCTAGTATAGTGCCCAGTATAGCCAGTATAGTGCTCAGTATAGCTAGTATAGTGCTCAGTATAGCCAGTATAGTGCTCAGTATAGCTAGTATAGTGCTCAGTATAGCTAGTATAGTGCTCTGTATAGCTAGTATAGTGCTCAGTATAGCCAGTATAGTGCCCAGTATAGCCAGTATAGTGCTCAGTATAGCTAGTATAGTGCTCTGTATAGCTAGTATAGTGCTCAGTATAGCTAGTATAGTGCTCAGTATAGCTAGTATAGTGCTCAGTATAGCTAGTATAGTGCTCAGTATAGCTAGTATAGTGCTCAGTATAGCTAGTATAGTGCACAGTATAGGTAGTATAGTGCTTGGTATAGCTAGTATAGTGCTCGGTATAGCTAGTATAGTGCCCAGTATAGCTAGTATAGTGCCCAGTATCGCTAGTATAGTGCTCAGTATAGCTAGTATAGTGTGCAGTATAGGTAGTATAGTGCCAGGTATAGCTAGTATAGTGCTCAGTATAGCCAGTATAGTGCTCAGTATAGCTAGTATAGTGCCCAGTATAGCTAGTATAGTGCCCAGTATAGCCAGTATAGTGCTCAGTATAGCTAGTATAGTGCTCAGTATAGCCAGTATAGTGCTCAGTATAGCCAGTATAGTGCTCAGTATAGCTAGTATAGTGCTCTGTATAGCTAGTATAGTGCTCAGTATAGCCAGTATAGTGCCCAGTATAGCCAGTATAGTGCTCAGTATAGCTAGTATAGTGCTCTGTATAGCTAGTATAGTGCTCAGTATAGCTAGTATAGTGCTCTGTATAGCTAGTATAGTGCTCAGTATAGCTAGTATAGTGCTCTGTATAGCTAGTATAGTGCTCTGTATAGCTAGTATAGTGCTCAGTATAGCTAGTATAGTGCTCAGTATAGCTAGTATAGTGCTCAGTATAGCTAGTATAGTGCTCAGTATAGCTAGTATAGTGCTCAGTATAGCTAGTGAAGTGCCCCAGTTTAGCTAGTATAGTGCCCCATTATAGCTAGTATAGTGCCCCATTATAGCTAGTATAGTGCCCCATTATAGCTAGTATAGTGCCCCATTATAGCTAGTATAGTGCCCCATTATAGCTAGTATAGTGCCCCATTATAGCTTGTATAGTGCCCCATTATAGCTTGTATAGTGCCCCAGTATAGCTTGTATAGTGCCCCATTATAGCTTGTATAGTGCCCTAGTATAGCTTGTATAGTGCCCAATATAGCTAGCATAGTGCCCCATATAGCCAGCATAGTGCCCCAGTATGGGTGGGTAGGTGGGTGGGTAGGTGCTGTCCCTCCCCGCTCCCCCGCGGCCGCCGCTGCTATTACCTTAGGCGGCGCCGCTTCCTCTATCCCCGTCCTCCTCCGGTAACTCATTCACAGCAGCGCGCCCCCGCTGCTGTGATGACGAGGAAACCATAGAGAGCGGCTTCCTGTAGCGGCGATGCCGTTACTATGGGAACCGCTCTCTATGGTTTCCTGCGTCATCACAGCAGCGGGGGGCGCGCTGCTGTGAATGAGTTACCGGAGGAGGACGGGGATAGGAAGCGGCGCCGCCTAAGGTAAATAGCAGCAGCGGCCGCGGGGGGAGCGGGGAGGGACAGCACCTATACACCCACCCACCCACCCATGACTCGCAAGCAAGCCGACCCCCCAACTTTTGGCCCACTTTTGGGGGGTCAAAATTTCGGCTTGCTTGCGAGTATATACGGTACTCACAAAGGTAGGTTGTGTAAGAGGCAACCAACCATGTGAAGCAGGTGGAGAGAACAAGCCCGTCTCCACTCGGGTGCAAGGTGGTCGCACTCTTGGTAAAAAGGAAGGAGCTAGTACTACTAGTGGCTTAGCCACTGTAGACTGTCACTTAGGGCCAGTTTCCACTACACGCAGAATGGATGCAGAAAAACTGACTCCAATGAATGCCAATAGGCCTGTTTCCACTAAACGCGATTTTTCTGATGCAGCTTTTCCCATAGACATTCATTGGAGTCAGTTTTCCTGCTTTTATTCTGCATACAATCTGCGTGTAGTGGAAACAGGCCCTTTAACACTTAGTCAGTTGCTCTCAGTTAAAATGGAAAGAAAACTGATTTGCAAAGTAATGCCCATGTTTTCCTATGGCACCTTTCACACTTAACGCGTTTTAATTGAAATCTTCTTCCCAATGCACTGCTATGGAAAAATCACTAATTGTCAGACTCCACCTTGCAATCATAGGTAGCATGGCTGTTCTGACTCTGCCCCAAGCCTTTCTTACCATTAAAGGGGCACTATCGCGGAAAATTGTAAAATTTTAAATATGTGCAAACATAGACAAATAAGAAGTATGTTTTTTCCAGAGTGAAATGAGCCACGAATTACTTATCTCCTATGTTGCTGTCACTTACAGTAGGTAGCAGAAATCTGACAGAAGTGACAGGTTTTGGACTAGTCCATCTCTGCATAGGGGACTCTCAGCAAGGCTTTTATTCTTTATAAAAATATTCCCTAAAAAGGATTTAAACAATGATGCTGGCCAGCGTCCCTGCTTGCTACACAGTTTTTTGGCAGTAGGACAGAGCAACTGCCATTCACTAAGTGCTTTTGAAAATAAATTCCTGAGAATACCCCAGGAAGAGATGGACTAGTCCAAAACCTGTCGCTTCTGTCAGATTTCTACTACTTATTGTAAGTGACAGCAACGTAGGAGAAAAGTAATTTGTGGCTCATTTTACTCTGGAAAAAACATACTTCTTATTTGTGTATGTTTGCACGTATTTTAAATTTTATAATTTTTCCCCATGGTGCCCCTTTAAGTTCTTGGGTTGCTTGTGGAAGCCAAGTCAACCAACATGAACTCACATCAACCATGAGAACCCTCCAACTTCAGGTTGGTAGTCATGCTAATGTTTGTACTCATGACCCAGTTGCTCTAAGACAAAAGCAGTACTCGCTTACCTACCATGTTTCTTTCTTGTCATCGTGATACATCAGTGACGTCTGTATGCTCTCTGTTCCTCAGACTGCGGCTGTCGCGCTCTCCTCCCTCATCCACGCCCTCGAAGAGATGGAGATGGTCGCCATTGTGCGCTATGCTTACGACAGGAGGTCTAATCCTCAAGTGGGCGTGGCTTTCCCCATGATCAAGGAGAAGTATGAGGTACTGTTCAGCTGTCTGAGACGTTGGTGATCTGCCTCACATACAGCCTTTTAGACTATGAACTAAGATACTGAAGCTGGATTTTGATTGGCTGTTGGGTCAACCAGCTGTTCTAAAACAACAGAGATGCATTTGTTATATCAGATATAAGGTTGCAGTTGTTATATGGGGGAATGAGGCTGCAATGGTTATGCTGGATACACACGTTGAGATTTCCCGTTCGATTCCCAGGATCGAACGGATCAAATCGATTATTTCCAACATGCTCGATTCGGATTTCGATCGTTTATGCCGTCGATTAGGCATACTTAACATGCAAATCGACGGCAGAAACGATCGAAATCCGAATCGAGCATGTTGGAAATAATTGATTCGATCCGTTCAATCCCGGGAATCGAACTGGAAATCTCAACATGTGTATCCAGCATTATATGGGGGGGACATGAGGCTGCAGTTGTTATATGGGGGGACATGAGGCTGCAGTTGTTATATGGGGGCATGAGACTGTAGTTGTTATATGGGCATTTATGCTGCAGTTATATGGGGGCATGAGGCTGCAGTTATATGGGGGCATGAGGCTGCAGTTATATGGGGGCATGAGGCTGCAGTTATATGGGGGCATGAGGCTGCAGTTATATGGGGGGCGTGAGGCTGCAGTTATATGGGGGGGCGTGAGGCTGCAGTTATATGGGGGGCGTGAGGCTGCAGTTATATGGGGGGCGTGAGGCTGTTGTTATATGGGGGCATGAGGCTGCAGTTGATATATGAGGACATGAGACTGGTTGATATATGGGGGCATAAGGCTGCAGTTGTTATATGGGGGAATGGGGCTGTTGGTATATTGGGGAATGGGACTGCAGTCACATGAGGGGCCGCACTTGTGTTAGGGGAAGAAAATTACTCACTCTCTCTCAGTCTGCTGTATTATATGAGTGTGTTTCTGCTTTCTCCCCCAGTGTCTCGTGTACATCCAGCTGCCATATATGGAAGATCTCCGGCAGTATATCTTCTCTTCCCTCGGCAACAACAAGAAGTTCCAACCATCAGGTAGAGCCGCCTGATTTTCCTTGTCTCGATGAATTTTAATTATCATAGCATTTCAGCATGGTGGCGTGGTCCCCGGTTCGAATCCCAGCAAGGTCAACATCTGACAGGATTTTGTATGTACTCCCTGTGTCTGGGTGGGTTTCCTCCTGGCACTCAGTTTCCTCCCACATCCCAAAAACATACAGTTAATTGGCTTCTGCCTAAATTGGCCCTATACTACGATACATACACTACACGATACATACATAGACTAGGGTAGGTATAAGATTGTGAGCCTCTCTGAGGGACAGTTAGTGACAAGACAATATACTCTGTACAGCGCTGCGTAATATGTCGGCACTATATAAATGAAATGTCATTATGATTATGCATGTCCATGTATTACACTGTTGTAGCTCGTTAGCACTACTGTACTTTGCTGCATACCCCTGACAAAGTGGTGAACCATGTTGGGTGTATTTGTGAGGTGGTGATGTGTGTTATTTGACTGTTCTATTAGAGAGGGGAGAGAAACAAGGACCCTTTAAGTAATTAGGAAGGCTAGCACCGCTGCTACAAGGGCTTCAGTGATTTCATTTTCTTTCTGTCACTGTTATATTCGATTTAAAGAGAAACTCCGACAAAAAAATTGGACTTTATCCCAATCAATAGCTGATACCCCCATTTACATGAGAAATCTATTCCTTTTCACAAACAGACCATCAGGGGGAACTGTATGACTGATATTGTGATGAAACCCCTCCCATAAGAAAAGTTCAAACTTTTGGCAGTTTCCTGTCTGTGAACCTTGTTGCATTGTGGGAAATAGCTGTTTACAGCTGTTTCCAGCTGCCAAAAACCATGCAGCAGCTACATCACCTGCCAACAGTAAAATGTTCACTGGAGTTCCTCTTTAACCACTTCGCCGCCCGGGTACAGTATATCTACGCTCCTTTGGACTTCACTTCCCCGCCCGGAGCATAGATATACGCACCTACCGCCGTTGCTCGCGCTCCCGCTCGCACTCCCGCGATCGTGCGCGCCGCCGCCCGCTCGCCCGGAGATCAATGAACGGGAAAATCCATTCCCGTTCGTTGATCTCTGCCCCGCAATGATCGGCCTGCTTCTACGAGAAGCAGCGCGATCATTGTGAAAAAACTCAGTTTCCCAGCCTCCCTTCCTGCAAGCGTCCTTCCGACACTTGCAGGACACCTGAAAAAAATGTGGCCATCTTGTGGCCAAAAAGTAATACTACACCCCCAAAAAATGTTCACATACAAATACATTATTTTCACTATTCATTTTAACTCATTAACTCCCACACTCCCCAATTGTTACCAATTTTTTTTTTTTGTAATATTAAAATTAAAAAAATTTACAATAAAAAAAAAAAAAAACTTAAATAGTTACCTTAGGGACTGAAATCTTTAAATATTTATATCAAGAGAGTAAAACACTGTTACTTTATAAACTATGGGCTTGTAATTAGGGATAGACACAAAACTGAAAAAAATGCACCTTTATTTGCAAATAAAATATTGGCGCCAAACATTGTGATAGGGACATAATTTAAATGGTGTAATAACTGGGACAAATGGGCATATACGTTACATGGATTTTAATTACATTAGCATGCATTATTTAAAAACTATAATGGCGGAAAACTGAAAAATGTTTTTTTTTCCAAATGTTTTCCTATTTTCCCATTAAAACACATTTAGAATAAAATAATTCTTGGCATTATGTCCCACCTAAAGAAAGCCTAATTGGTGGTGAAAAAAACAAGATCTAGTTCATTTCATTGCGATAAGTAATTATAAAGTTATAGGCGAATGAATGTAAGGAGCGCTGAAAGGAGAAAATTGCTCGGATGCTGAAGGGGTAAAACCCCTCAGTTGTGAAGTGGTTAAAGATGAACTCCAGTGAACATATTACTGTTGGCAGGTGATGTAGCTGCTGCATGGTTTTTGGCAGTTGTAAACAGCTGTAAACAGCTATTTACCACAAGAGTTTGAACTTTTCTTGTGGGAGGGGTTACTTGTGGGAGGGGTTTCACCACAATATCAGTCATACAGCGCCCCCTGATGGTCTGTTTGTGAAAAGGAATAGATTTCTCATGTAAAAGGGGGTATCAGCTACTGATTGGGATAAAGTCCAATTTTTGGTCGGAGTTTCTCTTTAAGCTCACCCATCTAATATTAAAAAATTTAGTGATATTTACTGAAATTTAAAGAAAACCTGAAAAAAAATGTACAATGAATTGTATGTGTAGTACAGATAACGAATAGAAAATTAGTAGCAAAGAAAAGAGTCTAATATTTAAATGTTTTCTTTTTTCTTTAACAACATTGCATCATTCTGTCACAGTTGCAGTTTACAAACCACAGTCTGTCTTTTAAGCTATAAAGCAAAGCAAAACTAATGTCCCTTTGAACTTCCCTGCAGTAAAACCTTATCAATATGTCTTTCAATGTTTCTTAGGCTGTTTACGTGCTTCAGGAAACAGGACTGTATTGGACCCAAGTTGGGTGGAATAGTTCAGAGAAGCTCTTTTGCATAGATAACAAGTGAAGTTTTTTTAAACTCTGACTGTACTGGAAAACAATCTTGAGACTCTTTTCTTTGCTGCTAATGTTCTATTTCTTAGCTGTACTACACATGCAATCAATTATATTATAAGTTTATTTATTACTTCGGGTTTGCTTTTAAGTTTTACTGACACAATTGCGATTGTGTCCCCTTTGTAAATCAGACATTGCGCATACAATAAAATACAATATGTGCCTGTCTGATCTACTAATTCATGGTTTTGACCTCATCCGCCCAAAAATTGCTGCACCCCACTAGTGCTATGATATTTTCCTGAAGGCATGCAGGGCCCACATTACTAGTTTGTTTGTTTTTTTTTTGCTTGGTGCACTGCTGTGATGTAAAACAAAAGTTTGCTTTCTTAAAACTGAAAGAATTTGCGATAATTCAGGTTGGAGTGAGCTTGAGATGTCTCCCAGGCATCACTGTTGAATATATGCAAATTAACTATTGTTACCCTTAGAAGCTAAACACACCTCCAGAACCGCTGGAATGCAATGATGTGTCAGCTTGTTAATTTGTACAGAGCCATAATAATCCAACATGCATACAGACTGTTTTGGATTGTTTGATCTTCATCAGTGCATGGCATGGATTAATTTGGCTCTATGGAGTAGGGCTTGTAACACCGAGAGGTACAGACTAACCAGCAAGCTCATGGTGACCCAGAACTCATTGGAGTGTGTAAGGGACTACAATGGTCCTAAAAGCCCCCTTACTATAATGCTATGGAAAACAAAAGTTAGCTTTCTTAAAACAGAATATGCAATAATTCAGAGTGAGCTCCGAGATGTCTCCCACAATGCATCACTGCTGAATATATGCAAATTAACCGTTGTTGCCCTTAGAAACTAAACACAACTCATTGGAGTGTGTAAGGGGCTGCAATAGTAAGGGGGCTTTTAGGACCATTGTAGCCCCTTACACACACCAATGAGTTCTGGGTCACCATGAGCTTGCTGGTTAGTCTGTACCTCTGGGTTTTTCAAGTCCTACTCCGTAGAGCTAAATTAATTCATGCCATGCACTGATGAGGATCAACCAATCTGAAACCTTCTGTATGCATGTTGGATTATTATGGCTCTGTACTAATTACAAGCTGACACATCATTGCACTCCAGCGGATCTGATGCTGTCATGCTTCTAGCATTGCGATGATGCGGAGGCTGCATGTCGCTGTCCTGTATCGGCGTGACTGTATGTTCTCTCCCATCTGCAGACCAGCAGCTCTCCGCCGTGGACTCCCTAATCGACAGCATGAGTTTGGTGCAGGACGACGATGACGGTGTGGAAGATCTGTTCAAACCCACCAAAATCCCCAACCCCCACTTCCAGAGACTTTTCCAGGTAAGAGATGGCGGGGAAGGGAGGCTGGTACTGATTTATATTAAAGAAAACCTGTAACTAAAATAAGTTCCCCTGGGGGGTACTTACCTCGGGTGGGCGAAGCCTCCGGATCCTATCGTGGCTTCCCCTGTCCTCCTGTGTCCCGCGGCGGTCTCGCTGTGCCCCTCCGAACAGCAGGGATGTAAATATTTACCTTCCCGGCTCCAGCGCAGGCGCAGTATCAGCTCTCCGCTCGGGGATAGGCGGAACTAGCCATTCGCTGTCAGTTTGCTCTCCTGCGCACCGACAGCAGTGGACCCGACAGAGATCGGCTATTTCTATTTCCGTGCTGAGAGCCGCAACAGCGCCCCCACTGGAGCCGGGAAGGTAAATATACCAAGCCTTGTCAGGCTTGTCGAGCCAGGATTCTGGGACACTTCGGGGAAGCCAGAGCTGGATTGCCTGCAGCTACAGGGGAGGGGGAAGCCTCATTGGGACCCTGAGGCTCCCCCCTCCCGAGGTAAGTTTCTCCCAGGGGACGTTTTTTGTTTAGTACAGGGTCTCTTTAAAGAGAAACCAGGGAAGAGGGAAAAACATAAAATGAAGAAGGAAACCTCTGGAACCAGGAAAATTAAAGTGGACCTGAACTCTTGCACAGGACAGAAGGAAAACATTGAGAAATTCACCCTGTATGTATTTAGAGAGTTTAGCCTAATTCCCCCTCACCTGTGACTCATCACTAGAGATGTCGGCCGACGAACAACTCACCCTGTACTACTTCCGGGTCGCTATGACCCGGAGTAGTACGGCTGCGCTGGGCCGTCGGTGTGCATCATGAGTGACGTCACGCTCATGCGCAGAGATTGCCCGGCAACAGGCGCGTGATCAAAGCCACGCACCGCCGGCCCAGCGCAGCCGTACTACTCCGGGTCATAGCGACCCGGAAGTAGGAGTGGCCCATAGAGGTTCGCTGGCGAATGGTTCTCCAACATCTCTATTTATCACAACTGTAATTTGATCTCTCAGCTGTGTCAGCCTAGGAATCTTCTAATCCATGGCAGAGCAGGTAATTTGTAAACACAGGATGTTAACCCTACAGTATGTCTGCTTCTATGAAAGACACACTGCAAATGTATTGTAGGATTTGTATCAGCTGTAACAACCACTTTATCCACCACTACAGTATATCTACGTCCTCTATGACTTCATCTAAGCCACGAGTCAGTAGATATACGTCTTGTAGCAGAAGCAGTGCTGTGCAGGATTGGGCTTGCTCCTGTGCACATTTCTGGCACTATCTCATGCAGCACTAATTGGTGAAAGGGAATATATGTTCCCTGAGCTAATGAGATTGATTTTTACCATTAAAAATACTTTTTTAAGTTCATAGAGAAAAATACACACTGTAGCATTATTTCAGAATCAAATATCTTCACCATAAATTGTGACAGGAACATAATCTAAGTTTTGTGATAAGCAGTAAGAATAGCCAAACAAAATGTGTGTTTTTTATCTACAGCAGCACTTTTTATTTTTAAACTGGAATTGATAAAACTGAGAAATGTTTTTTTTTCTATTTTATTCCTTGTTTCCCATTAAAATTCATAGAAAACAAAATTGTTCAAGGGAAAAAATGCCATACAATCAAAGCCTAGTTTGCCTTGAAAAAAAAATAAAATAAATATATATATATATATATATATATATATATATATATATATATATATATATATATATATATATATATATATATATATTTCATTTCTGTGTCCTATGTTGGGATAAAGTTATTTCTGATTAAATAAGGACATAGCTAAACTGTCATAACTGCTCTGGTCCATAAGTGGGAAACAAGGTCTGGATTCCAAGGTTAACCTCCGAGCACAGACCCGGGTCCCTGTGTGTCATATTAGTACATTGCTGCTCTGCTAATCTGCAGATAAGCTCTCCTGCAGGCTGCCTTGACCCCGACCCCAGTGTAAGGCCCTGGGACTTGGCGTGACTGATCACCTGACTGCCGCTATCAGCGGAACAATCAGCGCTGGCCCCGGCATTAAAGAGAACCCGAGGTGGGTTTGAAGAATATTATCTGCATACAGAGGCTGGATCTGCCTATACAGCCCAGCCTCTGTTGCTATCCCAAACCCCCCTAAGGTCCCCCTGCACTGTGCAATCCCTCATAAATCACAGCCACGCTGCTGACACACAGCTTGTCAGAGCTGGCTGTGTTTATCTCTATAGTGTCAGTCTGCTGCTCTCCCCGCCTCCTGCAGAACTCCGGTCCCCACCTGCATCCCTTCCCTCCCTGCTGATTGGAGGGAAGGGACGGGGGCAGGGACTGGAGCTATGCAGGAGGCGGGGGAGAAGCTGAGACTGACACTACAGATGTAAACACAGCCTCACAGCACGGCTGTGATTTATGAGGGATTGCAGAGTGCAGGGGGACCTTAGTGGGGTTTGGGATAGCAACAGAGGCTGGGCTGTATAGGCAGATCCAGCCTCTGTATCCAGATAACATTCTTTAAACACAACTCGGGTTCTCTTTAAGACAATGGCCACTTCTTGCGCTATTCAATCTCTTGTGAAGTAATGACAGGTTCCAGCTGTTGCTATGGCAGCCAGAGATGGCGACCTGTGTCGTCACTACAACCGGCGATGTGGTGTGGGATGCTGAGAAAGAAAGCCCGGAGAGTTTGGGACGCAGACAACTTGGATCACTCTGGGGTTGAAGCGGACCTGAACTCAGAACTTCCTCTCTGCTCTAAAAGATAAGCAACAGCATAATAACCTTTACAGAAAAATATTTATTTGTTACAGCTGATACAAATCCTGCAATAAATCTGCAGTCTGTCTACTTCCTGCTTTCATGGAAGCAGAGAAGATTCCTGAGCTGACACAGCTGAGAGATCAAATTGCAGTTGTGATTGGTCGCAGATAAGGGGGAAGTAGAAAGGCTAAACTCTCTAAATACATACAGGGTGCATTTCTCTGTTTTTCTTCTGTCCTGTGCAAGAGTTCAGGGCCACTTTACAGCCAGGAATTCAGGAGAATCTCAGTAATCTCTGATACAGTAACCCTCTGGCTAGAGTAAAGTCTTTAGGTCCCTGCAATGCGTCTGTATAAATATACAATGTATGGCTAATTCTGATTTATTAAACAACTTTGCCAGATCCCTTAAAGGGACTCCGAGCAGTGCAGAAACTATGGAAAGATGCATATCATTTTAAAGCTCTCTTTCTCCTCTTGCCAATGATATATAACCCGTTGCCCTACGCCTTTTAGTTTTCGCTATTTTCGCGATTGAAATTGCCGCGGACGCGATTTCAATCGCGAAAATAAAGAAAACTAAAAGGCGTAGAGCGACGATTTAGGTGTCGCCAGAAAGAGGAGAAAGAGAGCTTTAAAATGATATCCATCTTTCCATAGTTACATTGTATTACACAGGGCGACTTTTTCTGCTGAATGGAGCTGCTGACACTGGGGAAAGTGTCGTCCTGTGTAATACAAGTAACTATGGAAAGATGGATATCATTTTAAAGCTCTCTTTCCCCTCTTTCTGGCGACATCTAAATCGTCGCTCTACGCCTTTTAGTTTTCTTTATTTTCGCGATTGAAATCGCGGCCGCGGCAATTTTAATCGCGAAAATAGCGAAAACTAAAAGGCATAGGGCGGCGGTTTATATATCATTGGAAAGAGGAGAAAGAGAGCTTTAAAATGATATGCATCTTTCCATAGTTTCTGCACTGCTCGGAGTCCCTTTAAAGTTTGCTATAAAGTGATTCTACTGTAATTTTATTATATCGGGCAGTTTACGAGGAGATTTTATACATGTCAACTTGTTTTTGTGTGCTTTTGATATCGTTCTGTTTTGATTCCACGCACATTGATTAGCCGCTGTCCAGACAAGATATTTTCAGTCTGCAGCCTCCCTCCCCATCCCATGAGTCTTGCATGATGAGATTCAAGAGACACTGAAGCGAGAAAAAAAATATGATATAATGAATTGGTTGTGTACTATGAATAATTACTAGAAGATTAGCAGCAAAGAAAATATTCTCATATTTTTATTTTCAGGTATACAGTGTTTTTTCTAACATTGCATCACTCTATAATATGTGCAGATTACACAACACTCAGCATTCAAAATGAGTCTTTCAGAGCAGTCTGTGAAGTAATGACCTCTCCTCTAGCAGAGGAAAAGTAAATAGTCCAGGAACAGTTGAGATAATAAAAGTCAGATAACAGCCCTCTCCACGACTTTGAAAGTCGTAGAGATTAATGGCTTTTTTGCATAGAGATAACAACTGGAGTTTCTTAACTCTTCCTGTACTGCAAACAATTAGAGTGATGTATCTGATCTTAATGTTTTATTTCTTAGCTGTACTACACATACAAATCATAATATCATCATTTTTTTTTCGCTTCAGTGTCTCTTTAAAGCCTCTTTCACAGTGCGACGTTAAAGTCTCACGGTAAAACAACATTTAACGCAGAATAACTCACTGCAATGAAAAAATCAATGCCCTGTTCACAGTGCACACGTTGCGTTGGTGTCTAACGCTGCACGGTAAGTGAAAGTGCTGCATGCTGTGCGTTATACACGTTATTAGCTGCGTTGGACTGTTTGCACATGCTCAGTAATGACTTGGAAGCATACTTTTCATTGCCTGTATGCGACCATAACGGGGCATTAAGCTGCGTTGCGACTTTTTTGGGACATTGCGTTGTAATTTGCGTTGCGACTATAACGGCGCATCAAAACCTAACATCCTACTGCGAAAGAAGCCCTAGGCTTTGTTCACATCTAATATCGAAATCGTTGTCACCAGCGATTTTCGTTTTTTTTTTCACTCCCCGCCCTCCTCCTCCCAGCGCTCCACTGCGTTCTGTAAGCTCTTTTGCAGGGTGACGTCCGTCAGGAACTGAACTCTTTCACCGGGAAATGAATAAATACAATGTATTTATTCATAAAAGTGTGAACATAATCGCCGGAAAAAGCAATTTGTGGGCGTTTTGCGGTTTTCCTATACCTTCCATTGTAGCAAAATCGCCCAAAAATGGTACATGCAGCGCTTTGCTGAGCGGAAAGCGGCCGAAACGCGCTGATATGAACTATACAGTAAGGATTCCTTGCACTAGCGATTTCAGGGTGTTTTTAAAAATTGCTAGCATTAAAAAAAAATGCAAAACGCCCTTGGTCTGAACAAGCTCTTAAAGTTTAAAGAACGCTGTAAACGTAAAGGACCACTAACGCAAAAAAAAAATTTGTAAAATTTAAAATACATGAAAACACGTACCAATAAGAAGTACATTTCTTCCAGAGTAAAATGAGCCATAAATTACTTTTCTCATAAGTTGCTGTCACTTACAGTAGGTAGTAGAAATCTGACCAGGACTGACAGGTTTTGGACTAGTCCATCTACTGCTGGGGGATTACAAAAGCACTTGACAGGAAGTGTTGGACTAAGCAACTGCCATTTACTAAGTGCTTTTGAAAATAAAGATAACCCTGAGACTGTAGTGTAGAGGAGTTAAGTGTTGGTGAAAGACACGGCATGTTCTCTTTAAACATAACTTTTATTTAAATATTTCAGTGCTTACAGCACAAGGCGTTCCACCCAGATGAGCCCCTCCCACCCATCGAGCAGCATCTCCTCGACATGCTGGAAGCCCCGGCCGAGGTGAAAGCCAATTGTAAGGAGGCCTTGGCCAAGGTGAAGACCTGCTTCCCCCTGCAGGAGGCCACCAAGAGGAAAGAGCAGAAGACGGCACAGGATATATTCCAAGACAAGTATGTCCCACGCTGGTGGCTTTCACTTTCCCATTCCGTCTCTGATTTTAGGCCTCTATTGCTTAGCTTTGGAAGGCTTTTTGATTCTGGTAGGTGTCACCTTTAAAGAGTACCAGTAATGGGGCAAAAAAAAAAAAAAAAGTTACATGCTCACCTGAGAAGGGGGAAGGCTCTGGATCCTATAGAGCAGTGCTGTCCGACTTCATGGGCTGGGTGTGTGTCTAGAACCGGATTTTTCGGCTGGAGGGGGCGGAGCCAAGCGCAAACAAAAGGTGGGCCTGCCAGAGGAGGGGAAATTACACAAAAAAAAGAGTCCGGGCAAGTGAGTGCAGCCTGGGGGCCGCCAGTTGGACAGCCTCTGCTATAGAGCCTTCCCAGTCCTCTCTGTGTCCCCTTGTTCCACTGCCGGGCCCCCGATACGTTGATTCGACTTTAATGTCGATGAAGCCTATGGGTCTCCCTGTAAAGCTTTGGAAGCTCTCCAGTCTCCGAGTACTTCTGATGATAAGCGGCACCATACTGAGCATGCAAGAGAGCGGACTCCAGCGTTCGCAGTATGGAAACACTCATCTTCGGAAGTTCTTGGAGAAACGAGTATTTTCATTAGCTACACACATTTTTCTGATTAGTAGATTTCATCATTTTCTTTTGCACCACCCCATTCCCTCCTTCTCTGACTGATTGCCAGTGCAAACTGCAAAGGAGAGAGGGAGAGAAATGCAGAAAAGCTCTCCCACACAGCAGGCAGCTTCAGTATGTACAGGTCATCATGGCAGGAGGGTTTATTGGTACGATTATATAAATTTCAGCTGCCATATTAATGATTGCTCTATGGGGAGCTTCTCAATTTCCTTTTCAAGGTGTGTTTCCAATGAATAGAGTTTTCAGACAGCTATTTACTGGCAGTAATTGTGTTCCTAAATGAGGCACATGTGGTATCATTTTAACCATGACGAGTTGTAGAAAACATTTTGGTGTGTTTTTGAAGCTTAAACCCACATCATGTAAAAAAATATATGGGGACAACTCAATTCAGTATAAAAAGTAATTTTTAAAATTATGATCAAACTTCTGAATGTTTTAGCAAAACGACAGGAGACGTATGTGGTGACATTTTAACCTTATAAGTAGTATAATAGATTTTAGGGTTGAGGCCTATGTCTTGTGTTTTCTTTTTAGTGACAAACTGAATCAAAAGCAATAACATTTTCACATATTCTGTACCAAAATAAAAGACTTGCAAATAAAAACTAAGTGACATAATATGAAAGAAAATACATATATTGTGACCTTAGGAACTTGGCTTTTTAAGTATGTATGCCATGAGGGTATATTACTATTATTTTTTCAAATTAGATCTTGTAATCATTGACGGTGTACAATGAGAAAGCAAAAAAAAAAAAAAACTGAAAAATACACCTTTATTTTCAAATACAATATTGTCCCCATACATTGTACTAGGAACATAATCTAAATATTGTAATAACCAGGATGGATGAGCTAATAAAATGTGTGGGTTTAACGTCACCTATTGTTAGCACTGTTGAGTATAAAGCTATAATAGATGTATAAGGAGAGAAAGTGTGTTTTTTTTTTTCTATTTTTTTTCCCTTTAATTTCCCTTTAAAATGCATAGAAAACAAGGTAATTGCTAAACAAAAATATCACCCACTTAAAGCCTAAATGTCCTGAAAAGAATAATATATAGATCATTTAGGTGTGATAAGTAGTAATAAAGTTATTGGCGAATGAATGGGAGCAGCACTGATATGTGAAAATTGCTCTGGGGCTGGTGATGAATGCTTAAAATAAAATAACAAAGAAGTTCCAGTTCTGTATAAATGGGCGTCTCGGCATATAAAGTCCGTTACCTCGTTATATGTCCGCCTGTTAGAGCGGTGTGACAGCGAGACGAGCAATTCGGTTAACCTGCGCAGATCGCTGCTCCTTCCCTCTCTTTGTTCCTCTGTTGATTCTGCTCGGATTCACACTCGCCATCTCGCTAATCGCTTGTCCTTAAATCCCCGTGTCACATTGTCTGTGGCATTCTCCAGGCCTGAAGGGTTACGCCTGCCGCTGGAGTCTCTGCCTCTCGCAATGTGAGAAGAGACGGCTCGAGCTTGGCTTATAATTAGCAGCTGCTCGGCTAAATGTCACGGACCAATTACACCTGTCTGGCACTTGTAAAACAGAGTGCTAAGTATGCCATCTATTCTATCTCTTGCTTTCCCCCTCTCTGCTGACAGTCTGCCTGCTAGAGAATGGAAGAAGCAATGGCGAAATCTCAGGGGTTGATAAACCACGGTTCTCTGCTGTAGCCATCTCTGGACACGACAGCCGGTGACACCTGGGGTCACGGTTAAAGGACAACCGAGGTGACATGTGAGATGATGAGATAGACATGTGTATGTATAGTGCCAGGCACACAAATAACTATGCTGTGTTTCTTTTTTTCTTTCTCTGCCTGAAAGAGTTAAACATCAGGTATTTAAGTGAAATTTTCTGCCCAGGTCGGACTGGTAGTAATTACAGCCATAAAACACTTTCCTGTCAGTCCTGAGAGCTGAAAAGAGATAAAAATGGTCAATATTTCATAGATTTGAGCTCTGGCATACTTCAATGAAGGTGTTATTGAGCAGAGAAAATGAAAAAGTAAAAACTTAAAAACTAGATTTAAAGCGGACCCAAACCAAGCATTTTTTCAGTTCCAAATATTTAGTTGCACCACTCTGACACATACAAAGATAAATAAACACTCCTTCAAGCCTATGAGCATTTCAGTGCATGCTTTTCACCCTTCTCTTTCCATAACTAGGGTTACACAGGTGGCAGCCATTAGCAATTCCTCCTTTGCCGGACACCTCCTACTCCACCAGACTGCCGAATTCTGTCCCGGCAATATGAAAGGAAGGGAGGGGTTCCTCCAATAAATGTAACATATTTTATATTTGTCATCATGCAGCTGAAAAAAGGCTCTTATTTTTTTATAAGTTAGAAAATAGATTTTATTTCTGAAATCTTGTATTTTTAATTTGGGTCCTCTTTAAATATAAAATAAAACTATGGGTTATCTTAAAAAAAAAAAAGTCATTTTAGGAGAAGGAGCATGGATACAATTGTTCTTCTCATCAGTTTTTCACCTATAAGCTGCCCAGTAACGGCCCGATTTCAAGCAAAAAATCATTTGAGCGTTTAGATATTTCTGATCAGAAGTGAAATATCGATTGGTGCCATTACAGGTTAAAAAAATCTGTAATTGATCTTTTTTTTGTAATTGGACGTAATCATAAGGTATTGATTGGTTATGATCGTAATGTCTCATTTTAACCAATCTGTGACAGAATATGACAAGTTTACGATCAGAAGTGAACGATTCTTTCCTTGAAGAGAATATTGCTGAGGAGAAAGATTTTTAGCTATGGCGTCTCTGGTGATTTTTCTCTCCAAAATGAGTCTTTCAAAGATGCAGAAGCGGAAGATTGGACTTGCACTAGCTGCATACATACTGGTTGACGAAGAAAAGAAAAACATTTCTAAAATGTATTATGCAACTATTATGCGTTTCCTTAAAGGGGCACTATGGAGAAAAATTGTAAAATTTAAAATATGTGCAAACATAGACAAATAAGAAGTATGTTTTTTCCAGAGTAAAATGAGCCATAAATTACTTTTCTCCTATGTTGCGGTCCCTTACAGTAGGTAGTAGAAATCTGATAGAAGTAGCAGGTTTTGGACTAGTCCATCTCTTCATAGGGGATTCTTAGCAAGGCTTCTATTTTTTATAAAGATATTCCCTAGAAAGGAATTAAATGATGCTGGCCAGCTTCCCTGCTCGCTGCACAATTTTTTGGCAGTTGGACACAGCAACTGCCGTTCACTAAGTGCTTTTAAAAAATAAATAAATCCCTGAGAATCCCCTATGAAGAGATGGACTAGTCCAAAACCTGTCGCTTCTGTCAGATTTCTACTACGTACTGTAAGTGACAGCAACAAAGAAGAAAAGTAATTTATGGCTCATTTTACTCTGGAAAAAAATACTGCTTCTTTGTATATGTTTGCACATATTTAAAATTGTACAATTTTTCGCCATAGTGCCCCTTTAATATTTTTCAATTAATATTGACCAAAAGAAAAAAACCACACACACAATGTCATTTTACAATCAAAATTATTCTCTTTATATTGTTAATGTCACGGAATGCCAATTAAACTATTAACACACAAAAAAAAGGATTTAGTTGAGAAAAATCGTTCACTACACCATCAACCAACCAATGTTTTCTTCCTCTCTATCACAACAGTAAATTTTGGTTCAATGAAAATCCAATCAGACGACTGTTTTTATAATCGTTCCCAATCGATTGTGCCTATCAACAGAGATTATTTACAACCAATCCGATCACATCCAATCAGAATTATCTGATCACTCAAACGATTTTTCGCTAATTGTATGGTTAGTGGCCACATTTAGGAGGGGCCGCACAAAGCGATGGCACGGAACGGGTTACTGGTCTCCTCTCAAAGTGCCCAGACGTGTCAATTACGTAGGGCGCTCTGCTTCTGCAGGGCCGCTCTCCCATCTCTCTGGTTGATTACCGCCTGGCTGTCTGACAGGCGGCCTGATTAGCTGATTGCAAATTATTGATTCCTCCGGCCAAACACAATTCGGCGTCCTTCATCTGTCCGCCTCGTGCTGCCAGCCATCCCTGCTGGCCGGAGCTCAGCTACTCTCCCGCGTTTAGACAAAAGCGCACTCGTATGGGTTGGCAAGGAAGCCTGGGTGCTGTCGTACATCACATTTTATTCTCCCTTTAGTACTTTCATTACGAGTCGAGTGATTGCTGTCCGCAATCGAGTCAGACTTGTAAAATCAGAACATTTCGGGCAGAGTTGTTTCTTGTTCGCAGAAAAATACCGTCTGCGAGAAAAAGTGTGTGTGGGGGGGGGAGGGGGGCACAGAACAGGAGTTTCTTGCTTCGATTTTGTAAAACTGTTAAAGAAGTTGAAATGGAAAACGTGGGGTCTTGGATATGGATGCATTAAAAATGAGGGGTCCAGCATCTATCGTGGTACAAATTTATTAGGGCCCTATCATTAGAAATGTCTACATGCAGCCAGAGTCATCAGAGTAGCCCACTAGTAACTGATCAACGACAGTTGTAGCCAAAGGAATACTAGCTAGAGAAGGAACAAAAAGGGGTCATACTGGCTTAGTGCTCAGAGTTAGGCACTTGAAGGGGGGTGGGGTTGCGTTGTTGGGCGTTAAAGATGGGGGAGTGTTAGGAACTTGGAGGGGGGGTTAGTGTTAGGCATGTGGTGGGGGTGTTTGGCACTTGGAGGGGACGGGTTAGTGTAAGGCATCAGCAGTACCTACACTAATTATTAAGACCTCAATCCCCACACTCACTGTAATAAGACTGACTGTGGCAAATTCATGTACCCACCGATAGAAATCCAGAGGGCATTAGACTATGGCAGGATTAGATTGTGACAATCGGTGACATGACTGTGTTCTCTGTAAAGTGCTGCAGAAGATGTCAGTGCTATATAAATACATAATAATAACATGGAGGGACATTACACTACGACTATGGTAGGATTAGATTGTGAGCTCCTCTGATGAGTCAGTGACATGACTATGTACTCTGTAAAGTGCTGCAGGAGATGAATATTGGTTGTTTGGAGCTTGCTGGTACTTGTAGTTCCGTAGCAGTGGATAGGTCACATGGGAGCTGTAATCGGCGGCGTGCAGCGATCTGTCATCTCCTGATTCCTCCAGCTGTTGGCGTCTCCGGCTCAGCGGCTCGGAGGAGATGCAGAGACAGTAATGAGCATCAGAAGAGCGGGAGTACATTTCATTTCTCATCGCATGATTTGGGCCGTAAAGCGGCATCCAGACGAGCGGCTGTGTCGCTGCTCCGCTAGGCTGACTCCAGCAGCTCCTTCTCCACCAGGAATGGAATTTACAAGGGCTGTGAACAGGTGCAGGAATCTCTGCTGGAACAATCCGTCATCTGAATGGATCACACGTAATTAAGCTGGGAGATTGAAGACAAAATAAGAGATTGTTTACTGTCATGCAGAGAGATGCGCTCAGAGGCTGCTGCAGGTCCCTGGATGTGGCTCTGCGGGGGTCCGCCGCACTACTGCGGACAGCTCCGTGCTCACTGCTAACCGTCATTTTATGGTCACTTCATGGTGCATGAGTGTAGCCTTATTCATCTTCTCCTCTTCCTTTCCCTGTCCCTCAGCTCTTATTTTTCCCCAGTCTTTCTCTTTTCTCCTCTCCCTTCCTTTCTTTCTCTCCTGCTTATCCTTTTTCTTATCGGTTTCCTTTTCCTCTCCCATGGTTACCTCTGCCTTTCCTCTTCTCTCCCTTCTCAATTCCATATAGCTTTCCACTTTCCCCGATTTCCCTTTCTTTTTTTCACTCTAATTCCTCTTTTCCCCTTTCTTTCCCGATTTTTTTATCCTTTTCACCATCTCCTTTTTTTTTCGATTACATAATTTTTTTGATTATTCTGTTAGATCAGTTATAAAGATTTTTCCAACAACTCATTTGTATTGAAAAAACGTGATTCATTTTCGTTGTTATAAACTTTCATTAGATTTGATCGTTTTGGTCGATTAAACAGGAAGATTGAACTTCTAATTGTATCGTGTATGGGCACCATACGTTTTTCTTTTCCTCTCTGCCTGTGTTCTCCCTATATGTGAGAGCAGTCTGCTCAAGCCCTGCCCCCCTCTCTGCCTGTGTCCTCCCTATCTGTGAGAGCAGTCTGCTCAAGCCCGCCCCCCTCTCTGCCTGTTTTCTCCCTATTTGTGAGAGCAGTCTGCTCAAGCCCGCCCCCCTCTCTGCCTGTGTTCTCCCTATCTGTGAGAGCAGTCTGCTCAAGCCCGCCCCCTTTCTTCCTACGTTCTCCCTATCTGTGAGAGCAGTCTGCTCAAGCCCGCCCCCCTCTCTGCCTGTGTCCTCCCTATCTGTGAGAGCAGTCTGCTCAAGCCTGCCCCCCTCTCTGCCTATGTTCTCCCTATCTGTGAGAGCAGTCTGCTCAAGCCTGCCCCCCTCTCTGCCTATGTTCTCCCTATCTTTGAGAGCAGTCTGCTCAAGCCCCGCCCTCTCTCTGCCTGTGTCCTCCCTATCTGTGAGAGCAGTCTGCTCAAGCCCGTCCCCCTCTCTGCCTGTTTTCTCCCTATTTGTGAGAGCAGTCTGCTCAAGCCTGCCTCCCTCTCTGCCTGTGTTCTCCCTATCTGTGAGAGCAGTCTGCTCAAACCCCGCCCCCCTCTCTGTCTGTGTTCCCCCTATCTGTGAGAGCAGTCTTTTCAAGCCAGCCCCCCTCTCTGCCTGTGTTCTCCCCATCTGTGAGAGCAGTCTGCTCAAGCCCACCCCCTCTCTGCCTGTGCTCTCCCTTTCTGTACACAGAAGGGCATCACAGAGAGCAGTGCCTGTGATGGGAGAAACAGCTCGGGAAACATAGATTTATTTATCTACACAGATAATTAGTGTCCCAGGCTGAGTTACACACTTATCTCTCCCCATCTGAGCCAGGAACATACAGGGACACTACTCTACTGCTCTGATGACTGTACACAGATCAAATTCAGCAGCAGCAGCTATGCTTGTCTTTGGTTTTACAGGAATAAGCAAAAGTAACTGTGCCTGTGTGTATATGTCTGCAGGTTTTTCCCCTAATATATGTATGTCCCTGCATACCTGCATACATTATTTGATGGAAAACTATACACACAGTGACACTGACCCAGAAGCAGATGGTGGCCATCTTGGAATTTATACAAGATAAAAATGAAGAATTGAGCACAGGAGAGCAACAAAAATTAAAGGAATAGCCTGTATTTGACATATACTTTTGGTGGGTATGTTTATTTTAAAGGTACATGTTCATCTCAGGTTTCCTTTAATGCAAGTACAGTACTTAAAATTGGTCCACATGTCTGTGCAGCCTGGATGATACTGTAGTGTTGCAGTCATGCACAAGTCACAGATGACAGGCAATTACCTCAGTAATCAGGCAGTAGGTTACACAGGAAGCATGGCTTGTGCTCATGGGTCTTCAACTGACGTATGACGCATTCTCCCGCCCACTTTCCACTATAGAACACAACTGGGGCCAAAAAACAGGTTTATTATAACAGAAGTTTTATTTTATCAGAGTTTACTATACATATACCTGGACACTCAGTTTACTATACTCGAATGTTTACTATATCAAAGTTTACTATAACAATTCTACTGTAGTGCTGACATAAAGTTATTCTGATCACCTGATTGGAGGGACACTTTATCTTGTGTTACAGAAACCAAGGGCCCGACGCCAAGAAGATGAAAAGTGAGGATGATGACTTCAGTGTCACCCAGCTGGCCGATGGCAACGTCACCTCTGTAAGCATCAATAGTCTTCTGATAGCATTTACTCTTTCTATATTCACCAAGTGCCTTCCACAGAAGAAACAGGAGCCCCATACAGCCTTCAATTAATAAAGCATTGCCGCATGCAGTAATGCAGAAAACAGCTGACTTAAAGAGACTCTGAAGCGAGTCTAAATTCACTTTTTTAACTTGTAGCCATGTTAAGCACTATAAGCCCTGCTAAACCACCGATATCCCGCAGCAAAACGAGGGGTTTATACCCCCCAAATCCCCTCTGCTGTGTCTGGGGAGGGCTTCCTCATAGAGGCAGAGCTTATGGCTGCAGCTCTGCCTCTTGGCGAGTCAATCCCCGCTGATCGCCGCCCTCTCCCCGCCCCTCTCAATCTTTCTTCACAGAGAGAGGCAGGGGAGAGGCGGCGATTGACGCACATGGAGGCAGAGCTGTAGCTGAAAGCTCTGCCTCCATGAGCAGCAAAATCCACAACCAAGAAAGTCGTGGATTTTGCAGAGGGGATTTGGGGGTATAAACTCCCTCGTTTTGCCGCGGGGATGCGGCGGTTTAGCAGGGCTTATAGTGGTTAACATGGCTACAAGTTAGAAAAATGAATTTAGACTCGCTTCAGAGTCTCTTTAACCAAACCTTTAATGAAATGTCAATTCATAAAGGCTGTTACCGCACAGCAAGCTGAAATCACCGAGCAGTGAGGTAAATTACCGACACCTCAACAAGTCAGTAAATGTCAATTCACAAAGATTAGAGCATGCAGTAAAGCCAAGAGAGATGTTCGGTATTTAAGACCCGTTCTGATGCCCCGAAAACAGCATGCGATAGCACCTGACAGGCTGAGCAAAGAGCCAATGGGAAGAGCCTCCCACTGCTGCTTCTCTCTCTATTTGGGCCGATATGCTCTAGGGAGGGAAGAGTTTCTCTCTGCAATTAATCTGCAGTGTGTCTTCTTCCTGCTTTCATGGAAGAAGACATTGGGCTAACATCCTGTGTTTACCAATTAGCTGCTCTGCGAAGGCAGATGAAATTCCTGAGCTGACACAGCTGAGAGATCAAATTACCCTTGTGACTAGTCACAAATGAGTGGGGGAATAAAACAGGCTAAACTCTGTAAATACATACAGGGTGCATCTATCTGTTTTCCTTCTGTTCTGTGCAAGAGATCAGGTCCACTTTAATTAAAGAAAGAAAAAAAAAACCTGTTGAAGGAATGAACAGGACAGCCAGGCAAGTAGTGTTTGTTGGTTGAAGCGGGGGTCAGTCAGGGTGAACTCTGTATTCCCTGCCCAGCTCTCCTCCATGTCTCTGGCATTGATACACGGCACAGCTCATTATACTCTCCCTCGGTTTCTGGGTAAGACGTGTCGGTGGTGATGGTTGCCGCGGCAGCAGCAGGGTAGCGGTTGTTGGCGAGAAGCAGAGACTTATAAGTGCTGAGGGGTTTTGCAGCAGGAGCAGGGATTGAGGCTAAGCTTCATTCTTCACAGGCACTGTCTCCTGTTCTGTCACATTCAGACAAAGAGCAGCCGTGCGCTGGGGCGGCCGCGTGCGTGTTCTGGCGGAGGAAACACAGTGTACGGTGCCAGCTCAGTGACTCGCAGAGCTGCCCTTTCCTTCTCTGCGCTGCCAGAACTCCTGTCACAGAGACAGGCTGCAGCCGCTTCAGTCACACACTTTCTGCAATGAGCTGCCCTCCCCTCTGCGCTGCCAGAACTCCTGACACAGAGACAGGCTGCAGCCGCTTCAGTCACACACTTCCTGCAATGACCTGCCCTCACCTCTGCGCTGCCAGAACTCCTGTCACAGAGACAGGCTGCAGCCACTTCAGTCACACACTTCCTGCAATAAGCTGCCCTCTCCTCTGCGCTGCCAGAACTCCTGTCACAGAGACAGGCCGCAGCCGCTCCAGTCACACACTTCCTGCCATGAGCTGCCCTCTTCTCTGCGCTGCCAGAACTCCTGTCACAGAGACAGGCTTCAGCCGCTTCAGTCACACACTTCCTGCAATGAGCTGCCCTCTCTGCTGCCAGAACTCCTGTCACAGAGACAGGCTGCAGCCGTTTTAGTCACACACTTCCTGCAATGAGCTGCCCTCTCTCTGAGCTGCCAGAACTCCTGTCACAGAGACAGGCTGCAGCCGTTTTAGTCACACACTTCCTGCAATGAGCTGCCCTCTCTGCGCTGCCAGAACTCCTGTCACAGAGACAGGCTGCAGCCACTTCAGTCACACACTTCCTGCAATAAGCTGCCCTCTCCTCTGCGCTGCCAGAACTCCTGTCACAGAGACAGGCCGCAGCCACTTCAGTCACACACTTCCTGCAATGAGCTGCCCTCTCCTCTGCGCTGCCAGAACTCCTGTCACAGAGACAGGCCGCAGCCGCTCCAGTCACACACTTCCTGCAATGAGCTGCCCTCTTCTCTGTGCTGCCAGAACTCCTGTCACAGAGACAGGCCGCAGCCGCTTCAGTCACACACTTCCTGCAATGAGCTGCCCTCTCCTCTCTGTGCTGCCAGAACTCCTGTCACAGAGACAGGCTGCAGCCGCTTCAGTCACACACTTCCTGCAATGAGCTGCCCTCTCCTCTCTGTGCTGCCAGAACTCCTGTCACAGAGACAGGCTGCAGCCGCTTCAGTCACACACTTCCTGCAATGAGCTGCCCTCTCCTCTCTGTGCTGCCAGAACTCCTGTCACAGAGACAGGCTGCATCCGCTTCAGTCACACACTTCCTGCAATGAGCTGCCCTCTCATCTCTGTGCTGCCAGAACTCCTGTCTCAGAGAAACGCTGCAGCCGCTTCAGTCACACACTTCCTGCAATGAGCTGCGCTGCCAGAACTCCTGTCACAGAGACAGGCTGCAGCCGCTCCAGTCACACACTTCCTGCAATGAGCTGCCCTCTCTGCGCTGCCAGAACTCCTGTCACAGAGACAATCACACACTTCCAGCAATGAAGGGGGCGGCAGATGGAGTTGTGGTGGCCTCAAACATTCACAGTGATGACACATTCTTCCATTCACACTTCAGGCCCGAGAAATGAGAGACATTTCCTTCAGCAAACCTCGTGGCATTTCTATGTATCAAAAATTCCAGAGCCAAATGAAGTAGAACAAACTCTCCTCCTTACCCTCCAATCCTACCTAAATGCTTCCCTCGGCAGCCTCTTCTGGATCACTGCCGCCTTGCATTAGAGCACAGGAACTGGCCGGGCTGAGGGCGTCCACAGCTGAGAACGTGCTGCACATAATGTCACCACTACGTCATGCACATGCGCAGAGCACTTACAGCCACAGACATGTGCTGTAGGACGCACGCAGCACGACCAGCGCCTGCGCACTGCTGCCCGACTACATGCCTGCTCTCCTTCCCCCCCCCCCCCCGTTTCTCCTACTTGATTCGGCTCTAGTATCCGATTTGCACATGATTAAAGAAGCCCTGTTCTGACATATAGTAGAATGCAGTAATTTATTCAGGATACTTTTATGGTAATTTGCGTTGTTTCAGCATCAGAAACACATTCTATATCTATATATCGCTTTACTGTACATTGGTATTTAGCCTAGGCTGATTAGCTAGGTGGAGTTCTCTCCACCAGAAAATTCTCGGAAACCAGCTTTTCCACTGGCTTCAGAATGCTCGGTCATAAGAGATCACCTGCCAGTACTAAAGATGTAGCATCTGTAGCTATGCAGGGGTGGGAGAATGAGTGACAGAGCAGCTTTCCGTAGGTGGGAGAGTGGGGAGAATAGGATTGGCCGTCGTGGATGGTTAAAAATCCAGCGTGGCGGACCTTAGCAGACGTGTTGCAGCCGCTGTACACACGCTACTTTGATTCTTGGCTGCGGAGGTCTTTATTGGTGGCCACAACCAAGTTCAATCCAGCGTGTGTACGAAGATGTAGACTACATAACCTCATTCAAATGTTAGATGACATCTGGCATGGGTGCAGATGTCCCCAGACATGTGGGGATGCTGGTTACTGAGTCCCCCGATGGGCAGTTATGTTATGCGTTCGCTGTAAAGCACTGCAGGAATTGCAACCGTGCCATGGAAATGGATGATAATAATAACGATCAGGCTGTAATTGGAAAGCAATAAAACGTTTCTCGTTTCAGGTGGGCAGTGTGAATCCGGAGGGGGATTTCCGAACTTTGGCACGTCAGAAAAACGCAAACTTCCCAGATGGTGAGAGCTAAATTATGTTACTGCAAAACATTTCTTATTTATAGAATGCTCTTTATTTTTAATATTTATTTATAAAAAGCATTAATGTGAGCTCTGCTTAAAGCAAACTGTAACTCTGGGGACAGCAAAACTTATATACTCACCTCAGTAGTGGGATCCAAGGGCATCCCTCGTCCACCGGCAGACCACCGCTGGAAGCTTGCAGCTGCTAGGCCTCTGGGTGCAGACACAAGCCTTATGCGCAGTACAGCCTGGAGGACGACCGATGATGTCAGAACGACCGCGTGAGACCTGGAAGCAGGCCTGGCCAGGTCGGTTGAGCCACCGGAGAAGACCGGGAGCCTTCTGGAGCGGCATCGAGGGCACCTCCTACCTGCCACGGGCTGGAGGAAGCCCCAGGTAAGTGGATTAGTATTTTTATTTTTTTATCTCTCTCCGTGGATCCTTCCTTTAAGTCACCCATTAATGGTACAATTTTTATGAACAATTCTTTATTTTGATCAGAAAAATCTGCTTAAACATTTTAAGGCCTCGATTCATCATTGTCTTTGAGATAACTTTTTCCAGTTTGTTAAATTACCGAATTCGAAGTTTATCGATTTCTAGTTGTATTCATCAAGGTTGTTCCGCATTCGGTGTGATTTCGATAAAATATCGATAACAATGGTAACCATTCGGTAACGTGTCGATATTTCCATTTTACAGCGGTAATTTAACACAAGGCCATAAGATTCCCGTGGAATTGTGGGTTAAAAGGCAGTCCTTTGAACACTACGTAGCAACATTCTGAATAAGGCTTAACACCTGGACCAGGATTCTGGAAGTGGTTGGGACAATCCCACAATTTGATAGGAGACTTTTCTGAAAAAATGTAGTGCAGCTAACAAATTAGTTACCCCTGACACTGCCTGTGTTCTCTTACAAGAGGATTCAAGAGAAATGCTGATGTCCTGGTATAGCAAATAAATCCATTCTCTTGCAAATTGATATAGTTCTAGGCCTTATTCTTGCCCTTCTGCACCTTTGAATCACTCTCAGCTGATACATAACTACTTCAAATGGCTCCATCTTCTCTGTCAGCAATGATCTGACAGGAATAACGACAGAGCAGTGAAGGAGATAACTAATCCTAAATGTAACGCTAAACCACGCCCACTTTCATTTTCATGAATTGCACTTTATTTCCGTTTTATCACATCATTAACGAATTATTACAGAATGCTCGCTAACAGCTGTAGATAAATTTGATGAATCCTGAAATCAACTTAAGAATTCGGTATTTTACCGAACTGTCGTTAACCAATTCGATAAGTCTTGATGAATCGAGGCCTTAGTCAGCAGATGCTCATGATCTAAAAACAATCAAATAGTCGTTTGTAAATACCCTGTTTAGTATTCCTGGTGGGCATGTATGATCTCTTCCTCTGTTGCTGGAGTATTTCGCAGTGGTGCGTGCAGGCTGTGTCA